>NC_141620.1:43068421-43385504 GCF_047967505.1 Dipteris shenzhenensis | reverse complement strand
TGCACCAACTCTAGAGGAGCGTTTTCTCTATTCTTGCTTTCTTGTGGGAATGCCTTTCTCTGTTGCTTGCCCATCATGCAAGCTTCACACAGTTCTTTGATTTCTGCTATTGCAGGTAAGTGAGCAACCATACCTTGGTTCGGCATCTCCTTCAACACTGCAAATCCGATGTGGCCGAATCTTTCGTGCCAAAGTCTACTTGTGCCCACTCTAGTGGTGGCTGTAAGAGCACTTAGCTCATACAGGTTGTTCCTCCTTACTCCTATGCCAACAAGATTGCCTGCCCTATCCAAAATTTTTGCTCCTATCTTGTTGAGCCTCACCTCATTGTCAAGGTCAGTTATGGAAACAATTGATAGTAGATTTCTCTTGATTTGTGGAACATATGTACAGCACATTAGATAGTTTCTTAACATCTCCATTTACAAAAACAAATGAAATCGTACCTGTACCCTCAACAGGGCATTTTGCATTATTTCCAACCGTCATGGTGATGGGTTCCTGTAGAGGTTGCATGGAAGAATATAGACCCTTCTTGCAGGTCATGTGACGGGAGGCACCACTATTCAACACCCATGAATTAGTGGTTGAAGCTTCTTGAACTGAGGAACACTCTTCCTCAATGGCTAGAAATAGATCCAAATATGCTTCCGCTGTGTTAGTTGTCTCTTTCCCCTTATTTGTCTTCTTTAGGGTACCATTCTTTTCATCTGCTTTCTTGACCCGGCAATCTGCAATCACATGGCTCTTCTTCTTGCAGTAGAAGCATTCTCCTTGAAACTTCTTCTTGCTGCCCTTCTTCTTTTTGTTCCCACTAGTAGAGGACTCACCTTTGCTGGAGGAACCACCTTTGCCTTTTGTAGTGGCAGAGAATGCAGCATCCCCATTGCTGCCTCCATCTCGAGCTTTAAGCCTCAATTCCTCCTCCATAAGTAAAGCACAGAACTCCTCAAATGACAATGGTTGGGGTCTCACCTGAGTGTTAAGCGCTATTACCAGTCCATCAAACCTTGGTGGACATATCCGGAGACACCGCCGAGCTAGCTCTTTGCTAGTCTTTTGTATCCCAGCACTAGCCATTTGGTCACACAGATTTTTGATTCAGGTTATGAACGCCTCCGCTGTCTCTCCTTCATTAAACTTCTCAGCTGTGAGGTGATTCTCCAAGTTCTTTATCCTTGTCTGATTTTGCATCTCATACTGACTCTTCAATATGTTCCAGGCCACAATTGCCTTAGAGGTATGTTGAATCAAGGTCAAAGCAATATCAGTAGTACTTATAACCAGGGCACACAGAGCATCTACATTCCTATGTTTCCAAGCTCATAGAAGGTCAGCATTAGGAGGAATCGTACTCCCCGAATTTGTTGGGTCGGGGGTTGTTAGATATCAATGCTCCACTCTCATCTGACTACGTGGGAACTAGCTAACTCTACTTGTAAGCCCTCCATATGAGGAGAAGGCATTTGAGTAGCTCGGTTATCTAGTAGGTCCTGGTTTGGACACCAGATGGGGGCCATGTGTGGCCTGATGGCTGGACAGCTTTAGATAGAGTTGGCACACCATGAACTAGGCTACATGCAAGTGCGGGAAGGCATCCCATGACTGAGCGCACTGAGGGTAGACAGAGCATTTCCCGAGGTAGCCCACTCTCAGGTTCTATCGTGTGGTCGGTGGCCTATTTTGGGACTGACCCCCCAGTTGACCGTTTTGGGCAGACTGGGTCGGTCACCCAATTGGGTCTAACCCACTACTTGTGGTGGCTATATAAGAGCAACCCCGTGAAGCCCATTTCATCACTGGCTACAGCAACCCTGATTCCTTAGCATCCAGCCTCCGTCTTCTACTGCTTCCAGCTCGCCATCGAAGCTTCTTTCACACGAGCACACGGCTGGGAGGCAGTGCCATCTATTGTATCAGTTTTACAGTAATCAAATTTTTAATTCTCCATACTATCTGTTTTCTCTCTTGCACAAACATTATATTGTTTTTTTACAGGGGTTCCTTGTGGTTCTGTGGGTCAGTACCCAGTATTGTCTCCAGAAGCTCATATGAATCCAAAATAGTAGTAATTTTAAACTTCCACAGAGTGTAGTTCGCATCATCTAGCTTGCCTTCAGTGAAGGCTGGTGGGCGAATCCTCAACGCCTAGATTGTTGGTGCAGCTGCAGCTACTGAACTCGAGCCGCTTCGTGTTGCCATCACTCCGTATGCTATTGAAGCCCTCGCCTCTCTTCTACTCTTCGATCCTTAGAGCTGCTTGTGCTCTGATACCATGTTTAATTACATAGCGTAGTGGAATAAAAACTGAAAAAAGAATAGAGAGTACACAGCAAACTTGAGAGGAACAAAATTTTCCTTCAATACTGATGTTGTACAGATGATGGCTCCGTCCACCCGTGCACTCCCATAGTGGAGCTTCGATAGCAATCTAGAGAGATACTAGGTGAAGAGCTACTAGCTGGAAGATCTTATCTGATCTGAACTAATCTGATACAATGGATTGGGGAGGTCATCTCTTTATAGCTATGAGGGTGGTACTTGGATCAACATAGTCGGTGGAACCGACGAGTCAACCTAGTTGGTGGAACTGACTAGTCGTCCATGGAATATTTAGGGAATATGCCCTATACCATTGCCTTGGGGGATCTCGCCCCCGAACCCCCACCAGGGGGGCCTCTGGCCCCCTTGGGACCCCCCAGCTAGGGGCTAGCTGGCCCCTAGGCCCTAGCAAGAGTAAGGGGCTCCCACACAATCACCTTTCTACCATCAATGGTCTCATTGATAGACCTCATCTGGCATGCAAGTCAGGATCCCCATCTAGTGTCCCGGGCTCACACATGGCTTCTCCTCATATGGGGGCCCTTTACAACTTGAGCACCTTGGACCACTGCTAGTTACCAAGAGGGTGGGGCATTGAGCATATCTAACATTTTATGTATATGTTGAATGTGCATTCCTAAATGGGGAAAATCCAAATTTATGCACTTGCATTCTATGTCATGTGTCCAAAACATGACATGTTGCTCTCGGGAATACTTTTTAGGAGTAGGGTTTGTATAGTCAACTGTATCTCCAATCATGAGGTTTAGGGATGAGTTATTCTCCCACCTCAATTTGGGGTTTTTTTACCAATGCAACTAGATAGTGTCCTTTGATAGGCCAAGGACCATAATGTGAGATGAAAGATTTTGATTAAACTCAGTTGAAGATTTAAAATAAAGTGGTTGGATAATGCTAATGAGAGAGGAAGATATGTTGTTATGATGAGTACGTAGCACTTAGTAATGGTAGGAGAATGCTCTGAGTCTGTGGGCCTAGGATCGTAATGTCAAACGAAAGATTCTGAATATCTACATATATCTATATGTCTGATATCCAATATTATAGATGAAGTCATCGAAGATAATGTTGTACAAAGCACAAAAGTGATTGAAGTGATCCAATATTATAAATATTTCCGAAGTGATCGAAGCAATGTTGTAGAAAGATCGCTCAAAGTTGTATGCTCTTCAATGAGCAATGAAGGAACATGTATGGAAAGCCATGCCATGATGGTAGCAACAACATTTTTTTAGCCTATTGTCTTGCAAAAGATGAAGCCATTTTGCAATGGTTCCCTTGGCATCTTGAGATTTTCGTACATGAGATTGATCGATTGGAGGAGGAACTTAGTGTTCCACATTATCAACCGAAGATTTTCATTCAGGAGATGGATCGATCGCAAGAGAAAGTGTTGGAGGCCTTTAATATGCGAAGTATAATTCATTGGTTTAGGAGTTCACATAGATTCTTTTTGTAACTTCCATGTATGGAAGTCGTTGTGCTTGCACATGATCTTTGCATATGATCTTTGCATATCAATAAATCCACCCCTATTTATGAACTAATGGGTCCTGAATTAAAAACCCCCTCCTATTATTGTAATCCTGTTAAAGTTTTTCCAAAAGTTGAATTAAAATACCCCTCCCTTTGAATGCACGTGGTACACTAAAATATTTTGAGGTGAACCCCTTGAGCATGATGCTCCAACCAATGGGTTGGTTTAGTAAAATAACAATATATTGCTGTTATGTTGCAAAATATATTGTTGTTAATTTCTGCTCAACCATGCTAGTTCAGGACAATTACATAAGTGGTGTTTGAGTTGAATTAGCCACGGTTGCATGATGTCCCAACCACCAGGCTGGTTTCAAACAATAAAATTATATTACATTGCTATTATGAAATATATTGATGTTATTATTTGTTCAACCACGTTGGTTCAGGACTATTGCATAACTAGTGTTTGAGCTAAACCAGCCATGTTTGCATGATGTTCAAACCACTGAGCTAGTTTAGGACAATCACATTAAGCTAAAGCCAACCTAGTTTAGAAATGAAACAAGTAAAATATCCCAAAGCTCAATCACAAAAAACCACCGGGTTGGTTTAGGCATCATTAACCTATGTTGAATCAAGCATGTGTATGATGTGCTTGTCAAACACCTTATGTCCCACTCGCATTTTATAGATGTCCTTTCTATTTGGAGAAACTCTCATAATTTCATGCCAAAACGTCGTCACTCTAGCAAGACTTCCACAATTAGGCTTTCTCCTTTTCTTGCATTCTGTTGAAGCCAACAGACTTCTTGGATCAGGATGATTGTGCATTGCGTCCGCTCTACGTTCAACCACTGGAGCCACATTGGTCTTTCTGATTGACAAACTCTTTGACATTGTGTGCCCAAGCCATTTCTCCTTCATTTTAGGGGAAATTAACATAGCTAATGTTGCCCTCTTTGTAGCTAGTTGACCTAAGATGTGCACCCCTTTCACTTTATGTAGGCCATTTCTTAGGTTAGAGAGCATCGCCTCTTGGATGTGCATCTCCCAAGGTGTTGGTAGGGTTGTTACTCTATGAACTTTGGGGTGCAAGCTAAATCTTGTGAAGACTCAAAATTGGTATTCACTTGGATGGCTTGATATTGTTGCCTCGAATGCTCCCACCAATCATGACACCATGCAGCTCATTTTCTTCACTCTCTAATGGCAATAATTGATTGTGTTCATCTGCAACTACTTCATGTTGTTGCTCTACAAGGAGTATTCTTTCTTCTCATTGTTTCTCCCTTTGAAAACATTGCAAAAGTGTCTTCTATTGTTGTTTTGATACCGTCTCATTGCTTTCCTCGACCCACAATCGATTCCTTGTGCCTTGACCAAGTTTTTTAGCTTTCCTACCTTGCAGCCTTTGTCTACTTCTCTTGCAAGCCATGGCGAACTGCATGTTGCCATTGATGCCATGGCAATGATAAGTCTAGAATAGACCCAAAGAAGCTAACTTGTGAGGAGAGCAAAGAATAGAAGACAACTTACCTGAAAGAAGACAATGCCAAACCAAAGTCTGCGCAAGGTCATGCCGAGGTGGTGCGTGCAGGTTGTAGGGCATTTGCATGACAGGGGCAAGTTGCAAGTACTTAATATTCTAAGATTTGATGGGTGAGAAGTGTGAAAATTAGAAATTGGTGGGAGTAGCAAAATTTTCAGCCATCAGGTTTTTCCCCTCCGGCAATGCATGTCAATAGATTTGGATATCCCAAACAAGTGCAATGTGGCCTAAAATGCTTCAAAACACAAATAGGCCAAAGGGCATGCTATCGAGTTTGATGCTATGTATTATGAAATGCAATGACCCTTGGCATGCTTATGAGCCATATAGCAAGCAAGTGCATGGAAAAAGAAACAAATACAAATTTGATAGAATGAGATGCAGGTTATTGCCATTCTCCTTGCAACTAGCAAGCTAGATGATGTTGTATAGCAGCTGAAGGGTCCTTTTGCATCCACAAATACTGGATAAGGTCTGTTTGCATCCAGAAGTTGTGGAGTAGATGATATAAACCTAGACATAGAGCCTAAGGTACATGAGCCCTAGAGCAAGCCGAGAGTCATGTCATCCTATTGGCATCTCTTGCTCATGCAAACCCTTCTACTACCTATGATACATATGAGGCAACAACTAAGCCACACCTTGCATCGATCGACCCAATAACTATTGAGGGTGAGGAATACATCCCCCTTAATGATGTCTTGAGAGAGACTAGGCTTTGAGAGGATGAGGCACTATGCTATCTCTCAAACAATGCACGTGAGGATGTCATTTATTTTGACACTCCCATTGATCCAATAATCAATGAGATCGCATGCTTTGATGACTAGAGCCTCACCCACTGATTTAGAGGCCATCTATTTGATATAGAAGGCAATCAAGGAGGTCTAGCTAGATCACAAGATGTCTGAGGATAAATTTTTGGATTTTCAAAGGTCTTTCTTTGGGGATAATGATAAACAAGCTAGCACCTCAAGTCCTCATCAATCCCAAAATACACCACTAAAAAAGGGGCTCTAGTTGGAAATTATAGCAAATAGTCTTTACGATGAGTCAAAAGTATGGAATTTTCTAGGGTTTAGGATTAATTATCATATTGCTTTCATTGTTTGTTTCCATTTCCAATTAGTGTCCTCTACATTTCTATATGTTCTATTCTTGCATAGAAAATCCCCGATTTTCATTCAATTAGCAGTGCACAAAAATTAGGGTTTCATGATACCAAACCTCCAAACCTCAACTTAGCCTTTTCTCTAGATTTCTCATACACATGCCTCTAATGTATATGCATAGAGTAAAATATCTAGTGCAAATAGGCCCTAGAAGCACCAAATCCATTATGGTTTGACTGCAACCTAATTTTTTTAAATATAAGATGAAAATAGGCCCTTAAAGCACCAAATCTGGTATGGTACAACTAGGGCCTAATTTAAAAAATGTAGGCTATAGTCCCACCATACCCAATTTGGTGCTTCCAAGGCCTATTTGCACACTTGATTAAAGTTGCACTTAACAAAAACCACACGATCTGCATTGTGATGGATGGCCTTCATCTTTAGCATCTAACTAACGACCTAAGCTTCATTATCTTTAACTTTTCAATTGAGAAATTGCCAATGGAAGCCCAAATTTATGGAGTCACTTTGCCGATGTAGTGAGACTTATTGACTCGATGACTCCCCCAGAAGATCCTATGCTTCCACCCTTGCACATAGCATATTTGTCAAGCCTAAAAATATCATGGAAATGACCATCGATGAAAAATATCTCAAAACACTAATCCTAGATTAGGGTAAAATATGTACATGCATAGAGTAAAATGTCAGGTCAAAATAGTCTTGGAAGCACCAAATCTAGTATGGTGCAATGAAGGCCTACTTTTTTAAATGATCTGGAGCCCTCCATAGCATCATGACCATTGTAGGGCTAGCTGGTGTTATTGATCCCCAAGCCATAGAGATTGAAAGTGCTGAGCCCTTCCTTCTCTGACAAGATAAAGAGGGGGTAGACCCCAACAAGAAGAAGCATAGGCTAGAGTAATATGTGCTCTAAGGGGTGATTGGTGTAGTTTCTCTTTGAATCAATAAAGAGTTTATTTTTTGAATTGATTCCTTTCTTTGTTCTCAATATTGCTTCCATTGTTTAAATTGCACGTAAGGAAAATAGAGATTGCAAAGACTAAAGCATAATAATACTTTCCTTTCCAAATTGCATGTAAGTGAATTAAAAACTACAAAGACAATGATATACAGTGCAAATAATGTTAGAAAAAGGTAACTTTATTATATTGAAAGGAGTCAAATATAGCATTGACATTGCCAAAGGCATAATACACTCATCAAACCTAACTATTGCCCAAGCCATAATGCACCCAACAAAAATCTAGGTAACCTTGCCTCACCTAAGGCATACAATGAACTACATATCCTTTGTGGTCACAGTGACCCTGCCCCTATGGATCGCAGCCATTGGGATGTCATCCATGAGGTCTCCCAAGTAGGCCTTAGATGTGTGCTATAGGTAGAAGTAGGGCATTTGCCAATATATGCCAAGGGGTAGGCTCTGCAACCCTAATCTATCGATACCAGCTAGACAACTAACCAAGGTCTATGTTTTGCATGACCTCATGCACCACCTATCCAAAGCTTGCCTTTGGGATGAGAAGATCAATGGACTTCTAGTACTTGCAAATATCCAAAATTGCCACAGTCTCTGATTTAAACTTGTGCTTCCTTATTGGTGGAGGACCATGTGTGGGAGGTCTTTTGCATGGATGTAGTTTGGCTGCTATGCTTGTGGTGCACGTGGACAAGGTGCCCGTTGCTATGCTCATGGATCTTGCCTCCCCTTCTATGCTGCTACCTCACAATAGAGTCGCTCATTTAGACGATGTTACTTCATCCTATGCCCCATGCATCACTACACTTCTTCCTCGCTCTCTTATTTGGTCTCTATGTCCTCTTGCTTTGTCGATCTTTAGACAAGAAGCTTCTTGTAGTTGTCAGGCCTCTCATTACCTCCTTTTGGATTTGGGAGGGATCCATAAAGGTTTCCTCCTCACTCTCAGCAGCCAAATATTTAATGGACTTTTTCTTGTGCCTAGCCATGGGGGATGGAAAGGGAGAGGGGGATGGTGTAATTGCAAGGGTGGGGTACAAAATCAAGGGTAGGTGGCATGGGCGTTGGAGTGTGGGAGTGAAGAGATTTTAAATCTATGAAATGAAAAATGAAACCCTTTATAGGCGTCCCATAACCCTAATTGTTAAAATCACTTTTTAACCTTGAACTCAAAAGGGGGGAGAGAAGCCATCGTTCATTGGAGAATATTCCCCCAATGTCCATTTGTTTGTTTCCTTGCATCTCAAAACTTGGAAGCCAGAAGCTGGGTACCCTAGGCTCAATGATTCTGATGAAGGACATATCTCCCTTGTAGAATTACACATGAGGCCCCCTAGGATCCACCGTTTAGGTGGTCATTGGAATACTCTATGTGCTTCTTGATGTAGATGTTGGTGGAGGGCCTTGTGGCTCCTTAGGCACTCTAGCTTTCCTTGTAAAGGGACTAACCAAATTTGGGTTAGACAAACCAAACCTCCCCATAAATTTGGAGAGCATTTCCCTAAGCCATGAGGCTGTGGTTTATGGTATGGGAGAGTGCAACCATAAAGTTTTGGATTTGTGGCCAAAACTTTTGATGGCAATATACAAGCAGAGAATTTTTGGAAATAAGGTTGTGGAATAGTTTTGGCCTTGTGGCCAAAACTTTGGATGCAAACATGCAAGCATAGTTTTGGCCTTGTGGCAAAACATTTTGATGGAAACATGCAAGCATAGAGTTTTGGCCTTGTGGCATAGAAACATACAAGGATAGAGTTTTTTGCCATAAAGTTGTGGCCAAAACTTCTTATGGAGACATGCAAGCATAGAGTTTGAAGTCATAGGCATCTTATTCTCACTTTGAGAATTGCCATGTAATGGTGTTTTTGATAGAAAAGGAGATTAGAAAGGTAGATAAGCTTGGTGAGGGAGCATATGGGAATGCTCATAAAGTCAAAATCATAGGAAATCCATGGCTTTTGGATTTTACTTTGGATGTAGGAAAACAATTCAAGGATCAGCCAGGCAAGCTAGTGAAGCAAGACGAGAACAATCTTGTATGTGTGATTGCGGCCACTATGTAAGACGTTTTTAAAATATTAAACCATTATTTAATGGAAGGAGCTTATACCAATTCATACTTAAACTTCCATTCAGTAAGGGGAGTTACACCAGATACATCCATAAAAAAGGAATTGAAAAAAGAAAGTTTAAAGGTTTCAAGGGAAGCTTCCTGAACTAGAGATTGAAGCAAAGGACCTTGAGAAAATTTGGAAATTTGGTAAGGCTTTACCAAGATGCTTGCATGCCCTTGTATAAGGAATGCAGACACTACATGACAGACAATGGATGCATACTGATTTGCATGCAAGCAACATCATCCTCAGCTTCACTTCTAATGGGGACTCTAGAATAGGCATCATAGATTGGGGAAAGACACTTGATTTCACAGAGGATATAGTGGAATTTGATGTAATGAGAAAGAGTGAAAAAGAGAGCGATGAAACTTTCCAAGGTTTAGTTGCAATAGAAGTACAAAGAGGTGTGGAATGAAGTGAATAGCCCCAGAACTACACAATCCATTGAAAAGTGTACGCTATTCTCGAGCAATGGATGTTTATGCATTGGGTTGGATTCTGCAAGAGATGTGTCTCTTTTATGAGGATTCTAGATAGCTTCTTGAGAACGTGTCTATGACTTCCATATATCCAACTTATAAAGAAGGTCAAAGAATTGATTATATACAATGTGATGAATGGAGATCCACATGTTCGTTACTCTTTAGAACAAGTGGACAACTTCTTTGCAAGTCTTGGTTTTAAAAGGTTTCTTGCCATGTGTCCTCGATATGAAATGGATCCTGCAATGGTTCTGGGATAAAATACTTGTAATTGAATTATTTTGTATCATGAAAAACATTCATTGAGATGTTAGCATTGTTGAGATATCGAGCTCCACTCACGATATGCCAGGGTGACCGTTGTGCATTTATGTCATCGACTTGTTAGCTGTAGATGCGGTTGGTACACCGCCCATGAATAATAGCTGGATGATATCTATCCTTATCTACTCTAGTTTGTGGCTCAGTTAGTATGCCACCTTAGTTAGCTGAGTTTGGTTTGAGACCCACATATAGGGTTCTTCTATTTCTTTGTACTAGAGTTCTTTTGGCTTTCACAACTAAGAAGAGGAAAATTGTTTTCAGCCTCTACCTTTGTGTGTATTCCCCCATTGTGTATGTGAGAAAGCTGCAAGTGAGACTCCTTCCTTCTCTCCCACTATCTTCACATGGTATCAGAGCCTGGTTCGTGGTAAGGAGCTCAAGAAAGCAAACCAAGTTCGTGGTGTCCTGGTAAGAGGACCAGTGTTGCTTTTCTTTTTCGAGTTTGGGAGAAAATCTCTGTAGGTAGCACAGTCGGAAGTGCAAAAGTGCACTGTCTCAAATTGAGATGCCCTTTGTGGTGTGGCGAGAGGGCTGTATATGTACCGGGTAAGGGCAAAGCCCTTGGTGACTTTATTTTTCTGATTCGAGGCCATTTCGGGGCCCGTTTTGAAGGCGGAAGTTCTTCACAGGCACTCAAAAAAAGGCCCTATTTTTGCTGTGTGACCACTGCTCTGCAAGTCGGTGAAAAGTTGCCGCAGAAATTGCATCGTATGCCTGTGCACAGAGATATTGGGAGTTACAAAATCATCCTTATTGCCCGTTCATGCAAAATCGTCACTAGGAAGTGATTGTGTGGTCAAATACCACTTTCGTCAGTTTTGCAGATTTGCCTGTGTGAGGCAGACTGTGAGGCAGAAGCTGTGTTTTTTGCAGTGACAGAATTTTTTGCAGTGTTCTGTAATGGCGTCTGATTCTCTTTCACAGATTGTCACTGAAAAGCTTGACAAGAACAACTTCCAAGCATGGAAATTTAGAATGACGAATTTCCTTATGGGAAAAGGCTATTGGGAGTTCATTATAGGAAATGAAGAAGAACCAGTTCTTCCTAATGTTCCCAATCAAAGGAAATGCAGGCATTTAAAGGATGGCATGAGAGAGCCAGAAAAGTTATGTATTGGCTATCTATCAGTATTTCAGATTCACTATGCCTATATATGCCATTCACTATGCCTATATGGTCAAAGTGATACATGAACCAGAACCCACTTCTTTTGAGCAAGCCATGGGAAAAGAAAAATGGGAGAAAGCCATGGATGAAGAAATGGATGCCTTGGAAGCAAATGCTACATGGGAATTGGCGCCTTTGCCTAAAGACAAGAATGCAATTGGCTGTAAGTGGGTTTATAAGGTGAAGCATAATGCAGATGGTTCTGTGAACAGATACAAGGCAAGATTAGTTGTCAAGGGGTATGCACAGACATATGGCATTGATTATGAAGAAACATTCAGTCCGGTTGCAAGGATGGCAACCGTAAGAGTAGTCATTGCTATGGCTGCATCAAAGGGATGGTCTTTACATAAGATGGATGTAAAGAATGCCTTCTTGCATGGTGATTTGCAAGAAGAGGTCTTTATGGAGCAGCCACCAGGTTATGTTCATGCTGTTCATCCTGAGTTTATTTGCAGGTTGAAGAAAGCCTTGTATGGCTTGAAGCAAGCACCTAGAGCATGGTCTGATAAGATAGGACAGTATCTTGTCACTATTGGCTTTCAGATTTCCAAGGCAGATTTCTCACTTTATGTGAGAAAAACAGAGAAAGGTATTATGCTGCTTGTCAATTACGTTGATGATTTGATAATCACAGGTGATAGTGATGAAAATATCCTTCATGTGAAAATGCTATTGAAGCAGAAGTTTGAGATGAAGGATTTGGGAGAGCTGTGTTATTTCTTGGGCATTGAGGTGATTAGATCACCAAGTGGGATACAACTCTTGCAGAGGCAGTATGGATTGGACATGCTGTCTAAATATGGGATGACAGGCTGTAAGCCTATTTCAGTTCCTTTGGAGCAAAATGTGAAGCTGAGCGCAGATGCAAGTGAGCTTCTGGAAGATCCTACTATGTACAGACGCATAGTAGGAAGTTTGATTTATATGAGTATTACCAGGCCAGATTTGAGCTATGCTGTTGGATTGGTAAGTCAGTTTATGCAGGCTCCAAGGAAACCGCATTTGGATGCGGCTAGACGCATACTCAGGTATGTGAAGTCCACATTGTAGTATGGACTATTTTATGATGCTGGGGTTGAGATACAGTTGTATGGATACACTGATGCTGATTGGGCTGGTAGTATTTCTGATAGACGATCTACCAGTGGATATGTGGTCTCTTTTGGGAGTGCTGTAGTCACTTAGAACAGCAAGAAATAGCCTACAGTTGCCTTGTCGAGCATAGAGGCTAAGTACACGGGTGCAACAATGGCTGCATGTGAGGTAGCTTAGTTGCATAAGCTACTCTATGATATGCATCAGTCTATAGATGGGCCAGTTGTCATTTATTGCAACATGGGCAGTATACACTTGGCAAATAACCTAGTCTATCATGCTAGAACAAAGCACATTGAGGTGCATTATTACTATGTGTGGGAGAAGGTTTTACTAGGTCTTATTGATCTAGTTTATGTTAGCACAGAGGATCAGGTAGTTGACATATTCACGAAGGCATTGGGTGTAGAGAAGCTGCACAAGTTCAGAGACCTGCTTGGTGTACACGAATTGGGATTGAGCTCGAGGGGGAGTGTTGAGATTTACGAGCTCCACTCGTGATATGCCAGGGTGACCGTTGTGCATTTATGTCACCGACTTGTTAGCTGCAGATGCGGTTGGTATACCGCCCATGAATAATAGCTGGAATAAAAATGATTATTGTTTTACACAAACTTGCCAAAGAAATAGTAAAAATAAGGTTAGAGTTGATACTTATGCCTCATGATAAGGCATAAAGATGACTCGCACCCCATCTACATTCAAAGGGCTTAACCAGGTACAAACATCTTCTATAGTCTTTTGAGGAGAGCTAAGAATAGAAGAAAGGAGAGCATCGAGCATGTAGACATGATGCTGCACTGCACTAGGAAGCTGAGAAATTGGTGTGTATGAAAGAGGGCCCTTTCTTCTTGTCTTCTTGCCTTTGCATCCTCGTATCTTGTATGGAGAAAGAGGGTTTTCATAAAGTAGAGTTTCATGGTTTCATGGTGGGGGATGAAGCTCAGGCAAATTGGAGGGCTGTTAGGATTGTCTTTTAAACACATCACTATTAAGCATGCAATAGAGGTTGATACTATTATGCAACTCCGTCTCTATTACTTTGTTGCATCCTTTCCCTTGAGGCACAATAGAGGTCATCCTTAGGTCTTCATCATCTCTCCATAGTCGTGGGAGAGAGCTATCCACATCAACAAGAAACTCAGAAATATATACAAGTGACTCTTGTACCAACCAACCCTCGGCCATGCTACCTTCGGGTCTTGCATTTTGTCTCACGAAGCCCTTCAAGGTCTTCATGAAGCGCTCGAGGAAGAACAACCATCGTGCATGTATAGTACCGCATATAGCAATATCATCCACCAAATGCACTATAAAATGTAGTTGGCTTGTGAGAATAGAATGTGGAAATGTCTCCTCCACTAAACAAACCACCTCCACTGACATAACTCGAGTATTCTCAAGCGTGGTGGGATCTATTTCCTTTGAGCTCACATACCTAGAAATGAAAAAGTACACCATATTAGCAATATGAACACCTTGCATGGAGCATTGATACACATCATATTTTGTATCATGTAAAGTACCTCACAAGCTCGCCCATCTTGTAAATACAATCTTTCACGTCCTTCGATGCACTACGTGAAATGCTAGTAGGTAGTATGAACTGAACCCACGAGAAGGTGGTTGATTAGTTGCTTATAATTATTCACTCACAAATTTGAAAGGAAAAAGATATTATGCACATAAAATACTTACTTGGAGCATCTTGTGCCAATCATGAGATGTCAAGCCATATAATTGCTCTACACCTCTTTTCTTGCTCTTTGTAAAGGCTCCCTTCAAACACCTCATGCATCCAATGGAGGTACAAATTGTAGTAATGGCGTGCTTCACCGCCGCCATCTCTAGCTTTGATAACCTCCACGGTGCACGAGGTAAAAAAATACGCCCATTTGGTCTCTCTTGTGGCCAAGCTTCACGCATTCTCCCTGTGGTATGTAGATCCTCCCTTATGCCTACGAAATCTCGTGTCCCATTCAAATGCTCCCAAATGGTAGATGCCACATTCTTGAAGATATGCATGGGATCAAGCAGGTGATTGATCTTGAGGTGGGACCAATATGGTAAATGATAAAAGATGGAGTATCTAAACAAAATAAAGTGTTAGCTAATTTTTTCTAGCCAATATAGCACACAATAGTTACAAACCCTTATCGACTCATGCCAAGTGGTGGAGGAGTCGTGGAACCGTCCCAAATTCTCATCCAATCTCCCGCGGTGAGTGATTGTGGGAGGAGTTCATTCCAAGGGGCAACATATCTAGGATGATCAGGTGGGAGAAATCGATGGTGATTCTCATAGATGACCTTATTCAATGTGTCTGCCCATGAGGCAACTAGCGAAGGACCACAAATAGGACATGCATGGTAACCCGATGTAGTGAGACCTGAACAATAGACACAATTAAGAGTTGAAGGTGGGTTTAGGGTGCCACATCCTTTGCCTATTCATGATTAGAAGTGCAATGCTTACCTGAACACTCGCCATAGCCTGGGAAGTCATGCATCGTCCACATCAAGACTGCTTTGTAGTTGAAGTCTCGTGACGAGGGAGGCCTGCTCACATCATGCACCTCGATACCTCTCCAAAGTATCTCTAGCTCGTCAATCATAGGCTCCAAATAAACATCAGGATTTTTGACTTTATGTTTCCCTAGAATTAGAAGGGACAGCATAACATGTCATTTCTTAATAGCCATAGAGGGTGGAAGATTATAATTCACCAATATCACTGGCCATACATTGTAAGAGGTGCTTTTGAGACCAAATGGGTTCACACCGTTCATACCCAATCCAAGTCTCAAGCTCCTAGGTTCTTCCTTGAAGCTTGGCCATGTGTCTTCAATATGCTTCCACGCAAGAGAGTCTGCGGGAGTTCTCCACTTGCCATCGGTTGATCGATGGGAGGAATGCCATGACATGAGCTTTGCAATGGATTTGCACTTGAACATATGTTGGATGCAAGGGATTATGGAAAAATGTCATAGAACCTTACGAGGCACGTCCAAAGTTTTGAGATCTGCTCTATATCTTGCCTCTCCACAAGTAGGGCACTCTCTTGTATCCTTATGTAGTTCACGAAACAAAATGCAATCGTTGACGCATGCATGGATGCGCTTGTAATCTAATCCTCCAAGAGAGGTCACATGTTGCCTTGCCATATCTCTTGAGGTCGGTAATTTATTCTCCCTTGGAAGCATTTTACACAATAGCCTGCACGTGAAGACCATAAATGAGGAAAAGCAATCGAGTAATTGACCCACTAGCATAATTCACCATGTTTGCAAAATAGACTTTAAAGCTTACTTGAGTAATGCATTCAAACTTGCATTGCTCCATCCATAGATGGTTTGCAAGTTTAGTAACTCAAGGGAGTCACGTAGAACAGAGAATATGCACCCCTTAAACAGTGGAGTTGATGCTGTTGTAAAAAGATAATCTTGCTCCATGCTATCATCCCTCCCTTGATGGACATATAAATCCCGCATCATATCATCAAACACCTCCACGGCTTCATGAGGTAATGGCAGAGGGCTACTATCACCATCACTCCATGCATCCGTAACGGTCCCTCCTAAAGATCCCACCTCATATCGCCGACGCTTCGCCTCCTCACGGTAAGCATAGGGCAACATATGCGGGTGTGGCACTGCATCCTACATCAAATTAAAATGGGATCATAACTCAAACATATGAATACCCATAGGTATCTCAATCAACCTTAACTCTTTAACACTTACCATGTTTACGGTGGCATCCCATTCTCCATACTTTGAGATGTGATTGAGTGTAATCCTGCGTGCACGATACATGTTTCCTCGACATCGATCACACATACATTTGATTTTTTGCTCCTACCACATTTCGCGATGGTGGATATGGAGGGATTCATCCTCACTGGAGCTACTTGTTGAAGATGAAGAAGATATCACACAACTCCACTGGCTATTAGCCATCACACTTGTATCATGAGTCTTGCTCATCCTTTTTGTAAGGCAGGTAGTGAGTGCTAGTCTCAGGACTTGGCCGTGGGATCTGGATGATGTGGGCTTGAAGTAGAGAGCGTGGAAGCTCTACGTAATTTGGTAAAAGGAAGAGTGCCACTGTTGATGATTCCGTGGAGATCTTTGCATGTGATCTTAAGATACCTTAGTGGCTTGAGAAAGCTTAATAGGCGATCGTGTGGTCTCGAAGGTTTGTGTTGAGCTTCAAGGCCAAGTCCCTAGCAACAGTTTTTTTGAAGAAGGATAGTAAATGCATGTACATAGGAGCCATGAGGGCCATGGGTGTCAGTACTATATAAGGTGGGTATAGAATGAGCATAAGAATAGCTATGAGGTAGCTATTATAGCTTGAAGGCGGAGATGAGCAAAGAATGGCGGGCAAGGATGTTTTTATCGAAGCTATGCTTATATATTAATATAAAATCTTGGCGAAAGTTTTCAAGATTATTTTTTTAGTTTCACAATATTAGTAGAATGTAGTACTTTTATATATATATTCTTTGGAATTTTGAAGGAAAAAATTTAAATCCTGGCGAAACTTTAAATTTTTTTGCATAAAAGTTTCAAATTCTGGCGAATGTTTCAAAGATTTATTTTTATTAGGGCATACAAACGTTCGACGCCAATATAAAAGTTTAGCTTCTTAACGAAACTAACTTGAAAAAATCATCCATGATGGCGGGCTGCATCACTTCTAGTGTTTGTTGATGAATTGGGGAAAGATAATAAATTTCTGACTGTGGGATTGATGTCTTGAGAAGTTAAGAGTAAGTCATCATGTGGGTTGTGGGTTGGATGTATTTTGAAGCTGATTGCTCTCAGAGTTGTTGAGGGATGAAGCCACTTGTCTTGAGTTGTGTAATCCACTGGGTTGTTTAGGTTGTTGGCTATCAGAGGAAATGTGGTCAGTGTATGAATTGAATGTAAGGGTTGTAGAGACAAGGATGTTGAATCAATTCCTTTACTTCTCATGGTCTTGTTCACTTGTTTCAAATGTGGATGAGGGTGGCTGTGAAGGCGGTTTAGGCTCAACTGCTTTTGTCTATCCAACATGTCTCAGAGCTGACAAGTACAAGGGGAGGTGAGTTTGACAGGTTCACTTGAAATCTTTTATATTTTGATGTTTTATTTCATTTCTAAATAGTGTTTCTTATTTGGATTTATGCAATAGGCACAACTCATGATACACCATACATAGAGCATGCATTGGAGGATGAGATATGTAATGCCACAATTGAACAACATAATAATGATGAAGAGTTGAATTGTGCAAATAGGCAAACATCCCCAAATACAATAACACTCACAATTCTTTCTATCGTGTTGCGCGATGCACTCCATGAAGTGACTAATGAAGCTGGAAAAAATGATCGAGCCTCATCAAGACATGATTGTGCAATTAAATGACGAGATTACAAAATTTAAAAGCAAAACTTATGCTTGTAAGAGGAAATTAAAAAATTAAAAACAATAGAGAGTACAGATTTTCAAGTACAAAGATTGGAAATACAATTAAAAGAGCAAGTATTCATAGCTCAACACTTTTCACATGCTACTAAAGATGCAAGGATTGCATTACAACACATTGATAATGGGGGTCGTGTTTTTGATTTTGATCATGACATGGTGGGACTAGTACTAGTAAGAAGACCATCAACTCTTCCAATTGCATTGGTGATCCAATCCAGATGTCCTATATGTCCAATATGCAATGATCCTTTTGATAGTCGCATTGGGTGATACACACTTTCATGTGAGCATAGGTATCATTTGGCATGCTTGGCAAATTCTTTGAAGGCAAGAAGTGCATGTGTCTTATGTGTGGTTTTGTAAGCCCGTAAAACTTTTGCCAAGTGCCTATCCCAATGCCTTTTCTTGGTGTCAACAAGCTTTCCCATTGAATTGCACAACAATCCATTTGTTTTCTCAGCCAAAAGCCATTACATTGGGGATAGTACGACATGGACATGCTATGATTTATCTTTAGCTTATGCACCACATCTTAATCAGTTCATTTCTAAAAGAGTTTCCTCCATCAATGAAAATTTCCAAAGGACAACCAAAGCGTGAACAAATTTTATCAAAGAGAAATTTTGCAATTGTGCTTGGCTTGCTATTGACTGTGGACTTGGCCTCTGCCCACCGAGTCACATAATCTATGGCCACCATTAAATAATGGTTTCCCTGAGATGAGCGAGGGAGTGGTCCCACAAAGTCCAACCCCCACCTCTCAAATGGTCCATATACTGGAATAGGCTTCAAGGGCCTAGGAATCAACTATCGCCTTCCAAACTTTTGGCATGCTTTACAACTTTGACACCATTCATATACATCCGTATGGAGGCGTGGCCAAAAGTAACCTGTATTAAGAATTCTCCTAGCTGTGCTCGCTGAAGCAAAATGACCAGAGCATTCATGACACATTTCTAGTCTCCATGGGATGGACCACCCGACAGAGCACCTTGTCTTTTCCCAATTTATAAAGAATGTCATCAACAATAGTATAGGGACAAGCCTTCCCTACCAATCTATGCTTCTGTTGTGGAGTTAACCCTGGAGGAAACATGCCTTCTTCCACATATTGCTAAACATCTTGTACTTCTGGCCATCCAGTGTCTACCAAAGAAACCATCCACGGTCTCAAAAATCAAATTGACTAGATAGTGCCATAGCCTTTTGATTAAGCTCCTTCAAATGAGGACTTTGTTGAGATATGGTGTAGATTAAAGGCTAAGGTATGGTATAGGAAAGAATTAAAGTAGCCACCCTAGGATGTGGACTACATGATGTGGAGATGTGGATGAAGGATATCCACAAGGAGAGATGTGGATCAGAGGATCCCACGTGTTGACTATTCAAAGGGCACTCTCTATATAAGAGGCCTATCATGTATTGTTGAGAACATACACATTAGAATAGATTGAGTATTGCCTACCGTGTGTCTCTCTCATGGAGTTTCTTCTATGGTTTGATCCTCCATGATCTTTATGCTCATTGAGTGATAGATTAGGCTAAGTACAATTCGCACTTTGTCATGGTATCAGAGCTCACATGTCTTCCGGTGAGACATGGTGATCCTTGTGTGAGAGAATTCCATCCATGAGAGTTGAAGATTTCCATCATTGCAAAGAGAGAGAGCTTTCTTGCTCCTCTAAGAGAGAGAGAAAGGTTCTTATTTGTTTCTTTTGAGATAGAGATCATCGACCTCCATCAACAAAACTGTTTGCCAAGAAGGGTTGGTCTTCCATATCTGAGAGCTCGTGAGACCACAATACTCTGCTTGCCTCGTTAGCTCTAGGTTTCAAGATGTTCTTTAGAGAGAATGCCCATCTCTGAAGGCGAAATCTATGGATCCTTCAGCGTAGTAGTTTGTGAAGTAGTGCCTGCCTTCATCATTGCACAAAGTGTCCTGCAGTTGTAGAAGGCAGCCTTGTCGCCAAAAATTCTGAGCGCTGGAGCTTGATCCCCATCGACATCAAACGGCTACCCCAACAAACGACATTATATTGCATCTAGCGGCTCCACACCTTTCAGGAGCTCCATAGACAGCCACGTAGCTGTCTCAACGAAGGTCAGTGGTGCCTTCCAGCCCTCCATATTGACCGCTCCATAGTAGCTCCTCCAACTAGCTCTCGCATGCAAACGAGCTGACCTCCACGCTGCAAACAATAGCCGACTGCAGCTCTATTTGAGGCCTAGCAAGCAAGGCAACTGACTTCTATGACTAGACCACAGGTACTCCACCAGCAACAAGGCAACGCCACCACCTTGCACACATGAACAACTACTACTCCAGCACCCTATCTCCTCCAAGCTCCAACAGCTTCTGACAACAACGTCTGCCTACCGTTGACAAACTATGAGTAGTACAAAGACACACAGCCTTCAACGAAAGCAGCAGCGAGCAGATAGGCCAGCGATAATAGAGGAGAAGGGGGACGGCAGAGAAAGATGAGGAGTTGTAGGAGCACAGACTTCATCAGTAGCTGTAGCTTCATCCCAATCTTCCTTGTGGACAAGAACTGGAGCAGCCGCTGAACCCACATTACCAGTTCTACCTTACAACAGAAATGCAGCTCAGGGAACCAGCTTCGCTTTTGAAAAGAGTTGCAGCTCCCATGCCATTTCGACCGCACCCCTGATGAAAAGCTGAAGGAATGCTCCTCTGTATTGTGGCCCTGGTGGAGCTATAGTCCAACACAAGGTTGGAAGAGGAGGATGACGACTTGAGGAGGAGGATGAGCAATCATAGCACCTCCTCTATAGCCTCATCTACTCCCCACCGCCGTCGCCAAAGCTCCCCGCATTGCAGAGAAGCTTCAAAGCCTTCTTCTCCAAGGTCTCACAAAAAAATAACACGTGGCAGATAAGCCACACTTACCTTGGTTAGTTCAATTAACCTTGGTTAGCCAATGTGGTAGATAGGGTTGGATGGTCACGCCACCCTAGGTTTGGTCATTGGTCAAGGAACCCACACTAAAACATGGTTAGGTTTAGGTTCATGATTAGTTAAAAGTGCCACATAAGCATGCACATTCAGCATGTGCCTTCCAAGCACACAGCCTCTTGTTAAGTACAGTTTAAATTCTACATGTGAATCCTTGTGCCACATCATCAAGGCCCCTCTTCTTCACAAAACCTTCGACAAGGCGTAACTTGCAATCCAGGAGGAATTTGCACACGCTCCAAAAAGGAAAAATGATCGTCTTTTTGAGCTCTACATGCCTGTCAAGTCAAAATCATTGTTAGCAATTAGACACTGCCAATATTGAAAGAAATCAATTGGTAAGACCTTTGCAACAACTGGAAAAGCAATGCATGAATGCAAAAAGCATGCCAAAAGCCTAAGTGCATGAGATGACCATAGCAAAAAGCATGGCATCCACACAGAAAGCATTAAGGCACATGGCAGAACAAAGCATCATGCATCAAGCTACGTCAAGTGAAGAAGTGAACACCATTGACATGAAGCATTGAAAAGTAAAATCCTTTCCACCTTCAGCCCATATGTTTTGTAAATCAAGCCTGACCACCTGAGAGTAGCTATGAAAGCACCCCAGGGAGGTATTGACATGTAAAAACCACTCTTGACCACTTAAGTAGCAATGCATGCACTAAGGGGAGGTGATGGATTTGTAACTCATATCTGACCACCTTGCAGTAGCTAAAGGATCATGGCACCAAGGGGAGGTGTTGAGATATGGTGCCATGAGCACATAGATTAAAGGCTAAGGTATGGTATAGGAAAGAATTAAAGTAGCCACCCTAGGATGTGGACTACATGATGTGGAGATGTGGATGAAGGATATCCACAAGGAGAGATGTGGATCAGAGGATCCCACGTGTTGACTATTCAAAGGGCACTCTCTATATAAGAGGCCTATCATGTATTGTTGAGAACATACACATTAGAATAGATTGAGTATTGCCTACCGTGTGTCTCTCTCATGGAGTTTCTTCTATGGTTTGATCCTCCATGATCTTTATGCTCATTGAGTGATAGAGGTACAATTCGCACTTTGTCAGACTTCTTGTCTTGTAATGCCCTTGCATTTGCTTTATAATAAGCTGAGAATCTCCTCTTATTTCTAATTCTATTGCTTGACTTTGAAGACAATCCTTAAAACCAAGAATCAAAGCATTATACTTAGCTACATTGTTAGTTGTGATACCTGGAAGCTCTTGTCCTCTTGCCCAGACCTCTTGACCTTCAGAATTCATCAAGACTATCCCCCCGGCTCGTTGTTGGCATGAAGGACTAAAAGCCCCATCAAAATACAAGACAAAAACTGTTGGTAGTGTCTCCCTTTCATCATTAATGTCCTCCTTATATTCCTTTTCTTCTCTTAGATCCTACCGTCCTGTGAGCAAATTTGCCATAGTGGACCTAGTGGTATTTTCAGTGACAAAAAAGAAAGATAACTCTTCAAGCTCTGACAACCATTTTGCAAATCTCCCCCCAGGATTAGGCTTGTGAACTAGATATGCTAATACAGACTGAGATAGGTTGCGTTCTACCTGCCTCTCCTCTTTGTAGCAATATAGCACCAATTGAATGCAAAGATACACTTAGATTTACATAAAAGTCTTAAGACCAATCAAGGGGCTTCAATATTGGGCCCTTACTCATGGCCTCCTTAAGTTGCTGAAAAGACGCTTGTTGCTCCACACCCCATTGGAAAGAAACTCCTTTTCTTGTCAACAAGTTCATGGGATGCACTATCTTTGTGAAATCATCACAAAAGCATTGATAATACTTGCTTTTTCCTAGAATTCTGCGAACACCAGTGACACTCTCAGGACTTGGCAATGCCATGATTGCTTGAACCTTGTCAGGATCCATTTGTAGGCCTTCTTTAGACACAATATGCTCCAACAAGACTACTTTTATTTGAGCCAAATGACACTTGCTAGGGTTTAGACACCTTTTTGCTTCATCAATCCTAGCTAAGGCCATCTTTAACTTCTCCATGTGATCCATGCGCTGAGAATAAATGCAAAAATCATCCAAAAACACCCTTATGAACTTTCCTAAGTAAGGTTCAAGCACTTGACTCATGAACCTTTGAAATGTAGCTGGTGCATTGGTCAACCCAAAAGGCATCACTCTATAAGCAAAAACTCCCCAAGGTGTGACAAATGATGTTTTCTTTTGATCTTCCTCCCAAATACAAATTTGAAAGTACCCAGAATACCCATCACATACATAATACATCTCATGCCCTACTACTTGGTCTATCTTGGAATGGCAAAGGAAAATGATCCATCTTAGTGCATGCATTCTAAGGATGATAGTCCACACAAATCCACCACTTATTTCCTTTCTTTGGTGTGACAACTACAGGAGATATCCATTCTGAATCATCAACAGGAAAGATGAATCCTGCCTCAAGTAGTTGTGTTACCTCTTTCTTTAGTGCCTTAGCTTGGATCACCCCCAATCGCCTTAAGCATTGCACAACTGGCTTGCTTTCTAGCTTCAACTCAATCTTGTGCTCCACAAGAGAGACTGGTTGAACCTGTGAATAGCTTGTTGCAAAGAGACATGGAAAATCATCTAACATATCCAAGTACTGGAGCTTCTCACTACCTGATAGAGAATTACCAAGAAGCTCTTCATTGCCTTGGCATCGTTTAGTGTGCTCCACATCCTCCACATGAAGTGTCTCTACAGGATCTTCTTATACCACCACCTTGTTTCCCTCCTGACTCATCCCAATCAGCACCAAGACAAAGACTAAAGGCCACTCCTTCCACCTCACCCTCTAAGTTGGACTCCTCGGAGCTACACCCTGTCTCTTCTTCTTCATCGGTTAAGTCAGAGCTCAAACTCTCTGATGTTGAAGACTCCTCTTTAACAACTTCCTTTTTGTGACTTTTGATGTTGTAGCGCACCTTCTTATCATTTCCCTGCAAAATCAATTTTCCAGTATCCCACTTTTGAACAGCCTTCACCTTGTGTAGCCAAGGCCTTCCCAAAATCAATGGATGCTAGGCACATGCATCTGGCTTGGTAGGGATCACTTGAAAAGTAGTCGGCATAGAAATTCCACATATATCCACTTCTAGATTCTTCACAACTCCAAGGTCTTTACCCTCGTATTGTCAGCCACTTTGATGCGATAAGGAGAGGTAGTACTAGAGTATTTTAAATCAGCATCTATCATGGTCATCTTACTCATGACATTAATCGATGCACCTCCATCAATGTAAACATTAGAAATCACTTGATCGTCAATGATCACATAAACCATAGGTACACATCACCAACATCTATATCTACCTTTTTAACAACATGAATGACACTTTTCTTCTTTTTCTTCTTTGACACTCTTGTGCTTGCTAGCCTTCCCCATTCTTTCCATAGTTTTGGAGACAAAGCAAGTAATTGACCAAAGGTGATATGAGCTTCCTTTTCTTTAAGGTCGGACAACAAGTCATGGCTTCCAATGCCTTGTCCTAAAGGAAAGTCTGACTGGCTAATTCTCCTTCTAGATGCCCTCTTTTTCTTAATACAGTGTTCCTCTTCCTGATGTTCCTCATCTACTTCTTCCTTGCTTTCTTCTTCTTCTTTTGCTTTACCGTGCCTCCGTTTAGCCATCATTACTGTAAAGAATGAGGGAGAGGGATAGGAGACTCAAGTTCAGCTTTCTTCACAACACACAAAAGAGAGAGGACACAAGGTTGGAGGGTGAAGCCTTTCTTCACTTTTGCACACAACAACAATACAATAGAAGAGGGAAATACCCTATATGTCAAACCTAGAATACGTGGTTCATATGTGAACCCAAACCAAAACATACGTGGTAGTCTAACTACACCACGAGTACAACTAACATAGGCGGTGACATAAATGATAGTCATCCAGGAGATATATCGGGGGTAGAGCTTGATATCTCAACACTCCCCCTCAAGCTCAAATCCATCTCACGTACACCAAGCAAGCTCCTAAATCTGCGAAGCTTCTCGGTACCCAATGCCTTCGTAAAAATATCAGCCACCTGCTCCTCAGTGCTGACATAGACAAGATCAAT
Organism: Dipteris shenzhenensis; assembly: GCF_047967505.1. Taxonomy (NCBI): domain Eukaryota; kingdom Viridiplantae; phylum Streptophyta; class Polypodiopsida; order Gleicheniales; family Dipteridaceae; genus Dipteris; species Dipteris shenzhenensis. The sequence continues at coordinate 43,360,286 of NC_141620.1, read as the reverse complement.
CTCACCAGTTAGAACCTTCTCTCTCACAAAGTGATAATGCACCTCAATGTGCTTCGTTCTAGCATGATAAACTGGGTTATTAGCAAGCATGATGCTGCTAATGTAGTCACAATGAATGACAACTGCTGCATGAATTGACTGTCCCATATCTGCAAGTAGCTTCCGTAACCAAGCTACCTCACATGCAGCCATTGCTGCACCCCTGTACTCAGCCTCTGTGCTCGACAAGGCAACTGTTGGCTGCTTCTTGTTGCTCCAACTGATGGCACCACTCCCAAGGGAAAACATAAAACCACTAGTAGATCTCCTGTCTGAGACACTACCAGCCCAGTCAGCATCTGTGTATCCATGTACCTGTAATGCACACCCAGCTTCATAAAACAGTCCATAATGCAATGTGGACTTCACATACCGCAGTATGCGCCTAGCCGCCTCCAAATGTGGCTTCCTCGGTGCCTGCATAAACTGACTCACCAGCCCCACAGCATAGCTCAAATCTGGTCTGGTTATAGTCATGTAAATCAAGCTACCTACTATGCGCCTGTACATAGTAATATCTTCAAGAAGCTCACCTGTCTCTGCATTGAGCTTCACATTCTGCTCCAATGGAACAGAGATAGGCTTACAGCCTGTCATCCCATATTTGGACAGCATGTCCAAACCGTATTGCCTTTGCAACAGCCATATCCCACTCGGGGATCTAATAACCTCAATGCCCAAGAAGTAACGCAGCTCTCCCAAATCCTTCATCTCAAATTTTTGCTTCAACAGCAGCTTCACTTCATTAATGTCTGCATCACTATCACCTGTAATAATCAAGTCATCAACATAGATGACTATAAGCACAATCCCTCTGTTTGTCCTTTTCACATAAAGTGAAAAATCTGAATTGGAAATCTGAAATCCAATAGTGACAAGATATTGCCCTATCTTGTCTGACCATGCCCTCGGCGCCTGTTTTAAGCCATACAAGGCTTTGTGCAACCTGCATACAAAATCGGGATGTGAATTATCCTCATAACCTTCCGGCTGCATCATATAAACCTCTTCCTGCAAATCACCATGCAAGAAGGCATTTTTCACATCCATCTGATGCAAAGACCATCCCTTTGCAGCAGCCATAGCAATTACTGCTCTCACGGTTGCCATCCTTGCAACTGGGCTGAAAGTTTCCTCATAGTCAATTCCATATGTCTGCGCAAAACCTTTGGCAACCAATCTTGCCTTGTACCTGCTAACAGACCCATCAGCATTGTGCTTTACTTTGTAAACCCACTTGCAGCCAATAGCCTTCTTATCATGAGGCAAAGGCATCAAATCCCAAGTGTGGTTTGCATCCAAGGCAGCCATCTCTTCATCCATAGCTGCTTCCCAATTTTTATGCCCTGCTGCATCCTCAAAACATGTGGGCTCTGGCTCCTCTAGAACCTTGACCATATAAGCATAGTGATGTGCTGTATACCCATCATATCTCAGCCTGTCAACTGGATACTTAATACGAGTGGACCTCCATACAACTGGATCAGTTGCAGGAGTCTTTAAATCATGCCTGCTTTTCCTTGCACCAGGTGTAACAACAGAAGGAATCCCAAGTTCCTTATCAAGGCTCATTTCAGAGCCGCTTGACTCTCCATCAACATGAGAGCTACCAGCAGACACATCAAACACTGCAGCATGGTCTACTTTTTCTTTTCCCTTATGTGATACCTACAACACTATCAGGGCTGCCATGTGACGATTCACTAGATCTCAATCTCCCTGTCCATGCATTAGATCCACTAGTAGAGGACTCTCTGGGTCCACTCAAGGCTTGAGATTGCTGCTCTGCATTTATTGCAGCATTCCCATTTCCTGCATCTGCATCTCCTACCATAATAGTTGGTGCATACCAGCTGCTCATTTCATCAAAAACAACATCTCTGCTCACTTGCATTTTGCGGGTGGAAGGGTTATAACAGCGATACCCTTTCTGGTGCAGAGCATATCCAATAAAGATGCATTTTTCTGCCTTTGGATCCAGCTTTGTTCTCTTCTCATCAGGAACATGAACATAAGCTATGCAACCAAATACCTTCAAGTGAGAAATATCTGGTTTTTGGCCTGTATACATTTCTTCAGGCGTCATGCCATGGACAGTTGCAGTGGGGGTTCTGTTCATAATATAAACAGCAGTTGCTACTGCTTCAGCCCAAAAATAATCAGGCATGTTTTTCTCATTTAGGATCGCCCGTCCTACTTCTGCAATATGCCTGTTCTTCCTTTCTGCAACCCCATTCTGTTGAGGGGTAGACCTGCATGAGTACTTCCTTTGAATTCCCTGTTCTTTCAGATATTCACTAAATTCTTCTGAAAAGTACTCTCCCCCTCCATCAGATCTTAGCACTTTAATATGCACACCTTTCTCTTTTTCAACCATGGCCTTAAAAGCCTTGAAATGGCTGAACACTTCACTTTTGTGCTTCATAAAATAAATCCACACCTTCCTAGTGTAGTCATCAATAAACGTCACATAATAATGGCATCCACCAATAGAAGCAGTTTTGGTTGTCCAAACATCTGAATGGATCACTTCCAAAGGTCTTCTGCTCACCTTAGCATTTTTGGGAAATGCATGTCTGGCCTGCTTACCCATTTGGCATGCGTCACATACCTTTTGCATTCCCTCAACTCTGAATTTAGGCCAACCTGCAACAATGTTTTTCGTTTGCATAGATTTCAGCCTTTGTATATTCACATGCCCAATGCGCTTGTGCCATATCTCAATTTCTGCAATGACACCTCTCCCATGCGCAAACATAGCAGCTTTTACCTCAGGCATATCAACATCCAAGGTAAACATTCTGCCATTTTTGTTGCCTTTCGCAACCAAGCGGCACTTATTTTTCAAGTCCTCAACAAAACATCCATCAGGATTAAATCTAACCTGCAGACCTTGCTCAACCATCTGGCCAACTGAAACCAGGTTCTTAGTGATTTTTGGAACATGAAGTACATCTGCCAAGTACTTCGTTTTGCCATCCTGCATAGCCAATGGCACTTTACCAACCTGCGTAATTGGGTGCGCAGTATCATCACCTGTTTCAACATAACCTGGCTTATCCAAATTTCTAACATCATGAAACCACTCACCATGACTGGTCATGTGGTTAGAGGCACCTGAATCAACATACCAAACATCATTGCAAGCTGCAGCATCTCTTGACATGGAGTTAACCATATGCTGCATCACAAAAAGGTGCTCATTTCTGTCGTCACCATGCCCACTTGATGATGCATAGTTGCTTTGTTGCAACTTCCCACTTTTGATGTCATTCTGCTTTTTATAGCATGTATTCTCCTTGTGTCCAGGCTTTCCACAATAATAGCATTCTGTGCTGCTATTTACTTGCTGGTTCCTTTGCCATGAACCACGGCCTCTTTGGCTCCCCCTGCCTCTAGAACTACCACGTCCTCCTCCATAGGACTGGTTTTCCTGTTGTTGCTGTTGGTTCTGATTTCCTGCACGGCCACCAAAACGGCCTCTTCCTCTACCCCTGCCTCTACCTGTATTCGAGTAGAAAGCAGTCTCTTGAGAAGTTGAGGTGGCTGAACCACCATTCCTTTGCTCTTCACTCAGCAAGAGAGCAATAAGTTCCTGAAAATCAGGAAATGTTTCACGGACTCCAATGGATGTCCGAAACTGTGCATAATCTTTCCCAAGACCATTCAAGGTCACGGACACTAAGTCCTCATCATCAACAGGTGCTCCAATGGAGGCAAGAGAATCTGCAAGGCCTTTCACCTTCAAGGAATACTCATTTATATTCATATTTTTCCTTTGCACATTGTGCAACTCCTGCTTTAGCTGCATCTTTCGTGCTTTGGTATTTGTGCTATACAGCTTCACCAATGTATCCCATGCCTCCTTAGGCATCTCTAGATCCTGTATATGCACAATCATAGAATCTGAAATGCTAACAGACAGCCAATACAGGCATTTTCTGGCTTTTTCATGCCATTCTTTAAAGGCCTTCAATTCAGCAGGAGTAGGAGCAGCACCCAAAACTGGTTCTGTAGTTTCACCACTGATGTAATCCCAAACTCCCTTTCCCATAAGGAAGTTTGTCATCCTGAACTTCCATGCTTGGAAGTTGTTCTTGTCAAGCTTCTCACTGACAATGGTAGACAGATTCTCAGACATTTTACAAATCACGAATTGCAACAGCAACCTGTAAACACAGCAAATGCCTCACAAGGGCAAATAGCAAAACTTCTGCAAAAAGCCTCACAGGGGCAGATCTGCAACACTGACGAAAGTGGTATTTCACCACACAGTCACTTCCTAGTGACGATTTTGCATCAACAGGCAACAGGCATGAATCTGCAACTCCCAATATCTCTGCACACAGGCATACGATGCAATTCTTGTGGCACCTTTCCACCGACTAGCCGCGCGGTGGTCGCACAGCAAAAACAGGGCTGAGTGCCTGCGAAGAACTTGCGCCTTCAAAACGGGCCCCGAAACGGCGCACTCGCCACACCGCGAAGGGCCTCTCAATCTGAAACAGTGCACTCCTGCACTTCTGGCTGTGCTACCTGCAGAGATTTGCTCCCAAACTCGAAATAGGAAAGCAACACTGGTCCTCTTACCAGGACACCACAAACTTGGCTTGCTTTCTTGAGCTCCTTACCTCAAACAAGGCTCTGATACCATGTAAAGAATGAGGGAGAGGGATAGGAGACTCAAGTTCAGCTTTCTTCACAACACACAAAAGAGAGAGGACACAAGGTTGGAGGGTGAAGCCTTTCTTCACTTTTGCACACAACAACAATACAATAGAAGAGGGAAATACCCTATATGTCAAACCTAGAATACGTGGTTCATATGTGAACCCAAACCAAAACATACGTGGTAGTCTAACTACACCACGAGTACAACTAACATAGGCGGTGACATAAATGATAGTCATCCAGGAGATATATCGGGGGTAGAGCTTGATATCTCAACAATTACCTCTCTTTCCTCATCCCTTGAAAAAGCTTCTAACAAGGATACTTGTTTTTCTTCTTTCTTTCTCACTCGAGGACACTCAGGGTGCTAGTGACCTTTTTCATTACAGTCATAGTAGCAAGTGACCCCACTCTTATCTCGAGGCCTATCTTCACTCTTTGGTGCTCTAGGTTGTCGTGCATTAACCAAATGCAATTTCAAATTAGCAAACTCTACCATCAATTGGGAGATATTATGATCTAACTCAGAGGACTTTGGTACTTGAGGAGTGCCCATTACCTCCACCTTAGAAGTTGAAGCTGTTGAAGACACAAAAGAGGATTCGATCTTTAGAGAAGCTTCTTTCTTGGTCGCAATGTGAAGTGCCTCCACGTATGTTGTTGGATCTTACTCATTACTTTTGAACGAAGACAAGGCTCCAAAGCCATAACAAATTTGCTCATCTTTAAGTGCTCCATCCCTACGAGACTTTGATGTAGATGCCACAGCTCGCAAAGCTACCCTTTCATACTTTGTCCATAAAGTTTCATATCGGATTGCCAATGCAGAGAGCATCTCATCCTCTCCTTTGATAGAACCGGCCCAACTGCAACATCAAAGCATTTGGCGACTCCACTGCCCCAAATCACTGCTTTATTGCAGCCACCACTTTGGTCCCAGTCTTCCTTGGTAGAGTCCGGCAAGGCCTCATGCCAACTCAAGGTTACACCTTCAAGAAAATTAGGCTAAATCTTCGGCCGATCCTTCATGAACCATCTAGAAGGCTGGCATCCTCGAACAAAATCCCAAAGATAAGACTCCAAGTCTTCCCCTTCGGTCCCTTGAAACACTGGAATCTTCACCATGATGAAACACAAAAAGCAAACACCAAGATCCAAATAATATCTTGGGAAACAAGATCCAAATAAGATCCCACAAAGCCTTAGTATACCAAGACCAACTTATTATGCATAACCACTTGTTGAAAGCCCTCCACAACGTGATCCTCAATAAAATCTTCAAAAATAAGTGACCAACCAGCACCATGAAAACATTGTGTATACATGCATTCAAGAATCACCCTTCTCACAATTGGAAGTGCACATAACAGCTTCAAGATATTGTACTCTTCATCATTTGCGTAGCAAAAGAAGTTGAAAGCATTGAGAATCACCACTCCACTGTTATAGTCAAAAACTACCCAAAGACTCAACTCTTCTTCACACCAAGCTGCTAGTGCATGAAACAATCCCCAATCTATCATTGTGCCTACTGCCGGTGTTGTCGATTCACCAACATATTCAAGAGTGCAAACATAAAGGATATAATCATAATGATCGTGCAAACAACTTGAGCACACCTTCACAATCTTCTAGTTCTCTTAAACGGGATGCAATCTCTTCTAACGGAGTTCTTCTAGGCATCTTCTTTATCACATCAAAAAACACATGCCTATACTAGGCATAACATGCAATCAAGTACACTCGAGACCATTTAGTAAGGTGGGATAAATCCAATACCAAACGTACCCGGCGTCTCCACCAAAAAGATGTGACATGAAGTTTGGGGTAATAAACTTCACGAACCTCTTCACCTCCTACTGCTTTCGAACCGAGTGATAGAGATATTCATGACTCGAAAGGGGACGTTAAAAAGAAGCTTTTATACCAAGAGACCACGCGTACTATCCTCCCTTAGATGAGAATAAAGATGGTAACATTCCAACACTACTACACACGGATCCTATTGCAACGTTTACATACCGACGTTTAGCGTACGCGGGGCGCTAATCATTGGTATGAAAAGCGCATCCTGTGAGCATCGCTATATAGTGACGTTACGCAAATGTTGCTATATAGAGACTATTACAAAAGTCGCTATATAGTGACATTGATATACCATTTTATAGCGACGTTTTCCAGAGAGGTTTTTTACTCATATAGGCCTTAAAAGTTAGTTTTTTCCAATGACAAATTTTTTTAAATTTTCATACATGTTTGATCTCATAGAGAATAAAAATATGAGAGCATGTACATCAAGCCTTTGAAGCTCATATATTCATGTCCAAGTTTGAGATGAAAAAAATCAATTAAGAGCATTTACATCAACTGTTTCATCTTGAGCCAAGTCTAAGGCGCCAAACAAGTCTATCTCCAACTCTATATCGAGTTGATCTCCTATATCATCATCGTACATTCACCTAAAAGTACTTGATCATCTTCTTCAATAAAGTGTGGTGATTCTTGATGATAGTTGTCTTCTTCCTCAATATCGTGATCTCCATCTTCCTCATGTGCGATGTCATTATGCGCATCTTCCTCTTGGCTCATATTGTGATCTTCATCTTCTTCGCTAGACTCATCGGGATCAATTGGATCCGCATTGGTAGTGGCATCTCCATATCCACATCTCTATCTTCAAAAATTTACTTACTTCATGGTGCAACTTGGATCACATACCACCATCTTGGATCAGAATGATCCGGATGAAAAACCACCTATATTGAAGATGGGTGCCAAATGTCATCAATTATATATATGAAATTATGCTCAAGTACATGTATCAATGGATCTTTAAAAATGAAAGCTTCGATTAATTAAATCATTAGTATGCACCTGCTCACAGTGCTCGGGAAGAACAAAAGTATCACTTTCATCGGTCCAATGTTTGGTGGAGTCTATTGCAAAGAAACTGCTACTATCTTTTCTCACTGTTGCATGGGGACCGTTGTAAATAGTTCTAAACCATTTTACATCAAGAATGAAAATACTGAATCGTCTGAAATCAACTTCATAGATTTCGCGTATGCTTCCACAATAATCCAACTGTGAGGAGAGAAGATTGGTATCCGAAGCACTTGCTCGGCTATCTTGTGTGAAGTTAGCCATGACTCCACAATCATACGCAACTCTTTGAATTGATGCGTTCCACACAAAAATGTCGTCCATATGACCATAATGCACTGTACTTTTTGTACTGTAAAAGAGCATCATTAAAACAATGAAGATGCATCTATTTTATAGCATATATTGCCACCAATAATTACTTAATTATGTCAAGAGGTAAGAAACTTACATGCACCATACATCCAGATGATAACTCTTGCTCGTGCTTGTTTATTGTCTCTCCATCGCGTTCGGCTTTACGTAGAGCCAGTTGTAGCCAATCAAGTGACATGTGAGTGGGGAGAAGAGCCAGATCCCGTGGATATGGTTGCGATTTCCTGTACATTACTCTAAATCTCGTCCTTGCATTTATTCTTTCTGATTTGGCCACTTCATATCTCTCAATCCATTTCTGCATCTCAGGGCTATTGAGGATACATAACTTATTGAATTTCTCCATTTTCTCTTTGCTCATCTTTCTTTCAATCCCTTTTCCTTGGGGAACCTCGCCAATGATGCAATCATCATCCTTGTTATGCCAAGCTTGCGGCATATCGGGATCCGTGGATGCAAGAAACTCTGTGATATATACTAATGACTCTTGCACAAGCCAACCCTCTGCCATGCTTGCTTCTGGTCTTGCTCTTTGTCTTACAAATTCCTTCAAAGTTTTCATAAACCGCTCAAGAAAAAACATCCATCGACTATGAATGGTACCTGCAATAGCCACCTCATCAACTATGTGCACAAGCAAGAAGACTTGAGTTGTCATAATGCTCGAGGGAAAGTGCTTCTCAAGCAAGCATATGGCTTCGATGGATTCCACCCTAGCCTTCTTAATGCTCGATATGGAGATCTCTTTTTGAGATATCCACCTATTTCACATGTCCATGTAAGATATTTTCATAATCAGTCTACAGATTAATCAGCTTAAATTGAAGAAAATGCAATCAATGCGATTTGATAGTAAGCATACCTCACAATACCACATATCTTGAATATAGCATTTCTAACATCTTCTTGTAAGCACCCTTTTATTGTAATTGGGAGGATGAACTATCAAAGCAACAAAGAAGTCATGTGAATAATATAACATAATCATAATTATGCTAACGCATCATGATTATCGGTATACTAATTGTACTTAGAATACCTGTAAGACCTTATGCCAATCATGGGACTTGAGCCCACTAAGCTTATTGTCCTTTGAAAATGCTCCTTTCAAGCAACGCATGTACCTTATCGGTGTTTGAAAAGAGGCAATGTCTGCCTTGACCGCTGCCTCCTCCCTCACAGAGAGGATCCACGTTGCTTTCGGGAGGAAAACTTTTCCCGAAGCATGCACTTGGGGCCACAAACGAGACATCCTATTCATAGCACTCAAGTCTTCTCGCACTCCTCTCGAGTCTTTGGATCCACAAACAGGACAACCATGGTACCCACTTGTAACAAGTCCTGCACGCATGCATGAATGTGTTAGTATAAGACATGCGTGCGAAAGAGAGTCATAAAAGCATAATCCTATATTATACATGTAGAGACACAACCACGTACCTGCGCACTCTCCATATCCTGGGTAGTCATGCATGGTCCACATCAAGATACCCCTGACCAAAATATCATTGGTATGTCTAGGAGCTCTGAAAATATCAAAGACCCACACTCCTCTCCATAATATTTGTAACTCCTCTATCAAAGGTGCCATGTACACGTCCATTATTTTTGCCTTGTACTTTCTTGGCACAAGTAGTGCAAGCATGAGGTGTCCCTTTTTTATTATTAGCCATGGTGGGATATTGTAATTCACCATGACTATGGGCCATGTCGACCAAGATGTCGAGTGTAACCCGAAAGGATTCACGCCGTCCATGGTGAGCAGAAGATGTAAGTTGCGTGGCTCCCTTGCAAAGTCCGGCCATTGATTGTCTATGTGCTTCCAAGCTGCACAATCTGCGGGAATCCTGAATGTGTCATTAGTGGACCGATGAGATGCATGCCATGTCATCAACTCTGCTATGGATTTTCAGTGGAACATGTGTCGTATTCTTGCAATGATGGAAAAGTGTCTCAAGACCTTTACCGGTATCTGCTCACCCTACAAGTCATCTCTATATCGTTGTTCCCCACACTTTGGACAACTAGCCAAATCTCCATGCTCACGACAAAAGAGAATACAATCATTACGGTAAGCATGGATGGTATCATAATCCATACCCACTATTTTTAGCATCTTTTTCACTCCATCTCTTGATGTAGGTATGGTATTTGGTGCAGGCAACATCTTCTGGAGCAAGCTATCACAATTCAAACATACATAGGCTTTGAACAATGATGATTCGGTATACAGTAATCCATACATGATGATTCTCAAAACAAACAATATCCAAATAATGAGTCAAATTAATGCAAGAGCTAATCTCATTAAGGCTGAAACACTTGTATCTGACCACCCATACTTGCAGATTCAAGATTGAGAGACAAGCACATAGTTTAGACATCCTAGCACCCTCGTACAATTGTGTTGATTGCAACTCTCACATTTTAACCTCAGACTCTAACATCACATGTACATGGGATGTAGTGCCCCTAAAAATAGAATCCATCATGTTGACCATACCCTCGTCATCATCCGAGACACTATAGTCTTGCTCAAAGTGTGAAGGTATATGCGTACCCTCGTCAGCCTCCTCATCCTGTTTTAAGATTTCGTGTAAATATAAGATCTTGTATTTCCTGGTATCCAATATTAACCGCGAACTTAAATAGCTTTGACTTACCGATAATCCATCAACATGTGCAACACCAATGGTGGGTACTGATTCGGGCTCCTCCCCATACATCCGCAAGTGTCACATGATAATACGATGTTGATGTCGTACTTCTCGCTTGCAATGAGTGCAAAGATAGTATAACCTCTCCATGAGGCACTTTGTGCTCCTGGGTGTTGGTGCATCATCGGATGAGCTTCCACTTGTCCCTTCCATCTACACTTATAAAATCACAACATAAGTTGCAAGAAAATATATTAACAGTTATAAAATAGCATCTATGAGCTTCTTTTTCAAATGAGAACATAAAGTGTCTTAAAGCATTGCTATATAGCGACATTTTGCTCTGTTTCGTCACTATATAGTGATGCTTTTAATTAAAAACGTCGCTATATAGTGACGGAAAAGCGTCGCTATACTGTGGGTTAAAATCAAAAGCCGATGCGATGCATGGTGCTTTCTTTAGCACTCTCTAATCTTTCAAGTAAGCAAGGCAATCTCTCCGCCCACCTATTTTTAATGACCTCCCACCTATTTCCAATGACCTCCCACTCTATTCTCCACTCCTCACCCCTCTCCTAGCTCTTGTGCTCCCTCTCCACCTTTCTCTCTCTTTGGTTTCTTGAAAGGAAGTTTTTCAAGAGGTGAGTCTCTTTCAACAATGTAGGTAGGATTTTTGTTAGATTTCATTTTGTGAGTGCTTCTCCTTGTATTGCTAAACCTATAAACTAGTTTTCATGCTTGATTTCAAAGGATTGAAACAAAAAATGAGATTTCAAGAAAGAAAGAAGCCTCACCTCTTCTAGTCTTTTTTGTATTTCTCTTCCTTCTCTTTCTCCTTGTCTCCTCAATCTCCTCCTTTCAAGAAGTTGCTTTTATAATCTCCTCCTTCCTCTAACATCTTATTTGAAAACTGGTATGTTTCCTCTCTTTTGTAGGGCCAGTCCACAACACCGAGCGGGACGTACTATTCTAGGTAAGTGCTTCCTCTTTGTCCCATTTGTTATTTTTGTTATTTGCATTGGCCTGCAGCTAGCATCTTAAGCACTAGCTGTAGTGATGGGCGTAGGAACCCTCTCTTCCCCTCTCTTTCCTCTTCTTTCCCTCTTCTCTCCTCTTCTTTCCCTCCTTTCCTTCTTTTCTCCTTCAATCTTTCAATCTCTTTCCCCCTCTTTTTCCCTCTTTCCTTTCCCTCTTCTTCTCTCTTTCCCTCTTTTTTCCTCTTTCCTTTCCCTCTTCTTCTCTCTTTCCCCCTTCTCTTATGCTCATGCATAAGCATAAGCATGAGCATATGTCTTCTTCTCTTATGCATGAGCATAAGAGAAGAAGACATATGCTCATGCTTATGCTTATGCATGAGCATAAGAGAAGTAGACATATGCTCATGCATAAGGGAAGTAGACATATGCTCATGCATAAGCATAAGCATATGTCTCTTTTTCCCTCTTTACTTTTCCTCTTCTCTCTTTCTTTCCCTCTTTCCCCTTTTCCAATCTCTCTTTCCTTTCCCTCTTCTTCTCTCTTCTTCTCTTTTTCCCCCTCTTTTCCCTCTTTCATGCTCATATTCTTATGCTCACGCATAAGCATAAGCATGAGCATATGTCTCCTTCTCTTATGCTCATGCTTATGCTTATGCATAAGACTCCTCTTATGCATAAGCATAAGCATGAGCATAAGAGAAGGAGACATATGCTCATATGCTCATGCATAAGCATGAGCATATGTCTCTTTTTCCCTCTTTACTTTTTCTCTTCTTCTCTCTTTCTTTCCCTCTTTCCCCTTTTCCAATCTCTCTTTCCTTTCCCTCTTCTTCTCTCTTCTCCTCTTTTCCCCCCTCTTTTCCCTCTTTCATGCTCATGTTCTTAGACATATGCTCATGCATAAGCATGAGCATATGTCTCTTTTTCCCTCTTTACTTTCCCTCTTCTTCTCACTTTCTTTCCCTCTTTCCCCTTTTCCAATCTCTCTTTCCTTTCCCTCTTATTCTCTCTTTTCCCCTTCTCTTATGCTCATGCATAAGCATAAGCGTGAGCATATGTCTTCTTCTCTTATGCTGATGCTTATGCTTATGCTTATGCATAAGACTCCTCTTATGCATAAGCATAAGCATCAGCATAAGAGAAGAAGACATATGCTCACGCTTATGCTTATGCATGAGCATAAGAGAAGTAGACATATGCTCATGCATAAGCATGAGCATATGTCTCCTTCTCTTTACTTTCCCTCTTCTTCTCTCTTTCTTTCCCTCTTTTTCCCTTTTTCCAATCTCTCTTTCCTTTCCCTCTTCTTCTCTCTTCTCCTCTTTCCCCCCCTGTTTTTCCTCTTTCATGCTCATGTTCTTATGCTCATGCATAAGCATAAGCATGAGCATATGTCTCCGTCTCTTATGCTTATGCTTATGCATAAGACTCCTCTTATGCATAAGCATAAGCATGAGCATAAGAGAAGAAGACATATGCTCATGATTATGCTTATGCATGAGCATAAGAGAAGTAGACATATGCTCATGGATAAGCATGAGCATATGTCTCTTTTTCCCTCTTTACTTTCCCTCTTCTTCTCACTTTCTTTCCCTCTTTCCCCTTTTCCAATCTCTCTTTCCTTTCCCTCTTCTTCTCTCTTTCCCCCTTCTCTTATGCTCATGCATAAGCATAAGCATGACCATATGTATCCTTCTCTTATGCTTATGCTTATGCGTAAGACTCCTCTTATGCATAAGCATAAGCATGAGCATAAGAGAAGAAGACATATGCTCATGCTTATGCTTATGCATGAGCATAAGAGAAGTAGACATATGCTCATGCATAAGCATGAGCATATGTCTCCTTCTCTTTACTTTCCCTCTTCTTCTCTCTTTCTTTCCCTCTTTTTCCCTTTTTCCAATCCCTCTTTCCTGTCCCTCTTCTTCTCTCTTCTCCTCTTTTCCCCCCTCTTTTTCCTCTTTCATGCTCATGTTCTTATGCTCATGCATAAGCTAAGCATGAGCATATGTCTCCGTCTCTTATGCTTATGCTTATGCATAAGACTCCTCTTGTGCATACGCATAAGCATGAGCATAACAGAAGAGGACATATGCTCATGCTTATGCTTATGCATGAGCATAAGAGAAGTAGACATATGCTCATGCATAAGCATGAGCATATCTCTTTTTCCCTCTTTACTTTCCCTTTTCTTCTCTCTTTCTTTCCCTCTTTCCCCTTTTCCAATCTCTCTTTCCTTTCCCTCTTCTTCTCTCTTCTCCTCTTTTCCCCTCTTTTTCCTCTTTCATGCTCATGTTCTTATGCTCATGCATAAGCATATGCATGAGCATATGTCTCCGTCTCTTATGCTTATGCATAAGACTCCTCTTATGCATAAGCATAAGCATGAGCATAAGAGACGAAGACATATGCTCATGCTTATGCTTATGCATGAGCATAAGAGAAGTAGACATTGTTAGATATCAATGCTCCACTCTCATGTAACTATGCGAGAACCAGCTAACTCTACTTATAAGCCCCCCATATGAGGAGAAGGCATTTGAGTAGCTTGGTTATCCGGTAGGTCCTGGTTTGGACACCAGATGGGGGCCATGTGTGGCCCGATGGCTGGATGACTTCAGATAGAGTTGGCACACCACCAACTAGGCTACATGGAAGTGCAGGAAGGCATCCCTTGACTGACCGCACTGAGGGTAGATGGAGCATTTCCCGAGGCAGCCCACTCTCGGGTTGCGGGGCCCGTTTGGAGCCTCAGATGATCCCAGATGGCTGTGGGCTGAACGGGCTCCGTAGGTTAGTTGCTCTGTTTTGCACACCGGTTCTATCGTATGGTCGGTGGCCTATTTCGGGACCGACCCCCAGTCGACCATTTTGGGCCGGTCACCTAATTGAGCCTAACTGACTACAACTGGTGGCTATATAAGAGCAAGCCCGTGAAGCCCATTTCATCACTGGCTATAGCAACCCTGATTCCTTAGCGTCCAACCTCCATCTTCTACTGTTTTCGGCATGCCATCGAAGCTTCTTTCACAGGAGCGCATGGTTGAGAGGTAGCGCCATCTATTGTATAAGTTCTACAGTAATCAAATTTTTGATTCTCCATACTATCTTGTTTTCTCTCTTGCGTACGAGATCCTGTTATCTGTTGAGCACAGACGTATTATTTTCTTACATGGTATTAGAGCCTGGACTCTAGCAAGAAGATTTGGTATTGTGTTTCTGTTTGCGAGCAGATTGTGAGAGATGGCCCAGCCTGCAAGACTGCGAATCCCACCATTCGACGAAAGCGAAAAGTTGGACAGCTCTAACTATCCTCTCTAGAAGTTCAAGATGAAGACCATCCTAACCACATATTAGCTTTGGGACACTGCTACTGGGGTGGACGTGAGGCCGGTTCTGAGACCTCGGATCCAGCCAATGTAGGACAATAGATAGTACCATGAGATTCTCACGTGGACAAAAAGAAATGCAGATGCGCTGTGTTCTGTTTTCTACAGTGTTAGTGATTCTATCATGGCATTAATTCAACATGTTACCACAGCGGAGAAGGCATGGACGGTCTTGAAAAATCAATATGAAACCATGAATCAGACGTGGATTTAGAATCTAGAGACTCAACTCGCGAACGAAAAATTGTATGAGTCTGAAGCGACAGAGAAGTTCATCACTAGGGTGAAGAATCTACATGACCAGATGACTGCGATTGGCATCACCATCACCAGCGAGAATCTAGCACGAAGGTGCATACGGATTCTCCCACCAAAGTACGATGGGCTTGTTATGGTGCTGAATACGCAGAACAAAAATCTGCCCCTCAACTTTGAGGATTTCAGCGTGATGGTTCTGGAGGAGGAGATGCGTCAAAAGACGAGGAATAGAGAAGATTTGGCTTTCTGGACCAGATCAAAGAAAGGTAAGGGTAAGGACTCTGGTAACCCATCTTCTTCTGATGATAAAAAGAGAAAGAAGAAGATCAAGTGATTCTATTGCAACAAGGCAGGGCACAAGCAGAATGAGTGCCGAAAGAAGATTGCAGATGAGAAGAACGGAGTAAAGAAAGAGTCTAGCAACAGTGCACAGACAGTACCAATAGAGCTATTCGTAGCAATTGAGGAGATTTGCACAGAGGCAGTTCATGTACCTACGGATGAACCTTGGATCATTGACAGTGGTGCATCGTGCCACATGACCAGTCGGAAGGATTGGTATACCTCTCTACAGCCGGTAGGGAATGACATCATGGTAGTAGTCGGCAATGATGCAAAATGTCCAGCAAAAGGAAAAGGTATGATTGCTCTCAAGTCAGATGGAGTTGTAAAACAGTTGTCTGATGTTCTTTATGTGCCAGATATCAAGAGGAACTTGTTGTCTGTTTTTGTGATCACGGATCAGGACCTCAAAGTTCAATTCGATAAGAATGGTGCACAGATCCGAGATCTTTAAGGAAAAGTCATTGGTAAAGGTACACGGTGCAACAACATTTATGAACTCTCAGCTTTCAGTGCTTGAGCAGATGTGAAGAACACTAAGCTGTGGCATGAGAGGTTTGGTCATCTAAACCTTAATTCTTTGAAGGAGATGCATAAAAGTGGAATGATTGCAGACCTACCAGAAATTTCAAATCTGCCCAATGTATGTGAAGCTTGCATGATGGGCAAGCACCATCGGTAGCCCTTTCCTAAAGAGGCCAGCAGGGCAAAGGCTCCTCTAGAGCTTGTTCACATGGACCTCTGCGGAAAGATGGAGATGGAAGCTTTGGGTGGTTCCTTCTACTTCATGATGCTGATCGCGATGACTACAGTAGAAGGATATGGATATACTTCCTGAAGACGAAAGAAGAGGCTTTCAGTACGTTCAAGGAATGGCATGTAGTGGTCGAGAAAGAATCGGGGAGGAAGGTGAAGAAGCTGAGATCAGACAGAGGTGGAGAGTTCACATCGACTGAATTCAAAAGTTACTGCAAAAGTCACGGAATCAAGAGGCAGAAACCCCCGCCACACATCACAGCAAAATGGAGTAGCAGAACGCAAGATACGCATCCTCTACGAAATGGGCTGAAGTATGATGAAAGGGAAAGATTTGCCAAAGACTTTCTAGGCTGAAGCATGTAACACTACAGTTTACATCCTCAATTGTAGCTACACGAAGGCTGTGAACGGGATGACTCCACTGCAAGCTTTCTCTGGTAAGAAACCTTTAGCTGCACATTTCAGAGTTTTAGGATGTGACCATTTTGTGCATGTCCCTGATGCTACCAGAACCAAATGGGAACCGAAGAGCCAAAAGTGTATTTTCTTGGGCTACAATGAAGAGGCGAAGGGTTACCGTCTCTATAACCCTGTTACCAAGAAGGTAATTGTAAGTCACGATGTGGTCTTCTTAGAATAGCCACATCAATTGGAGGAGGATGCTTCCTTCCCAGACAACTAGGACCAGGATATCCATCTAGTACCACCACCAACAGTAGACCAAACTCCCCCAACGGTGCTTGGGAGGATTCAAGACAAAGAAGATGAAGAAGAGCCTATAGAACCACAACAGCAACAGCCATTCCCAAAGTGGGTAAAGCAGCATTTGGATGGCAAAGAACCTCCAGCCATTGAGGAGGAACCGTCCGAACACTGCCGGTCCAAGAGATTAGAGAAGCAAAGAAGGGCACAGGAACACCTTGTCAACTATGCTTTGATGATAGAAGTGATCCGTGCTAATGAACCCAAGTGTCTTGAAGAGGCATAGGGCGATGATAGGTGGATGGAGGCTATGCAATCAGAGTATGGCTCCATAATGAAGAACAACACTTGGGACCTTGTGGATCGACCACCAAAATGCAAGGTAATCAGAACCAAGTGGGTGTACAAGACCAAGTTCAAGTCCAACGGCACGTTGGCCAAGTACATGGCTCGGCTCGTGGAAAAAGGATTTGTATAGGTACATGGTTTTGATTAACAGCTCGACTAACCACAATTCGTAGTGTTTTGGATTTCGCTACCCAGGGAAGTTGGCCCTTGTTTCAGATGGATGTGAAATCCACCTTTCTGAATGGAGATCTCAAGGAGGAGGTATACGTGGAACAACCACCAAGTTTTGAGATCCTCGATTCAGAAGGTAAAGTCTGCAAACTAAAGAAGGCACTTTACGGGCTGAAACAGGCCCCATGAGCATGGTACCAGCGAGTTGATGCCTACTTTCTGCAAAACGGGTTCAGGAGGAGCCCATCTGATGCAAATTTGTATATCTTCAGAGAAGGAGGCAGGTGTATGATCGTAGTCCTTTATGTGAATGACCTTGTCATAATAGGGAACCATGAAGAGAAGATCTCACAGACCAAGCATTTGGTAGGAAGAGAGTTTGAAAGGACAGCTGATGCATTTTTGTTTGGGGATTGAAGTTTGGCAGGAGCCGAAACACAGATCTTCATTTCATAGCTAAAGTATGCTGGAGAGATACTGAAGGCATTTGGCATGGCTAAGTGCAAAACAGTTGGTACCCCTATGGAGGTTGATGCGAAGCTCTCAAATGAGGATTCATCACCATTGGTGGATGAAGCAAAGTACAGAAGGCTTGTGGGCAGCTTGATCTACCTGTGCAACACACGGCCGGACATCAGCTTTGTGACTGGTGTACTTAGCAGGTTTTCCAATAAGCCCTGAGAGAACCATTGGAGGGCAGGGATGCGGGTGCTGAAATACATCAAAGGCACACTTGATTATGGCATCACCTATATCAAGGGCAACATCTTGACCGGATTCTGTGACTCAGATTGGGCAGGAGATGTGACAGCAGGAGATCAGTGACAGGGTACTGTTTCTCACTTGGATCTGGAGTTGTGTCATGGGTTAGCAAGAAGCAACCCATAGTTTCTCTTTCTTCTACCGAGGCCGAGTACAAATCTGCATGCTTTGCTTCTTGCAAGGCAGTGTGGTTGAGGAGGATTTTGGGGGACATGGTGCAGTGCAGAATAAGCCTACACAGTTATCATGTGACAATCAGAGTTGCATGGCGATTGCAAAGAACCCGGTGTTCCACACTCGCACAAAACACATTGAGATTCAATATCACTTTGTACGCGAGCTCATTATGGATGGAGAGGTCGACTTGGTGTACTGTCTGACTACAGAGAATGCTACGGACATCTTCACAAAGGCAACTGGAAGAGACTTGCTGGAGAGGTATCTTCATCGACTTGGCATTGCACCAAAAAAGTAAGTTCACTTGCGGGTGGACATTGAGGGGGGGTGTTAGATATCAATGCTCCACTCTCGTGTAACTACCTGAGAACCAACTAACTCTATTTGAAGCCCTCGGTGACTTTACTTTTTTGATTTGAGGCCGTTTCGGGGCCCGTTTTGAAGGCGCAAGTTCTTCGCAGGCACTCAGAAAAAGGCCCTGTTTTTGCTGTGCGACCACCGCGCGGCTAGTCGGTGGAAAGGTGCCACAGAAATTGCATCGTATGCCTGTGTGCAGAGATATTGGGAGTTGCAGATTCATGCCTGTTGCCTATTGATGCAAAATCGTCACTAGGAAGTGACTGTGTGGTGAAATACCACTTTCGTCAGTGTTGCAGATCTGCCCCTGTGAGGCTTTTTGCAGAAGTTTTGCTATTTGCCCTTGTGAGGCATTTGCTGTGTTTACAGGTTGCTGTTGCAATTCGTGATTTGTAAAATGTCTGAGAATCTGTCTACCATTGTCAGTGAGAAGCTTGACAAGAACAACTTCCAAGCATGGAAGTTCAGGATGACAAACTTCCTTATGGGAAAGGGAGTTTGGGATTACATCAGTGGTGAAACTGCAGAACCAGTTTTGGGTACTGCTCCCACTCCTGCTGAATTGAAGGCCTTTAAAGAATGGCATGAAAAAGCCAGAAAATGCTTGTATTGGCTGTCTGTTAGCATTTCAGATTCTATGATTGTGCATATACAGGATGTAGAGACACCTAAGGAGGCATGGGATACATTGGTGAAGCTGTATAGCACAAATACCAAAGCACGAAAGATGCAACTAAAGCAGGAGCTGCACAATGTACAAAGGAAAAATATGAATATAAATGAGTATTCCTTGAAGGTGAAAGGCCTTGCAGATTCTCTTGCCTCCATTGGAGCACCTGTTGATGATGAGGACTTAGTGTCCGTGACCTTGAATGGTCTTGGGAAAGATTATGCACAGTTTCGGACATCCATTGGAGTCCGTGAAACATTTCCTGATTTTGAGGAACTTGGGATTCCTTCTGTTGTTACACCTGGTGCAAGGAAAAGCAGGCATGATTTAAAGACTCCTGCAACTGATCCAGTTGTACGGAGGTCCACTCGTATTAAGTATCCAGTTGATAGGCTGAGATATGATGGGTATATAGCACATCACTATGCTTATATGGTCAAGGTTCTAGAGGAGCCAGAGCCCACATGTTTTGAGGATGCAGCAGGGCATAAAAATTGGGAAGCAGCTATGGATGAAGAGATGGCTGCCTTGGATGCAAACCACACTTGGGATTTGATGCCTTTGCCTCATGATAAGAAGGCTATTGGCTGCAAGTGGGTTTACAAAGTAAAGCACAATGCTGATGGGTCTGTTAGCAGGTACAAGGCAAGATTGGTTGCCAAAGGTTTTGCGCAGACATATGGAATTGACTATGAGGAAACTTTCAGCCCAGTTGCAAGGATGGCAACCGTGAGAGCAGTAATTGCTATGGCTGCTGCAAAGGGATGGTCTTTGCATCAGATGGATGTGAAAAATGCCTTCTTGCATGGTGATTTGCAGGAAGAGGTTTATATGATGCAGCCAGAAGGTTATGAGGATAATGCACACCCCAATTTTGTATGCAGGTTGCGCAAAGCCTTGTATGGCTTAAAACAGGCGCCGAGGGCATGGTCAGACAAGATAGGGCAATATCTTGTCACTATTGGATTTCAGATTTCCAATTCAGATTTTTCACTTTATGTGAAAAGGACAAACAGAGGGATTGTGCTTATAGTCATCTATGTTGATGACTTGATTATTACAGGTGATAGTGATGCAGACATTAATGAAGTGAAGCTACTGTTGAAGCAGAAATTTGAGATGAAGGATTTGGGAGAGCTGCGTTACTTCTTGGGCATTGAGGTTATTAGATCCCCGAGTGGGATATGGCTGTTGCAAAGGCAATACGGTTTGGACATGCTGTCCAAATATGGGATGATAGGCTGTAAGCCTATCTCTGTTCCATTGGAGCAGAATGTGAAGCTCAATGCAGAGACAGGTGAGTTTCTTGAAGATATTACTATGTACAGGCGCATAGTAGGTAGCTTGATTTACATGGCTATAACCAGACCAGATTTGAGCTATGCTGTGGGGCTGGTGAGTCAGTTTATGCAGGCACCGAGGAAGCCACATTTGGATGCGGCTAGGCGCATACTGCGGTATGTGAAGTCCACATTGCATTATGGACTATTTTATGAAGCTGGGTGTGCATTATAGGTACATGGATACACAGATGCTGACTGGGCTGGTAGTGTCTCAGACAGGAGATCTACTAGTGGTTTTATGTTTTCCCTTGGGAGTGGTGCCATCAGTTGGAGCAGCAAGAAGCAGCCAACAGTTGCCTTATCGAGCATAGAGGCTGAGTATAGGGGTGCAGCAATGGCTGCATGTGAGGTAGCTTGGTTACGGAAGCTACTTGCGGATATGGGACAGTCAATTCATGCAGCAGTTGTCATTCATTGTGACAACATTAGCAGCATCATGCTTGCTAATAACCCAGTTTATCATGCTAGAACGAAGCACATTGAGGTGCATTATCACTTTGTGAGAGAGAAGGTTCTAGCTGGTGAGATTGATCTTGTCTATGTCAGCACTGAGGAGCAGAAGGCTGATATTTTTACGAAGGCATTGGGTACCGAGAAGCTTCGTAGATTTAGGAGCTTGCTTGGTGTACGTGAGATGGATTTGAGCTTGAGGGGGAGTGTTGAGATATCAAGCTCTACCCCCGATACATCTCCTAGATGACTATCATTTATGTCACCGCCTATGTTAGTTGTACTCGTGGTGTAGTTAGACTACCACGTATGTTTTTGGTTTGGGTTCACATATGAACCACGTATTCTAGGTTTGACATATAGGGTATTTCCCTCTTCTATTGTATTGTTGTTGTGTGCAAAAGTGAAGAAAGGCTTCACCCTCCAACCTTGTGTCCTCTCTCTTTTGTGTGTTGTGAAGAAAGCTGAACTTGAGTCTCCTATCTCTCTCCCTCATTCTTTACATTATGCACAGTTCCAGACATCCATTGTTGTCCGTGAAAAATTTCCTGATTTTGAGGAGTTGTTTGCTCTTCTAATTTTTGAAGAGCAGAGAAATGGTGGTGCATCTTCTTCAGGAGGAACTTCAAAAGAAACTGTCTTCTACTCAAATGCTAGAAGAGGTAGAGGCAGAGGTAAAGGAGGCCGAGATCTGGAGGCTGTGGTAGAAATCAAAATATGCAGCAAACTCAAGAAAACCTGTCCTTTGGAAGAGGATGTGGTAACTCTAGAGGCAGGGGGAGCCAAAGAGGTCGTGGTGGATGGCAAAGAGGCCAAAATGCAAACAACAATGTTGAATGCTACTATTGTGGTAAAATGGGTCATATGGCTAAAGACTGCTACAAAAAGAAGAATGACATTATGAATGGAAAATTGCAGCAAGGCAATTATGCATCCTCTAGTAGACAGGGTGATGACATAAATGAGCATTTGTTTATGATTCTGTGACAAGTGCAGAAGAAAGCAATGATGTGTGGTATGTTGACTCAGGTGCGTCAAACCACATGATAGGTCATGCAAAATGGATGCAGGATGCAAGGAAAATGGAAAGACCAGGATTTGTGGAGACTGGTGATGATACTGCACATCCTATTGTGCAGATTCATAAAATTCCTTTGTCTATGCAGGATAGGAAAAAGAAATACCTGTCTGATGTATTTCATGTCCCGAATATCATGAAGAACCTGGTTTCTGGTTGTCAAATGGTTGAGCAGGGCTTGCAAGTCAGATTTAATCCTCGTGGATGCTTTGTTGAGGATATGAAAAAGAACGGTCGCTTGATAGCAAAAGGAAAGAAGAAGGGCAGGATGTTTACGTTGGATTCAGACATGCCTGAATTAAGTGCAGCGATGTTTGCACATGGGACCGGTGTAGTTGCAGATATTGATTTCTGGCATAAATGCATTGGTCATGTTAATGTACATCGACTTAAATCAATGCAAGCCCAAAATATTGTTGCAGGATTGCCTAAATTCAAGGTTGGAGAAATGCATAAGGTATGTGAAGCCTGTCAATTTGGAAAACAGGCAAGGAAACCATTTCCTAGACATGTTCAAGAGGGTAAGAGGCCATTGGAATTAATCCACTCTGATGTGTGGACTACTAAAGCTGCATCTATTGGAGGCTGTCATTATTTTGTCACTTTTATTGATGACTACAGCAGAAAAGTTTGGGTGTATTTTATGAAAAAGAAAAGTGAAGTGTTTGGGCATTTTAAAGCTTTTAAAGCTATGGTTGAAAAAGAAATAGGCCTGCAATTAAAATGCCTAAAGTCAAATGGAGGGGGAGAGTACCCTCAAATGAGTTTGCAAGGTTCCTATAGGAGCATGGCATAAAGCAGCAATATTCATGCAGTCATACCCCACAGCAAAATGGACTTGCAGAAAGGAAAAACAGGCATATTGGAGAAGTATCTTGGGCCATGCTAAATGAAAAAGACCTACCAGATTATTATTGAGCTGAAGCAGTTGCTATAGCAGTTTACATAATGAACAGGACTCCCACTGCAGCAATACATGGCATGACGCCAGAGGAGATGTATACTGGTAGAAAACCAGATATTTCTCATTTGAAAATTTTTGGTTGCATTGCCTATGTTCATGTGCCAAATGAGTTGAGGTCCAAGTTGGATCCAAAAGCTAAGAAATGCATCTTTATTGGTTATTCTCTGCAGCAGAAAGGGTATAGATGCTATAACCCTTCTACTCGTAAGTTTACAGTGAGCAGAGATGTTTTTGATGAGATGAGCAGCTGGTATAAACCAGTAAATGTGATTGATGATGTAGATGCACAAAATGGTAATGCTGCATAGAATTCACAGCAGCAATCACAAAATATTAGTGGACCTATAGTGTCCTCTAGTAGTGGTTCACATACTTTGCCATGGACAGGCAGATTGAGATCAGGAGAATCTCCTCAAAGCAATGTAGATAGTGGTATGCAGGTATCACGAAAAGGAAAAGAGAAGGTAGATCAGCCCATGTTTGATGTGAATGCAGGTCACTCTTATGTAGATGGTGAATCCAGTGGCTCAGAACAGAGCATTGATGATGAGTTCGGTATTCCTTTTGTTGTTACACCTGGAAGACCAGGGATGTTTTGAGAGCACCTGGAAGTGAGCCTATTTTGCACAGATCTACCAGAGCTAGGTATCCAGTGGTAGGCTGAAATATGATGGATTTACAGCCATTCACTATGCCTATATGGTCAAAGTGATACAGGAACCAGAACCCATTTCTTTTGAGCAAGCCATGGGAAAAGAGAAATGGGAGAAAGACATGGATGAAGAAATGGATGCCTTGGAAGCAAATGCTACATGGGAATTGGTGCCTTTGCCTAAAGACAAGAATGCAATTGGCTGTAAGTGGGTTTATAAGGTGAAGCACAATGCAGATGGTTCTGTGAACAGATACAAGGCAAGATTAGTTGTCAAGGGGTATGCACAGACATATGGCATTGATTATGAAGAAACATTCTGTTTGGTTGCAAGAATGGCAACCATAAGAGAAGTCATTGCTATGGCTACATCAAAGGGATGGTCTTTACATCAGATGGATGTAAAGAATGCCTTCTTACATGGTGATTTGCAAGAAGAGGTCTTTATGGAGCAGCCACTAGGTTATGCTCATGCTATTCATCCTGAGTTTGTTTGCAGGTTGAAGAAAGCCTTGTATGGCTTGAAGCAAGCACCTAGAGCATGGTTTGACAAGATAGGATAGTATCTTGTCACTATTGGCTTTCAAATTTCCAAGGTAGATTTCTCACTTTATGTGAGAAAAACAGAGCAAGGTATTATGCTGCTTGTCATTTATGTTGATGATTTGATCCTCATAGGTGATAGTGATGAAGATATCCTTCATGTGAAAATGCTATTGAAGCAGAAGTTTGAAATGAAGGATTTGCGAGAGCTACATTATTTCTTGGGCATTGAGGTGATTAGATCACCAAGTGGGATACGGCTCTTGCAGAGGTAGTATGGATTGGACATGCTGTCCAAATATGGGATGACAGGCTGTAAGCCTATTTCAGTTCCTTTGGGAGTGCTGCAGTCACTTGAAGCAGCAAGAAACAGCCTTAGTTGCCTTGTCGAGCACAGAGGCTGAGTACAGGGGTGCAGCAATGGCTGCATGTGAGGTAGCTTGGTTGCATAAGCTACTTTATGATATGCATCAATCTTCTCTGAAGAAATTGATCGGCACCCACAAGATGTCATCATAGATAATTGCCATGTCAAAAATGTGTGTGTTGATGGGGGAGCGGCATGTAATATCATGGTGCCAGCGGCCTCCCCCCCTCTCTTTCTCTCCCCACTCTCTCTCTCCCCCCCCTCTCTCTCTTTCTCTCCCCACTCTCTCTCTCCCCCCCTCTCTCTCTCTTTTACCTCTCACCCTCTCTCTCTAAACGTCTCTCCTCTCTCTTTCTCTCTCTCTCTCAAAGTTTCTCCTCTTTCTCCCTCTCTCTTTCTCTCTCTCTCTCTCTCTTTTGCTGCCGAGGCAACAAGACTCTCTCTCTTATAATCTCTCTCTAAAAGTCTTTGCTTCACTTTTCTCTCTCTAAGTTCTCTCTCTAAGTAGATACTTCGTACTGTGGTACAAGCGGACGGCAAGGCAACCGTGGTAAGTCTACTTCTTCTCATTTAATGTATTGTTCTATTTGTTTTACTACATATTACATGCAGTTTAGCTAACTCTAACTCTCGTAAATTGGATCCACAGCAAGCTGCAATGGGTCGTCTTCCTACAGATGTAGAGACGCGACACGCATTTCGCATAAGAACAAAGCCGTGGTTTATTGAGCAGGAGGCAATGGGAGCAACGGTCGATTGGGCTGAGGTGGCTGCTCGCATAGTATAAGTCTACTCCTACTTGTAATCTCACTTTTTAAATTGTTTTATTCTTTAAGTTCCAATCTAATTTTCAATTTATATGGTTCACTCTTAGGGATAAAGCTCAAGCATCCCATCATCGGAGGTGAGCGATCACCAGGGCCAGGGATCAAATGCACATGACAAGGATCAGGGAGAAGGCGCAGCTCACGAGGACCAAGGATTAGGCCAATAAGATGAGGATGAGGATGAGGACGATTCGAATGAGTAGTAGTAGTAGTAGTAGCAGTTTGCATTTTCTTCACCATGTATGTCATTTTTGTATATCCGCTCATTTGAGCAATTTTGTATCACCCTTTCGAAAGGGTAATTTTATAACAAACAATATTGTATATGTTCAACATGTATATGCTTTTGTTGCTCGATCATTTCATTTGAGCGATTTTGTATCACCCTTTTTGCAAGGGAAATTTTGTTATAAAAAACTTTTTTTTGTAATTACAAAAAAAAAAAGCATGAGTGGGGCAAAACAGGGCTTACTATGGCCTGTTTAGCCCCACTAATGCTTTTTTTTAAGTTCTGCTAATCATCGCTATATAGCGACGTTTACCAGTGTCACTATATAGCGACGATTATCAATGTCGCTATATAGCGACGTTTAACAGCATCGCTATATAGCGATGCTTTATAGTGATGGTTCTTTTTCGACACTTTTAATGACTTTAATAACGACCTTTGTGCCCGTTAAAAAAAAAAATTTAAT
Source organism: Dipteris shenzhenensis (assembly GCF_047967505.1). Classification (NCBI taxonomy): domain Eukaryota; kingdom Viridiplantae; phylum Streptophyta; class Polypodiopsida; order Gleicheniales; family Dipteridaceae; genus Dipteris; species Dipteris shenzhenensis. The sequence goes on along the minus strand of NC_141620.1, from coordinate 43,333,830 downwards.
GTAAAAAGCATCAATATTTTCATCGGAAAAGGGCCTATGTCTTGTAGTGCAAGTGATGTTGTACTCAAGCATAGGGAGAAGGAAAGGATCAGTGAAAGCCATAATCTCAGCAAGTCGATCTGTGCCAAAAGAAGAGCGATACATTGTTAAAAGAAGATCTCACAGCTCAACATGACATGAATTGATATATATTGAGGAGTTTGAAGGGATTGATTGGGTCGGATGGGTAGGTTCCGGGAAAACATTGCACCTCCTTCATAGGTACCTTTACAATTAGCTCAAAACACTCTGCAAATGTCATTAGACACAAAGACCTATATCTTTTAGTAGTAGAGACATGATATCAAGTATTCAGACACATATCAAGATGCGCCTTGAAATTGGCTTCGCTGTGATATAAGTTTCATATGAAATAGAGAAGCGGTCGGAAAGATATGGGCAGTTTACTAGGCGAGGGTAAAAACTATCTGAAAAAGAAATAGTCACACACAGAGACTCATAGGTTTTTGGTTTGACATCTAATATAATTATTGAAAACAAGGATTATGATCCTTAAAGAGAGCTTCATGCTGATATAAGTTTTATTCAAATCGGACCATCGAGCAAAAAGTTATGAGTAAAATACTGACAGGGAGTCAAACTATCATGAAAACACCTACTCCTTTTACTGATGCCGACTTGGGAGAATACTACCTCCATGCTTTGACTTCATCAACGATTCAAGTCACATAGAGGTTGCTTAGGAGGGAAGGAAGAGCTCCCTTTGTGACTCAAAAAATAGATAAACCATGTATGTGCATTGAGCGGCTAAATAGAAAACACTTTTGAGCACTTTGGAAGAGAGAAAAGGGAAGAGAGACTCAAGAGAGGAAATATGAAGTGATCTTCATTGTCAATAGAGCGAGAATCCACTCCATTGCAACTCAAAATACTACAAATACAAGAGAAAGAAGAGGTTTCATACATATAAGAGAAAGTGGAAGCTCCAAGACTACTCATAGAGAGAGAATGAACTAGAGGGAGATGGACTCAAGAGTCTACATAAGAGAATATCTACAAGAGGGGGAGGAGGCTCATGGAAGAGGCTTGAGGAGACTAGAGCTATAGCAACATGAGGCCTAATTATGGAAGAGATGATGAACAAGGGAGAGGAGGCCTCCTTTTATAGAGATTTTGTCACCTCCTTCACCCATTTACAATTGCTGCTTGTAGATTCTTTTCCCCATCAATCACATAAGCCCGTATGTTACCATCCATGTACTTTTTGGCTACTCTTGCCATGTGTCCCATCAAAAGATGCTCAAGACTTTGAAAATTTTGAGAAAGTCAAGATGACAAAATATGAAGAGGGGAGAGGAGAAGAGTGGAGATGAGGAGAGAGGGCATAGCTAGAGAGCACACCACAAATGACTAACTGTACACTAGATTTAGTTGAAAAAATAGAATATATACAAACCCTTTTAGGGTTAGGGTTAGGGGATCTAACCCTTTCCTTTATAGCACTCTATAAGGTTAGTGCTATGCACATATGATCACGTGATGTGAGCGTGAACTCTCAACACCTTCCCTCAAGATCAACATCATGAAGTAGGCCTTCTCTCAAGATGATGATTCTGGGGAATCAAAGAAGGACTGAGCATTACATTCCATCACACCCCTTTAATGGGAATGTCCTTCCTCTACATCAAACCAAGAGCTAGTCAGTGTTTCTCGAATAGCTCTTTACCGAGTGGTTTGGTAAAGATGTCTGCAACATTCTCTTTGCTATCACAATGCTGCAATGTGATGTCACCAAGTAACACTCTTTCTTCGATGAAGTGCTCTCTGACATCAATGTGCTTTGTCCTAGAGTGATATACTGGATTTTTGGCCAATGCTTGAGCCGATTGATTATCACAGTATATTGTTGTTGGCGTTGACTCATCAAAGTAATCTGTTTCTGACAATAGTCTTCTGAGCCATATAGCCTCACATGCACCTGTAGTGAGTGCTCTATATTTTGCTTCAGTTGAAGACAAAGAAACAGTTGGCTGTTTGTTTGACAACCATGATATAGCACCTTAACCAAGGAAAAATGCATATCCCTGTGTCGGTCTCCTAGTCTCATGATCTCCAGCATAGTCACTGTCATAGTATCCATGCAACCGTGGATGACTTCCTCTGTATTCTATGCCAAACTGTCTTGTACCTCTGATGTATCTCAAAACTCTTTTGGCTGCATATTCTAGTTAGACTGTGCTAGTGAGCTTACTGCATAACAAAACTGTGCTAGTGAGCTTACTGCATAACAAATATCTGGCCATAAACTGTGCTAGTGAGCTTACTGCATAACAAATATCTGGCCGTGTGATTGTCAGATATATAAGAGATCCAATGAGCTACCTATAGTATCTGTCATTGACTGTAGGCTTTTCTGAATCTTTAGTAAGTTTCAAACTTTGTTCCATGGGAGTGGCTGCAATCTTGCAATCTGCCATATGAAACTTCTTCAGGAGACTGTCAACATACTTGAGTTGACTCATGAATGTGCTATCTGAATCTCTCTAGAACTCAATTCCAAGACAATAGTGATAAGTCCAAGATCTTTCATGTCGAACTCTGTAGATCAGTCTTTTTTTAGTTTTCTGATGAAGCTATCCTTGCTTCTTGTCAAAATCAGATCATCTACGTACAAAAGTGCAATAGTAATGTCTTCCCCTTGAACTTTGTAGTAGAGAGTATGATCTGCATTGGACTTCATGTATCCCAGATCAGCAAAATACTTGTCAATTCTGCTGTACCAACTTCTGGATGATTGCTTTAAGCCGTAGAGACTTTTCTTGAGATGGCAAACCTTTTTCTCCTTTCCTGGTTCAACATAACCTGCTGGTTGTTGCATGTAGACTTCCTCGTCTAGATAACCATTGAGAAATGCATTCTTGACATCGAGCTGATACACATTCCATTTGCTGAGTGTCACTAGTGATATCAAGAACCGTATGGAATCCATCTTTGCTATTGGAGCATAAGTCTCATCATAGTCTTGACCATATTGTTGTTCAAATCCTTTTGCAACTAATCTGGCTTTGTATCTCTGAATACTGCCATCTGGATTGTACTTCACTTTGTATACCCATTCGTTGGCTATGGCCTTCTTTCCTGGTGGAAGGTTGCATAATTCCCAAGTGTTATTTTTATACAAAGCATCCATTTCTTCATTCATAGCAGTTTGCCATTCTGGCTTGTCTACTACGTCTTCGCAGTACACTGGCTCTTCTATAGCCATGATGGTAGTCATAAGAGCATAGTTGGTGGTTTCCACCTGAATTGCTTTGCCTTTCTGAGCATATGTCAATTTGGCTAGTGGTCTACTTTCCCTAGTAGCCGTGGTCTACTTTCCCTAGTAGACCGTCTAAGCTGCTGTGGCTGTGCTTGGGGTGTTGCTGGCAATTCTTGCTGTTTTTCATCAACTTGTTCTGTAGATGATTGTGAAGTCAATGCTTCTATCTCCTGTGTAGGTGAGGTTTTCCATTCTGATTCCTCATCAAAGATTACATCTCTAGAGATAATGACTTTGCGGTTGATGGGATCATACAAGTTGTATGCTTTGCTTTCTTCACTGTAGCCAACCATGATGCATTTGCGTGACTTCGCATCCAATTTTCTGCGATGATCATCATGTATGTGGGCATATGCTATGCAACCAAATATGCGGAGATGCCCAATGCGTGGCTTATGTCCAGTGAATGCTTCATAAGGAGTCATACCTTGTATTGGTTCGATAGGAAGCCGATTAAGCAAATAGTTAGTTGTAGCTATTGCTTCTGCCCAATACTGATTTGGAAGATGCTTTTCACTAAGCATTGCTCTAGCACTGTTTGCTAAAGTCCCATTCTTCCTTTCAACTCTTGCATTCTGCTGAGGAGTATCTGCACATGTGAATTGTCTTCGAATGCCGTGATTTTTGCAAAAGTTCATGAATGCTGAAGACATGTATTCACCTCCTCTGTCTAATCTCATGACCTTGATCTTTCTGCTTGTCTGGTTTTCTACCATGGCTTTGAATTCTTGAAATCTAGAAAACACTTCAAATTTCTCTTTTAGAAAGTAGACCTAATAATATCTGCTGTAGTCGTCGATGAAGGTCAAGTAGTAAAGTGAACCATTGATGCTGCGGCTCTAGGCATAACCCCATACATCTATATGAATCAAATCAAGAATACCTCGTGCATGAGAGGTACTTCTAACAAAGTTGGTTCACTTTTGTTTGCCGAAGCAACATGCTTCACAAACTTTTCCAAGAAACTGCAGCTTCAGAATCCCAATTGCCATATTCTGATTCCTGAGATCTAACAAGTACTTGAAGTTGACATGACCATATCTCTTGTGCCATTTTGTAGATAGTGGCATCTGTTGCATTTGAGCTAACATGGCATGCTTATCTGGTACTGTAGCTAGCATTCTGTATAAGCGTCCTTCCTTGACACCTTTTGCTACTAGCTGACATCTTTTGGATTTGTCTCTGATAGTGCATTCATCACCATCGAAGATGACTTTATAGTTGTGTTCCGTCATTTGACCTACTGACAAAAGGTTCTTGCTGAGCTTCGGAACATAGAGCACATCTTTGACTAATCCTTTTGTACCAGTGAAATTGTTCATAGGGATAACACCTGTCCCTTGAACTGGATTCGGTGTATTGTCTACTGTGTAGATGACATTCTTCTGTCCTTCTAATGGCTTCATTTCTGTGAACCATTCCTGATGATTTTTCATATGAGATGATGCACAGCTATCGATGTACCAAGGATCCTGTTCCACTTGGTCAACTTGATAACTGTAATCCTCTTTGGGATTGAAATCAATGTCTAGGTGCATTGTATCAGTCTGATGCAATTCCTCACCTGCAAGAAACATATTTCCATGTTGATTTGCAAAATGACTGTGACTAGAATGTCCACCACGATGATTTCCTCTTCCTTGGGAATTCCCTTGATTACTGTTGGATTGACTGCCTTGGTCGTACTGCTTCTTGCGGCAATCTCTTTCATAGTGTCCAAACTTATGACAGTAGTTGCACTAAATGCTTGACACATTGGTGGATGCATTCCCTCATCCTTGGAATCTTCCTCGATTGGAATGATTTCCTCTTTGCTGATTTTGATGTTATTGAGGATGTTGTTGATGCTGATGCTGATTCTGACTTTGATTTTGTTGATGATAACCACTTTTCTGATATGATCTACCTCTGTTTCTGCCTTTGCCTCTGGTTCTGTCTGAAGCTGTGAATGCCTGATCATTAGAATGACCTTTACGTGCTTGAATGGCCTGAGTCCTGAGTTCTTCTCACCAAGTAGGACTGACTGAAGTTCTTCCAGTGTCGGAATTTGCCGTTGGATGGCAATACTCTGGACTAGATTCTCGTATCCCTCTCCTAGTCCATTTAGGATTACTTGAACCATTTCTGCGAGATTCAGAGTCTCTCCTGCTGCTACAAGTTGATGGTTGTAGTCTTCTATGCGGAGTACATAAGCATGACCGGTTTCACTGCTGTTGCAGAAACTCTGGTTGCTCTGGTTTCTTAGGGTGAGAATCCTGGATGTGTTCTTGGACTCGTAGAGAGCTGCGAACATATCCCATGCTTCTTTTGATGTCTTGACTATGTTGAGCTGTCCCAGCATGACATCTTGCACATTCTGCTTGATTAGGTGATAGGCATACTTGTCTTTCTTATCCCATTCTGCTTGAGCTCGAGCAATGGTAGGATTTGCTACTGGTGCGAAAACTGTTTGTGTAGATGTAGATCCCGATGTAGATCCTGTTGCTGGTGCTATGACAATAGATGGAGTAGAGCTACTGGTCGGCCAATGGTCTAGGTGTAGATCCATCGACATACTCCCATTTGCCCTGAAGCACAAGAATGGTATCCATTCGGTATTTCCATGTACCGTAATTGGAGTTGTCTAACTTAGTAGATGCCTCCAGATTGAGGTTGCTAGTCGACATGGTGCAAGAAATGTACTAAAAAAAGTGTCCTGAAAATCTCTGTATGAATCAACTGCAAATACACTGAAGATGCCAAGTGAAATCTCTGTACCGTCGGTGAAGATAGAACTATAGTATATAAAATCTGATCTGTGTTACAAGGCTTGTGGCAATGATGCCGGGAATAGCCAAGAGGCTTTACAAGGCTGAATGATGTGCGCGATGCCATGAGATAGCTGAATAGGCTTTACAATGGTGGCATGTGTGTGTGAAATCAAGTGCTATCTGCCCACTGAATCAATCTGCAATGCCTCTGAACTCTGAAGTCTGCTCACTAAACTGATGAACGTAAGGTTTCAGGTAATGTAATGATGTGAAATCGGATGTGAACGTATGGACTGACTCCGAGTAGGTACTAGTCGGGAATTTTGGGCATGGCTTAGATTGGCAACTTAGGGAAATTCAAAGCGTCCCCTCTATGGCGATCTAGTCTACTTTGATCTAGATCTAAACCAACAGTAGATCGATGAAAGAACAGCAAATAATTCCTTTTCTTTTGTTCTTTTTAAGTGCTGGGTCAGATGCGTCGATGTAGAGGCAAATGTGCATGAAGGAAGTGGTTTTGCCGGCGAGGCTCAAATGTGACTATAACTTGCACCAAAAGGTGCGTGTGATGTGACGAGCGCATAGAGCATGAAAAAACGAGCGACTTTCCTTTTTGGAGCACCCTCAAATTCTTCCTGGATCACGAGATATGACTTGATCTAGGTGGAGGGGCAAAAGGAGTGCAAATGTGCTCAATGATGATGTGTCACTATGAGTCACATGCAGTGATGATGTGGCACTATGCCTAGCAAGAGGTGTGCCTGTGAAGCTCTGTGCTGAGGTGGCACTATGCCTAGCAAGAGGTGTGCCTGTGAAGCTCTGTGCTGAGGTGGCAGGAGTGTGAGTCACATGCAGTGATGATGTGGCACTATGCCTAGCAAGAGGTGTGTCTGTGAAGCTCTGTGCTGAGGTGGTAGGAGTGTGCACATGCAGTGTGTGCATAGTGTGCCTGGCAAGGGATTGTGCCTACAGGGGGTCAGTGCTGAGGTGGCACAGCTGATGTCAGCAAGGTGATGTGGCAATGCTGATGTGGCACTAATGATGTGGCACTGATGATGTGTCCCTAATGATGTGGCATAGGTGACATGGCAATCGATGATGATGTGTCATTGATGATGTGGCAAGATGATGTGGACTGTTGACATGTTAGTGTCGGTGATGACGTGTCCTACTGAGCAGGCAAGGGTGACGTGGTAGATAAGGTCTGATGTGGCAGTTGGAGATAAACTGATGATGTGGTAGTTGGCTGCCACGTGTCCTTTGGCTGACCACACCTCAGTGTGTAGTGAGGTTGAGGATAAGGGATATCCTCCTGTTGGGATATCTCAAGGTGTATGCCTCAGGCACACCTTATGTTTCTATGTGTGAGTGCTAGAGGCACAGTTAGGTGCCCACAAGCACAGTTAGGTGGTGGAAAAGCCACATAGGATGATTGAGTGAATCTAGGAGTAGATTGAGGAGATGATTGTGGAGCTTTGAGGTCATCAGTGATGTCAGTGACCTTGTATGAGGTGCCTACTTAAGGACCTCTTTCTTCTTCATTCTATAAACAAGTATTCTGATTTTGTGTCAACTCTACTCTTTCCTTTCAGTGTTCCAACATGGTATCAGAGCCATTTGATCCCCCTTGAGCCCATTTCTGCCACATCATCATCATCTTCTTCTTCTTCTTCTTCACCATCTCTCCCAAAAATTTGCTTGAGCTTGTTCTCCTTCAATCCTCAACCATTTCCCACGCCCTTTCTGCTGGAGATCCCTCTTGTTGGGGCGAGTTTCGGGCTGGAAGGAATTAAAGAATGAAATGCACTGCTCGTCGCCATTGCAGAAAAATCGTCGAAGTTCTCTATTGCAAGTTCTCTGCGCCTGCTCTGTCTTTTCCTAATTCCTTCCAGGGCAAGCTTCTCCATACCTAGAGCTACCTTGTGCTGAAATTTGAGCAGCAATGGCTGCATATTGAAGGAGAAAATAGAGAAAAACAAGTCGACTTTGTTCAAGAAGGTGAAGGCGACCTGACGCATATTTTCGCCTCTTCTTCCCAGAGGATCTACTGTGGTATACCAGCTTTCTTTTGCCTCAGAAAGCCCCCTTTCTTTTGCTTTGAAGAGTGTGATATGAGCCCTCCAAGTTCAGCTCTCTAGTTTTGATAGTTTTGACATACTTTTGAAAATGATGCTACATAAAATGCTACTCTAGCATTTTTGGTCTTTTGAAGTTTTTAATAACTTCACTACAAGTGTTGCTTCAGTTTTGTTTTGACTTGCTAGACCTGGTTGTGATTGGAAAGTGTTTATTTCATTCACTCCTATGAAGCATGCAAAAGTAGCATCATTGTTTGAAAACTAGTCACTACTATTTGCTACATCAAGTGCCTATACTTTGGAAGTATTTCAGTTCTTTTTGCCTTGTAAGAGAGATAGACACTGCCCAATATCTGGGTTAGACCCTCTCATGGCTACTTTATATAATCTTGAGAAGTTCAATGGAAAGGGCTTCCATACATGGCAAATGAAGGTAAAATTTGCATTGATGCGGGAGAACTTATGGGGACTTGTCAAACCTACTCCTACCGCTTCTTCTACGGCCTCAAATGCTGGAGAATCTTCAGCTCCGACACGACCGGCAAGGGATCCAGCAAGAGAAGAAAAAGCATATGGTATAATTGCTTTAGCTTTGGGTGATGATTACATACATCATATATCTGACTTGGAGTCTCCATCGGAAGCATGGTAGAAGCTAGATTTGATTTTTGGTGCAAGCTCTCACATATCTAAACTATCACTTAAAATCTCTTTCTTTGAATTAAAGATGGCAAGTGATACTACTTTAGCTGCTCATGTCAACTATATGCGGAGTCTTATGACTCAGTTAGCTTCTATCAACTCTCCTATCACCCCTGATGATGCTATGGCAGTACTACTTAAGAGTATGCCTGAAAGTTTTGATCACATTGTAAGCACTTTGAAGAATCTTCCCAATCCAAACCTTGAAGGCATTATCTCAGCTCTCCAAGAAGAAGAAAGACATATGGAGTTAAGGAAAGGCAATGACACTGCTTATGTTATGAAATTCCAGAAGGGCAAGTATTCTCCTTGCAATCACTGTGGAAAGACAAATCACCTTTCAAAGGACTGCTTCAAAGTTAATCCATGCAAGCACTGTGGCAAAAACAACCATAGTGAGAAGTTTTGCAGAGACAAAGCAAAGACAGAAAATGCAAATCTACTTACAGTGAATTTGCCTCCACAAGATGAGGCATCCCATGAAGATTATGCATTTTAAATCATCTCTATGTATGCTCCAGATCTCTCTTTTTATGTCAAGGTACTCAGCCTGGATAAAATTATTGTGTGTTGTGTGTTGTGTGTTTTGTAAACACCTCTGGTCACCTTATGATGTAGGCCATGTGTATGTTTTGTTCCATGGTACCTCCTACAGACATTGTGTGCATGTACATGTAGGGGAGATAACCATTGGAAGGTCTGTTTGTATCCCTTTCTGTTTACCTTACACCCAAGGGAACCCTTGCTAGCATGAGAACCTAGCCATAGATTTATCCTTGACCACCATGAGATGGCATGAGAAACTATGAGACTAGATGTATCCTTGACATAGCCAGAGGCAATTCCTTGAGGGGGGGTTTGTTGGGATATCTCAAGGTGTATGCCTCAGGCACACCTTATGTTTCTATGTGTGACTGCTAGAGGCACAGTTAGGTGCCCACAAGCACAGTTAGGTGGTGGAAAAGCCACATAGGATGATTGAGTGAATCTAGGAGCAGATTGAGGAGATGATTGTGGAGCTTTGAGGTCATCAGTGATGTCAGTGACCTTGTATGAGGTGCCTACTTAAGGACCTCTTTCTTCTTCATTCTATAAGCAAGTATTCTGATTTTGTGTCAACTCTACTCTTTCCTTTCAGTGTTCCAACACCTCCCTCTCTACCACGTGGTGCTAGGAGGGCGTGGGTAGTTGAAATCTTTTGAGATGCTCCGGAATCTTTGAAGATTTCGTCGATGGAGTCGTATCCACCCCGGTCACGCTGCGCTCTAGATTTTCACGCGAGCGGAGGTGGACATTGGCAGAGGCGTTTGTCAGCTATCGTTGCAGTCCGGAGTAGCCAGGTATGGAGAGAGTGCAGAGCGAAAGCTGCAGTTTGGGCATCATGTGAAGGTATGGAGGTCCGCCGCCATGAGCACTTTTGCAGAGGCTATGGAGGTCGGCCGGTTGATGGAGGCCCTTCGTTGCTCATTGAGGAGCAGCGCGGGTAGCGAGGGAGCTCGCAGAGAGGAGCCGTCGGTATTGGCGCTGGTGCTACTGGTATTCCAGGTCGTAGGAGCCAATGGAGCTCTTGCACGCTATTTGCTGGAGTGCTGTGTAGGAGCCGCTGGCGGGAGAGCTTTTGTGCATTTGGAGCTTACGTTTGGATCTTATGTCGAGATGGCCACATTGCCCATGTTGGAGGTCCATCGGGAGTCGTAGCTGTGCTGGAGGCTATGGCTCTTGGTTTGCCACTACACAAGAGAATCAAAGCTTGCGCTTTGGAATAGCGATCCGTTGTTGGCTCAAAACTGCAATCCGAATGGAGATACATGCCATCGAGTGAGCAACGGGCTAAGGAAGTTGTTGAAGCGGTCGTTGTGCAGCATGGGCTGCGCCTCAAGAGCTGCTGGAGAGGCTGAGAATTGCAGAAGCCGGTTGATGCGACTATTCTATTAGAGCTTTGCACATCCTTCCTAGGAGTGGGGTTGCTCGTTGAAGAGCTTGTTAAACGTAGTGTTGAGGTTGTGAGCCTTTGCTGCAGTTGGCTACAGAAGTCGTTGGAGCATGTGCACTGCCTTGCTTGCGATAGCGGTTGGGAGAGCCAAACTGTGTAGGAGTAGCTTGCTTTGTAGCTGACTTGAAGGAGCTCGTAATGATGGAGCTCTCACAAAGATCTATTTCCCTAAGTTCTCTCAGGAACAGAAGACTCTCACTTGAATTCTTATGAGTATCTCTCTCAACCAAACATCTCACAATGGAACTTTCTCTCAAAGGATCTCTCTCTCACACACAATGAAATCTCTCAAAGAACTCACTAAGTCTCTCAAAGAAGATCACTCTCTCACAGAAGAAGGATTATAAACTCAAAGAGAATACCTCTCATGGATGGAATTCTCTATCACTCAACGGAAGTGAAAGAACACTCAATCTCACAATCTCTCTCACACTCTCAAGAATCACAATGTCTCAGTGGAAGACAAGGGAGCTCTGATACCATGACAAAATATGAAGAGGGGAGAGGAGAAGAGTGGAGATGAGGAGAGAGGGCACAGCTAGAGAGCACACCACAAATGACTAACTGTACACTAGATTTAGTTGAAAAATAGAATATATACAAACCCTTTTAGGGTTAGGGTTAGGGGATCTAACCCTTTCCTTTATAGCACTCTATAAGGTTAGTGCTATGCATATATGATCACGTGATGGTGCTATGCACACATGATCACATGATGTTGAGCGTGAACTCTCAACACAAGAGTCTCCCCACATGGAGCCCATAGGGACCCTCTCTTTTCCATATGTCCACATCCTCCTTATTCCACATGGGAATTCTAGAAGGATTTCTCTTGACTCCACACTCCTCCACATGCTTTCCACATGCTTGGCATGTGGCCTCTCTTATATTATTAGAACACATGGACACGATCCCACCTCTTTTTATGACTCACTCTTCCTATTTTCTAAAAACCCCATAATATCCCATACACAAATAACTCTCACCCCATACCAAGGTATTTATAATTCATACCTATGGTATTTACAATGATCCATTCCACTCATCCTCTCAATCCCATACAGTATCTTAGAAAATATAAATAAGTGAGAGTCGCTAGGCTACCACTTGATACTCAAACTCTTATCAAACATAGAAGAAAACAATACCAATGCCAAATAAAAAATATCAATTTTTGGCATCACAGTACTCCAAAAGTCTCTTATGGTACCCCAAAAGTTATAGTACCCAGAAAGCCCCATGTGGCAACCTACAAATTACCTCTTGGTACCTCGTTAATGTACTTGATTGTACCTTTTGAAGTATCTCACTACAAGGCATAGGCCCTTTTCCGACGAAAATACCGACGCTTTTTACATTAAAATTTTTTTTTTCACGGGCACAAACGTCGTTATAAAAGTTGCTAAAAGCGTCGAAAAAGAACTGTCACTATATAGCGACATTGTTAACGTCACTATATAGCGACACTGATAATCGTCGCTATATAGCTACACTGGTAAACGTCGCTATTTAGCGACGATTAACAGAACTAAAAAAAAGGATTAGTGGGGCTAAACAGGGCTTGCTATGGCCCTGTTTAGCCCCACTAAACCTTTTTTTTTTTTGTAATTACAAAAAAGACTTTTTTATATGCATAAGCATAAGCATAAGCATGAGCATATGCTCATGCTTATGCTCATGCATGAGCATAAGAGAAGGGGGAAAGAGAGAAGAAGAGGGAAAGGAAAGAGGGAAAAAGAGGGAAAGAAAGAGAGAAGAAGAGGGAAAGGAAAGAGGGAAAAAGAGCGAAAGAAAAGAGGGAAGAAGAAGGATTGAAAGAGGGAAAAAGAGGGAAAGAAAAGAGAGATTGAAAATGAGCATAAGAGGGAAAGAAAGAGAGAAGAAGAGGGAAATGAAAGAGGAAAAAAGAGATATGCTCATGCTTATGCATGAGCATATGTCTACTTCTCTTATGCTCATGCATAAGCATAAGCATGAGCATATGCTCATGCTTATGCTTATGCTTGAGCATAAGAGAAGGGAGAAAGAGAGAAGAAGAGGGAAAGGAAAGAGGAAAAAAGGGGGAAAGAAAGACAGAAGAAGAGGTCTGGTCTTATGCTCATGCATAAGCATAAGCATGAGCATATGCTCATGCTTATGCATATGCATGAGCATAAGAGAAGGGAGAAAGAGAGAAGAAGAGGGAAAGAAAATAGGGAAAAAGAGGAAAAGAAAGAGAGAAGAAGAGGGAAAGGAAAGAGGGAAAAAGAGAGAAGAAGAGGGATTGAAAGAGAGAAGAAGAGGGATTGAAAGAGGGAAGAAGAAGGATTGAAAGAGGGAAAAAGAGGGAAAGAAAAGAGAGATTGAAAATGAGAAAGAGGGAAAGAAAGAGAGAAGAGGGATTGAAAGAGGGAAGAAGAAGGATTGAAAGAGGGAAAAAGAGGGAAAGAAAAGTGAGATTGAAAATGAGAAAGAGGGGAAGAAATAGAGAAGAAGAGGGAAAGGAAAGAGGGAAAAAGAGACATATGCTCATGCTTATGCATGAGCATGTCTACTTCTCTTATGCTCATGCATAAGCAAAAGCATGAGCATAAGAGAAGGGAGAAAGAGAGAAGAAGAGGGAAAGGAAAGAGGGAAAAGAAAGAGAGATTGGAAAAGGAAGAGAGATTGGAAAAGAAAGAGAGATTGGAAAAGAAAGAGGCAAAAGAAAGAGAGATTGGAAAAGAAAGAAGAGGGAAAGGAAAGAGAGATTGGAAAAGGGGAAAGAGGGAAAGAAAGAGAGAAGAAGAGAAGGAAAGAGGAAAAAAGAGACATATGCTCATGCTTATGCATGAGCATATGTCTCCTTCTCTTATGCTCATGCATAAGCATAAGCATGAGCATATGTTTCCTTCTCTTATGCTTATGCTTATGCTTATGCATAAGAGGAGTCTTATGCATAAGCATAAGCATATGCTCATGCTTATGCATGAGCATAAGAGCATGAGCATGAAAGAGGGAAAAGAGGAGGGGAAAGAGGAGAAGAGAGAAGAAGAGGGAAAGGAAAGAGAGATTGGAAAAGGGGAAAGAGGGAAAGAAAGAGAGAAGAAGAGGAAAAGGAAAGAGGGAAAAAGAGACATATGCTCATGCTTATGCATGAGCACATGTCTCCTTCTTTTATGCTCATGCTTATGCTTATGCTTATGCTTATGCTTATGCATGAGCATAAGAGCATGAGCACGAAAGAGGGAAAAGAGGGGGGGAAAGAGGAGAAGAAGAGGGAAACGAAAGAGGAAAAAAGAGGGGGAAAGAGATTGAAAGATTCATGCATATGTCTCCTTCTCTTATGCTCATATGAGCATATGTCTCCTTCTCTTATGCTCATGCATAAGCATAAGCATGAGCATATGTCTCCTTCTCTTATGCTTATGCTTATGCTTATGCATAAGCATAAGCATAAGCATTATGCTCATGTTTATGCATATGCATGAGCATAAGAGAATGAGCATGAAAGAGGGAAAAGAGGGGGAAAAAGAGAGGAAGAGAGAAGAAGAGGGAAAGTAAAGAGGGAAAAAGAGACATATGCTCATGCTTATGCATGAGCATATGCTTCCTTCTCTTACGCTCATGCATAAGCATAAGCATGAGCATATGTCTCCTTTTCTTATGCTTATGCTTATGCTTATGCATAAGAGGAGATGCTTATGCTTATGCTTATGCATAAGAGGAGATTCTTATGCTTATGCATGAGCATAAGAGCATGAGCATGAAAGAGGGAAAAGAGGGGGGAAAGAGGAGAAGAGAGAAGAAGAGGGAAAGGAAAGAGAGATTGGAAAAGGGGAAAGAGGGAAGGAAAGAGAGAAGAAGAGGGAAAGGAAAGAGGGAAAAAGAGACATATGCTCATGCTTATGCATGAGCATATGTCTCCTTCTCTTATGCTTATGCATAAGAGGAGTCTTATGCATAAGCATATGCTCATGCTTATGCATGAGCATAAGAGCATGAGCATGAAAGAGGGAAAAGAGGAGGGGAAAGAGGAGAAGAAAGAAGAAGAGGGAAAGGAAACAGAGATTGGAAAAGGGGAAAGAGGGAAAGAAAAAGAGAAGAAGAGGAAAAGGAAAGAGGGAAAAAGAGACATATACTCATGCTTATGCATGAGCATATGTCTCCTTCTTTTATGCTCATGCTTATGCTTATGCTTATGCATGAGCATAAGAGCATGAGCACGAAAGAGGGAAAAGAGGGGGGGAAAGAGGAGAAGAAGAGGGAAACGAAAGAGGAAAAAAGAGGGGGAAAGAGATTGAAAGATTGAAGGAGAAGAAGAAGGAGAGGAGGGAAAGAAGAGGAGAGAAGAGGGAAAGAAGAGGGAAGAGAGGGGAAGGGAGGGTTCCTACGCCCATCACTGCAGCTAGCGCTTAAGGAGCTAACTGTAGGCCAATGTAAATTAAAAAAATAACAAATGGAAAAAAGAGGAAGCACTTACCTGGAATAGTACGTCCTGCTCGGTGTTTTGTGGACTGGCCCTACAAAAGAGAGGAGCCTTCTTTCTTTCTTGAAATCTCATTTTTTGTTTCAATCCTTTGAAATCAAGCATGAAAACTAGTAATCAAGCATGATAACTAGTAAGCAGCTTTAGCAATACAAGGAGAAGCACTCACAAAACGAAATCTCACAAAAAACCTACCTACATTGTTCAAAGAGACTCACCTCTTCAAAAACTTCCTTTCAAGAAACCAAAGAGGGAGAAGGGTGGAGGGGGAGCACAAAAGCAAGGAGAGGGATGAGTAGTGGTGAGGAGTGGAGAATAGAGTGGGAGGTCATCGAAAATAGGTGGGAGAAGAGATTGCTTTGCTTACAATAGAGATTAGAGAGTGCTAAAGAAAGTGCCACACGTCGCAACTGCGGGTTTCGGTTTTAACCCACAGCGTCACTATATAGCGATGCCTTTTCGTCACTATATAGCGACACTAAAGAGTTGCTATATAGCGACCTTTAACACTAAACCATCAACCCTAAACTCAAACCCTAAAAGTCGCTATATAGCGATCTTTTACCCTAAAAGTCGCTATAAAGTGACACTTAACCCTAAGTGTGGCTATATAGTGACCTTTTACCCTAAGTGTCGCTATATAGTGACACTTATACCTTAAAAGTGTCAATTCAAGGCACTTGATCTAAGAAGAGAGGGAAGGAGCTCATGGGTGGCTATTTTTTGGATCTTAATGGATTTCCTTGC
This sequence comes from Dipteris shenzhenensis, assembly GCF_047967505.1. Classification (NCBI taxonomy): domain Eukaryota; kingdom Viridiplantae; phylum Streptophyta; class Polypodiopsida; order Gleicheniales; family Dipteridaceae; genus Dipteris; species Dipteris shenzhenensis. The sequence continues at coordinate 43,317,794 of NC_141620.1, read as the reverse complement.
ATTTTGTGTTGTGACTTTAGAGGTGTGCAGGTGGAAGGGATGAGTGAAAGCTTGTCAAATGATGCGCCAATGCTCGGGAGTGCAGAGTGGCTTATAGAGAGGTTGTATTATCATTGCACTCATTGCAAGCGAGAAGTATGACATCAACGCCGTATTGTCATGCGCCACTTGAGGATGTATGGGGAGGAGCCCAAACCAATACCCACCGTTGGTGGTGCACATGGTGATGGATCATCGAAAAGTCATTGCTATTTGAGTTTGTGATTAATATTGCATGCGTACATGACACGAAATCTTGAGACAGGATGAGGAGGGTGGTGTGCGTATACCTTCACACTACCAATGTGGATATGAAGATAGAGATCATGTGGATATGGAGATGCCTCTACCAATGCCGGATCCAATTGATCCAGATGGATTTAGAGAAGAAGATGAAGATTACAATATGAGCCAAGAGGAAGATGTGCATAATGACATTATATGGGAGGAAGATGGAGATCACAATATTGAGGAAGAAGGTGACGATCATCAAGAATCACCCGACTTTATTGAAGAAGATAGTCAAGTCTATGGTGAATGTACGATGATGATATAGGAGATCAACTTAGTATAGAGTTGGAGATAGACTTGTTTGGCATACTAGACTTGGCTCAAGATGAAGCCAAGTCTCAAATGTAGACATGAATATATGAGCTTCGAACTTGATGTACATGCTCTTGTACTTTTATTCTTTCAAAGGATCAAACCTGTACATGCTTTCGTATTTTTATTCTCTATGAGATCAAACATGTATGAAAATTTAAAAAAATTTGTCATTGGAAAAAACTAACTTTTAAGGCCTATATGAGTAAAAAACATCTCTGGAAAATGTCGCTATAAAATAGTATCTCAGTGTCGCTATATAGCAAAGTGTCTAATATGATGAGGCATGAGTTGCAAGAGCAGCAAGGGATGGTAGACACCCAGACAGGACGACACAAGGCATGGGCATGAGTGGGGTGAGGGGGTATAAAGAGAGAGAGCGTTAGAGAGTGGTGAGGGTTGGAGTTAGAGAATATAGCGACACTTAAAAGTTGCTATATAGTGACCTTTATAATCATCTCTATAAAGCGACGTTTGCTTAACATCACTGTATAGCGACACTTTACGGGATGTGCTTTTCATACCGACGTTTAGTGCCCCGTGCGTGCTAAACATCGGTACATAAACATCGCAATAGGATCCGTGTGTAGTAGTGTCTTATAGAGTCAAAGTGACCTAACATACCATCCAAAGTACATTGTAGAGCACCCCAAAAAGTCCCTTGTGGAACCCCCAAATGTTCCTTAGGGTACCTTAATAATTCCTTATGGTATCTCAAAAATTCCCTCACAGTACCCTAGAGACTCCCTTATGGTACCTCAAAAAGTCCCTTGTGGTACTTTGAAAGGTCCCTAAGTGTGGTATCCCAAAAAGTCCCTTATGGTAATCTACAAATAACCTGTCGGTACCTCTTCAAGGTATCAGATTGTACCTTTTGACGTACCTTATAGAATTAAAGTACCCCAACATACCATCTAAAGTTCATTGTAGAAGTCGAAGTACCCCAAGGTATGTTGAACTAAAAGTACCATATTGTACCTTTAAAGTACCTTATGAAACTCAAAGTACCCCAAGGTACTATCCAAACTACCCTGGGGTATGGCATTGGCCAATCAACCGGTCATCCGAATTAAATTCCCGAAGTTTATAGATAATTTTATTCAAAAAAAACATTTTAATAGTTTTTAATTCCCAACGATTTAATTCTATAGCCAATCCCTAGTTACAAGCCTGAGTGTAAGCCTCATCTCTTCTAGAGGCCTCATAGCCAATTCTCCCTCACATTCTACTCTCTTTAAGATTTCACTGGTCTCTTCAAGTGGCTTTCTTTGATCGACAATGCGATGCATCATTTGTTCTTTTGCATGACACTTAATGGCATTAATGACATGAGAAGGAGGCATTTTATGATCATCCTCAAAGTAACTCCAGGAACCTTCAAAAAATTGAATCATCTCAACAATGATCCATCCCAATGCATACATAGTATATCTGCCTCTTAAAGCTACTTCCTGTAGCTTGGGTGTGAGCCATTTTTTAGCCCATGCTCTTCCTCTTTCCTACAAACTCGCTCAGCAAATTCAGCATCTATCTCCAAAGACTACTTCTTCAGATGCTTGAATGCCTTTCAACTCTCTGAGAAGTCCATGGCCATCATTAGGAAAAAAGGGAGCTCATTTTGGGGCCCTATAAGAAATTCACTATTTTCTCTTTTATCTCTCTTCTAAAATGTGGAGAAAGCACTTAAATACAGATATCTATCAGTTCAGGACTACAAGTGTATCAGTCTAGGGAGGAATAAAGAAGTCCTTTCAAATAATTGAGAAGATGATGCATTAAACTCTCTCCATATAGATTCTGCATCTCTTTCGACGGCATTCCGGTGGCCTCTCATAAAGAACCCATAAATAATATGTTTTTTTTCAAACATTTGAATGGTTACTACAAAAGATTAACGAGATGAGTTTTATAAAACGTAGACGAGATGAAGAACCAACCCTCACAAAATGGCTGTGTGCAACCATACTGCAAAAGAAGCGACTATACCATTTGCACATTGATTTAGAAGAATACTATGCACCACTATAGAAAAGAGGAAAGGTTCCACTTGTAAATGCTGAGCGAAAGGAAAACATGAGAAGAGCAGGCTCCCAGCATATTGACTTATGGTGCGATGGGCAGATTTACCCAAAATATCCATTGAGAAATTCGAGCCCTCCATTTTCTAATTCGACAACGCTATTGAGGTTTGTGGGTGATGGAACAATGGAATGTATGGATACATTTCGACTCAATATTCAACTGCAAAAATGTACAATGCATTGTATGTCCGAGAAAGAATGGAGAAGGCACAAGAAATGTCAATAAATTCAGACTTGAAAGAGTAGTTGCAAAGGGCAATCGAAGAGAGCGGTTCTTCGAGATAGACAATAAAGCAAGAGAATTCGAAACATTATGGAGTTGACAGTTGGCATTGGAGGATGTAAGCACAAAGTACAGAAAGCAAGGTAAGAGCACATCTTGTTAGCCATTGTATTTGTATATGTGTGTCTGTCTTGCAAGAAAATCTGTGATATTGGAAAGTGTACTTGTTGCTGGGAAATTTTGAGACCTCATAAAGAAAACATTGATCCTAATTTAATTCTCGTCAAACAAATGAAGGGTTTAGTCTCCACTGTTATTGCAAAGAATGGAGGAAAAAAAGTTTAAGAAGGTAAAACGTGAAGTTCTTGAAGAATTTGTATCAGAAAGTAAAGCTGATGTCACAAAAATTCAAGAGACTCTTGATGTGAGCGGAGGGAGAAGAAAGGGATATGCTTAAATATTTAAAGTTGTGTCATCAACATTAAAAGATCAATGGATAAAACGTGTGTTGTTACTAACAGCAGCACAAGTGTGGAAGGAACGAGGTCATCTCAACCAAGAAATTGTTAAGTTTATTGGACAATACTTTCATATCAAACGTGTATATGAAAGTGAAAAGGGAAGCACTACATATAATGCTTGAAATAATATTTTGTAGATCTTGAACAATTGCTAATCTCTAATGGTTGAGTTCTATGGTATCACATTTGAAGAATGTAAAGGAGTTTCGAAGTTTGTTGTAAATCTCTATGAGTGTGAAATTGTCCAGGAAAAAAAGATAGAGAGAGTTTCTATCACTTTGATGAATCGAGCACTTGATCAATCAATCACAAAGTCTAGCTCAAAGTACTTTAGTGTCCAATCAGAAAAGCACATACGGTGGTTGGGCTCATTTGAGGTATGTAAACTGTCGCCCAAATTAGTCTTTGCTCAAAATGTTATAAATTTTATATCATATATCTTACAAACATGTGCTTTTAAATTACAAGTGAAGACTGAGGACCATGAAGTACTGTCTTGGGTATTTCATCAAATAGATATACCATCAATTATAAAGAGTCAAGTCCAAGGACATCATCTTCATGTTCTAGGGAAGGGTGATTTTTAAATTGAATGGCATATGGCAAGTGACCTGAAGACACTAAAGTGTATGTTGAATATAAGCAAAGGGGGTAACTCAAAGTCTCCTTGCTTGTAGTGCAATGAGAGATAAAGTAGATAAAATTTTCAAAGCAATTCTTGAGATCCCATTATGCAATGTTCACATTTGTACATTGCATGAATTATGTAGGATCATTGAGAAACTAGTTTTCCTATATATTGGATTTTCATGGTAACTTTTCCCCAAGAGCTCAGAAGAAAAGAGAAACTACAATCATTGGAATCAGTGCTATCGAAAATTGGTCTCCATGGAGGAGATGTACATATTACAAAGGATCTTTAAAAATCTACAAATGGAAAAGATGTCTCTATCAAGCCATCTATTGGTGGAGTAAAGGCTAGAAGATATTTGTCTCATCCAAAGAAAAGAAAAATAAATTGCAATAAAACAACATATGTATCAAGGATAAAGTATAACTTTTGGAGAAAAGTATACAATGCTGTCAAAGATCATCAAGCAGATGAATTGGCAAAGCAATGTCAAGGCAGAAGTATGGAAATGCTTAGATAAGCTTTTTGTTTTTTGTGATGAAGCTACCCTTAGCAAAAATGATCAACAAGCGTTTGAAGAAGTGGTAAAGAGTTTTGGAAAGGCAATGAAAGAGGCTTAGACAACATGTACCATCACTCATTATTTGTGCATGTTTTTTTTAAAAGCAAACAATGTTACTTTTATATATTCTAATGCCCACTTGCCTATGTATCAAAGCATCATATAATCTACAATCACCTTCCTTTATTTGAAAAAATACGGATGCCTTGCAATTTGGTCCACACATGGAATGGAGAAATCACACTACATGGCATGAAATGCATTCTTTAGACATACACAACATTTTGGAGGAAAATAGAAAGCCAATAGTTTAAAAGAAGTCTTTCAGTGGTTCTATCGAGGAATACTACAAAGTCTTCAAGCCAAGAAACAGTCAATACATTACAGGTTAAGCTAGCTTTTAGATTGGCTTAAAAGGAAAGGAGGTAGATTTTGGAGAACTCAAATGCGGTATGCAAAGACGTGCCCAGTGGAGGCACTCAAAGAGATTTGTAAACCACAAATGGGTAGATAGAAGCTAAGTGCTAAATCTTGTTTATTAGTAGGTGTCATTTAATGTAACAAATTTTTTTTGCAATGAACAATGACTTGGATCTTTCATTCATAAGAAGTCATTGTATGCAACCATTGAAATATTTGAAATGTACTACATATATTTCTATTTCAAAATGTACATTGTTTTTGTCACAAATACACATAAACATAACTAAGACATTCTAAAATGATAGTGTTATCACAATTCAACTCTACTTCCATCTTGTAAAATATACAATGCCATACAGGCTATCCTTCCAATGGTTTGCCAACTTTGCTTGGAGTTCTTCTTGTGACTTTGACAGGAAACCTTTTTTTCTTGAGCTGAGGAGCAACCGAACTCTTCTCATCTTGTGCAAGGGTTGTTGAGATTTCACACTCAACATCATGTGATCATGTGTGCATAGCACCATCATGTGATCATATGTGCATAGCACTGACCCAGTAGAGTGCCATAAAGGAAAGGGTTAGATGCCCTAATCCTAACCCTAAATGGGTTTGTATATATTCTACATTTTCTACTAAATCTAGTGTACAATTAGTCATTTGTGGTGTGCTCTCTAGCTGTGCCCTCTTTCCTCATCTCCACTCTTCTCCTATCCCCTCTTCATATGTTTTTGTGGTATCAGAGCTCCCTTGCCTTCTGCTGAGGCATTGCGATCCATATGCAAGAGTATGAGAGAGTGTGATTGATTGAGAGATCGAGAGATTGAGAGATTGAGTGTTCCATTCACACTTCTAGAGTGAGAAAAGTTTCGTCCATTTGTTGAGATATTTCCTTTCATCTTCTTCGAGAGTTTGTGAGAGATTTCTGAGAGTGATTTCCATATTTGAGAGAAATAAAGAGAGAGTTCTTTGAGCATGATCGTCATTTGGGAGAAAGAGATCTACTTGTATTTGTCTTGAGAGAGTTTCCGTTGAGTTCTAGTCATTTCATCTTTGAGAGATTTCTGAACTACTCTTTTGCTCAAGAGGCAGCCGCCTGCTACATCGACCACCTTACAACTAAGATGACTCCTTCTACCTATCTAAGGCTCTATTTATGGTGGCTCCAACTACCTCTCAACAAGCAATGACTCTGCTACTCTATAGCAAGCAAGTCTACAATACAAATTGACCTTCAACAACCTCAGCTTGGAAACTCATGTCCTATTAAAGCTCATAAAGACAACTGAATTCTTCTTAGAAATAGAAAGCCTTTGCAAGGCCTTCCAAGCTCCAACTGCACGCCCAACGACCTAACAAGCAGTGCCCATGACCCTGCAGCATGCCCAAGCACCCAATGATGCCAACACATGCGTAGGCAAAGCCTCCAACAACCAAAGCTTTGTGACGGCTCTACAACACACAGCACTGAGCCAACCTCCCGCTGTGAAGATAGTGGGAGAGAAGGAAGGAGTCTCACTTGCGGCTTTCTCACATACACAATGGGGGAATACACACAAAGGTGGAGGCTGAAAACAGTTTTCCTCTTTTTAGTTGTGAAAGCCAAAAGAACTCTAGTACAAAGAAATAGAAGAACCCTATATGTGGGTCTCAAACCAAACTCAGCTAACTAAGGTGGCTATCATCTATTCATGGGTGGTGTACCAATCGCATCTGCAGCTAACAAGTCGGTGACATAAATGCACAATGGTCACCCTGGCATATCATGAGTGGAGCTCGATATCTCAACACTCCCCCTCGAGCTCAATCCCGATTCCTGCACACCAAGCAGGTCTCTAAACTTGCGTAGTTTCTCTGTGCCCAATGCCTTCGTGAATATGTCAGGTACCTGATCCTCTATGCTGACATAAACTAGATCAATAAGGCCTAGTAAAACCTTCTCCTGCACATAGTGATAATGCACCTCAATGTGCTTTGTTCTAGCATGATAGACTAAGTTATTTGCCAAGTGTATACTACTCATGTTGTCACAATAAATGACAACTGGCCCATCTATAGACTGATGCATATCATAAAGTAGCTTATGCAACCAAGCTACCTCACATGCAGCCATTGCTGCACCCCTATACTCAGCCTCTGTGCTCGACAAGGCAACTATAGGCTGTTTCTTACTGCTCCAAGTGACTGCAGCACTCCCAAAAGAGAACACATATCCACTGGTAGATCGTCTATCTAAAATACTACCAGCCCAATCAGCATCAGTGTATCCATGCAACTATATCTGAACCCCAGCCTCATAAAATAGTCCATACTACAATGTGGACTTCACATACCTGAGTATGCGTCTAGCTGCATCCAAATGCAGTTTCCTTAGAGTCTGCATAAATTGACTTACCAATCCAGCAGCATAGCTCAAATCTAACCTGGTAATAGTCATATAATTCAAACTTCCTACTATGCTTCTGTACATAGTAGGGTCTTCCAGAAGCTCTCCTGCATCTGCGCTCAACTTCACATTCTGCTCCAAAGGAACTGAAATAGGCTTATAGCCTATCATCCCATATTTGGACAGCATGTCCAATCCATACTGCCTCTGCAAGAGCCGTATCCCACTTGGTGATCTAATCACCTCAATGCCCAAGAAATAATGTAGCTGTCGCAAATCCTTCATTTTAAACTTTTGCTTCAATAGCATTTTCACATGAAGGATATCTTCATCACTATCACCTGTGAGGATCAAATCATCAACATAAATGACAAGCAGCATAATACCTTTCTCTGTTTTTCTCACATAAAGTGAGAAATCTACCTTGGAAATTCGAAAGCCAATAGTGACAAGATACTATCCTATCTTGTCAAACCATGCTCTAGGTGCTTGCTTCAAGCCATACAAGGCTTTCTTCAACCTGCAAACAAACTTAGGATGAACAGCATGAGCATAACCTAGTGGCTGCTCCATAAAGACCTCTTCTTGCAAATCACCATGCAAGAAGGCATTCTTTACATCCATCTGATGTAAAGACCATCTCTTTGATGCAGCCATAGCAATGACTGCTCTTACAGTTGCCATCCTTGAAACCGGACTGAATGTTTTTTCATAATCAATACCATATGTCTGTGCATACCCCTTGACAACTAATCTTGCCTTGTATCTATTCACAGAACCATCTGCATTGTGCTTCACCTTATAAACCCATTTACATCCAATAACATTCTTGTCTTTAGGCAAAGGCACCCATTCCCATGTAGCATTTGCTTCCAAGGCATCCAATTCTTCATCCATGGCTTTCTCCCATTTTTCTTTTCCCATGGCTTGCTCAAAAGAAGTGGGTTCTGGTTCTTGTATCACTTTGACCATATAGGCATAGTGAGTGGCTGTAAATCCATCATATTTCAGCCTATCCACAAGATACCTAGCTCTGGTAGACCTCCGCAAAGTAGGCTCAATTCCAGGTGCTCTCAAAACATCCCTGGTCTTCCTTACTGTAGGTGTAACAACAGAAGGAATACCCAACTCATCATCAATGCTCTATTCTGAGCCACTGGATTCACCATCCACATAAGAGTGACCTGCATTCACATCAAACATGGGATGATCTACCTTCTCTTTTCCTTTTCATGATACCCACATACCACTATCTGCATTGCTTTGAGGAGATTCTCCTGATCTCAATCTGCCTATCCATCTGCCTATCCATGGTGAAGTATGTGAACCACTGCTAGAGGACACTACAAGTCCACTAATATTTTGTGATTACTGCTGTGAATTCTGTGCATCATTACCATTTTGTGCATCTACATCATCAATCACATTTACTGGTTTATACCAACTACTCATCTCATCACAAACAACATCTCTGCTCACTGTAAACTTACGAGTAGAAGGGTTATAGCATCTATACCCTTTCTGCTACAGAGAATAACCAATAAAGATGCACTTCTCAGCTTTTGGATCCAACTTGGACCTCAACTCATCTGGCACATGAACATAGGCAATGCAACCAAAAATTTTCAAATGAGAAATATCTGGTTTCCTACCAGTATACATCTCCTCTGGCGTCATGCCATGTATTGCTGCAGTGGGAGTCCTATTCATTATGTAAACTACTGTAGCAACTGCTTCAGCCCAATAATAATCTAGTATGTCTTTTTCATTTAGCATGGCCCGAGATACCTCTCCAATATGCCTATTTTTCCTTTCTGCAAGTCCATTTTGCTGTGGGGTATGACTGCATCAATATTGTTGCTTTATGCCATACTCCTGCAAGAACCTTGCAAACTCATTTGAGAGGTACTCTCCCCCTCCATCTGACCTTAGGCATTTTATTTGCAGGCCTATTTCTTTTTCAACCATAGCTTTAAAAGCTTTGAAATGCCCAAACACTTCACTTTTCTTTTTCATAAAATACACCCAAACTTTTCTGCTATAGTCATCAATAAAAGTGACAAAATAATGACAGCCTCCAATAGATGCAGCAAGACATCAGAGTGGATTAATTCCAATGGCTTCTTACTCTCTTGAACATGTCTAGGAAATGGTTTCCTTGCCTATTTTCCAAATTGACAGGCTTCACATACCTTATGCATTTCTGCAACCTTGAATTTAGGCAATCCTGCAACAATATTTTGGGCCTGCATTGATTTAAGTCGCTGTACATTAACATGACCAATGCGTTTATGCCAGATGTCAATATCTGCAACTACACCGGTCCCATGTGCAAACATTGCTACACTCAATTCAGGCATGTCTGCATCCAACGTAAACATCCTGCCCTTCCTCTTTCCTTTTGCTATCAAGCGACCATTATTTTTCATATCCTCAACAAAGCATCCATGAGGATTACATCTGACCTACAAGCCCTGCTCAATCATTTGACCAAAAAAAACCAAGTTGTTGGTGATATTCGGGACATGAAATACATTAGACAGGTATTTCTTTTTCCCATCCTGCATAGACAAAGGAATTTTACCAATCTGCACAATAGGATGTGCAATATCATCACCAGTCTCCACAAATCCTAGTCTTTCCATTTTCCTTGCATCCTGCATCCATTTTGCATGACCTGTCATGTGGTTTGATGCACTTGAGTCAACATACCACACATCATTGCTTTCTTCTGCACTTGTCACAGAATTGGTCATGTGCTGCACCATAAACAGATGCTCATTTCTATCATCACCCTGTCTACTAGAAGATGCATAATTCCCTTGCTGCAATTTTCCATTCATGATGTCATTCTGCTTTTTGTAGCAGTCTTTAGCCATATATTGACCCATTTTACCACAATAGTAGCATTCAACATTGTTGTTTGCATTTTTGCCTCTCTGCCATCCACCATGACCTCTTTGCTCCCCCTGCCTCTAGAGTTACCACATCCTCCTCCATAGGACTGGTTTTCTTGAGTTTGCTGCATATTCTGATTTCTACCATGGCCTCGAAATCGACCTCCTCTACCTCTGCCTCTACCTCTTCCAGCATTTGAGTAGAAGACAGTTTCTTTTGAAGTTACTCCTGAAGAAGATGCACCACCATTTCTTTGCTCTTCAGAAATTAGAAGAGCAAACAACTCCTCAAAGTCAGGAAATTTTTCATGGACGGCAATGGATGTCCAGAACTGTGCATAATCCTTTCCTAGACCATTCAAGGTCACAGAAACTAATCATCATCTTCCACTGATGACCCAATGGAAGCAAGTGCATCTGCAATTTTCTTCACCTTCATGTGGTAGTCATTGATGCTCATATTTTCTCTCTGCACATTGTGCAACTCCTGCTTGAGCTGCATTTTCTTGGCTTGCGTATTTGTGCTGTACATTTTTGCCAAAGTATCCCATGCCTCCTTTGGTGTACTTGCATCATCCTGAATATGCACAATCATAGAATCCGAAATACTGATAGATAGCCAATACATAACTTTTCTGGCTCTCTCATGCCATCCTTTAAATGCCTGCATTTCCTATTGATTGGGAACATTAGGAAGAATTGGTTCTTCTTCATTTCCTGTAATGAACTCCCAATAGCCTTTTTCCATAAGGAAATTCGTCATTATAAACTTCCATGCTTGGAAGTTGTTCTTGTCACGCTTTTCAGTGACAATCTGTGAAAGAGAATCAGACGCCATTACAGAACACTACAAAATATTCTGTCACTGCAAAAAACACAGCTTCTACCTCACAAGGGCAAATTTGCAAAACTGATGAAAGTGGTATTTAACCACACAGTCACTTCCTAGTGATGATTTTGCATCAACAGGCAATAAGGATTATTCTGTAACTCCCAGTATCTCTGCACATAGGCATACAATGCAATTTCTATGGCAACTTTTCACCGACTTGCAGAGCAGTGGTCACACAACAGAAATAGGGCCTTTTTCTCTGTGCTTGTGGAGAACTTCCGCCTCCAAAACGGGCCCCGAAATGGCCTCGAATCAAAAAAATAAAGCCACACCGCGAAGGGTGTCTCAATCTGAGACAATGCACTCTTGCACTTTCCGGCTGTGCTACCTACAGAGATTTGCTCCCAAACTCGAAAGAGGAAAGCAACAATGGTCCTCTTACCAGGACACCATGAACTTGGTTTGCTTTTTTGAGCTCCTTACCACGAACCAGGCTCTGATACCATGTGAAGATAGTGGGAAAGAAGGAAGGAGTCTCACTTGTGGCTTTCTCACATACACAATGGGGGAATACACACAAAGGTGGAGGCTAAAAATAGTTTTCCTCTTCTTAGTTGTGAAAGCCAAAAGAACTCTAGGACAAAGAAATAGAAGAACCCTATGTGTGGGTCTCAAACCAAACTTAGCTAACTAAGGTGGCATACTAACTGAGCCATGAACTAGAGTACATAAGGATAGCTTTCATCCAGCTATTATTCATGGGCAGTGTACCAATCGCATCTGCAGCTAACAAGTCCATGACATAAATGCACAATGGTCACCCTAGCATATCATGAGTGGAGCTCGATATCTCAACCTCGACTATCATGAGTGGAGCTCGATACTGACTATTTCAACTTGACCTCTCAGTACCAACCACTCAACGACACCTGTACACAGTTAGAAAGCTCATGGCTCCAGCACGTTCTCATAACCAAAATCAAAACACACGAGCTCTCCATCGACCTTGCAGTAGAGCCTCATAGGCCAGATGCTCCTGTATCTTAGCAACGACTGCAGCAACACCTTACGCATAGCTTCTACCACGCCCATCTCCTAGCACAAACACCAGAAGAATGATAGCACTCCCAAACATCCGACAGACTATCCTCTCCAAGACTGAATCTTCAAAAGATTTTGTTGGCATATTCCAAGATTTTGACATCCAAAATTCCAACACGTGATAGATAGGGTCCAGGTGAAGGTGATCTTGGGTTAGGCGGTTGGTTTAGAAGTGGCCACATGGCACCTTATCATGCCACATCAGCATCTAGCACCTTGTGTGCCATGTCATCACTTATCCTCCATGTCACCATCCATGTGGCAGCCACTTGCCACATCAGTAGTCCAACTATCAATTTGCCATATCATCACTTCCATGTAGGCAGGTCTAGTCACAAGTTCCATGTAAGCATTCCACCTTGGTAGTCAAAGTCAAAGTCAAAGTACACCTCAGCACTGCCATCTCACCTACCACCTTAGTATTGCCACATGGCAGTCCCCTGATAGGCACTGTTACTCCCCGGTAGGCACACATAGTCCACTGCATGTGACCACTCCTGCCACCTCAACACAGGGCTCCACAGGCACAATTTGTACTAGGCCCAGTCACTGCATGTGACCCCTTGAGTGCCACATCAGCATTGAGCACATTTGCACTCCTTTTGCCCCTCCACCTAGATCAAGTCGTATCTCTTGACCCAAGAAGAATTTGAAGGTGCTCTAAAAAGGAAAATCGCTTGATTTTTTGTGCTCTATGTGTTCTCACATCATGCACACATTTTGGTACAAGTATCACTCACTTTTGAGCCTCGCTGACAAATCCACTTCCTACATGCACATTAGCATCTACATCGACACATTTGACCCAGCACATAAAAAGAACCAAAGAAAAGAAATATTAGTTATTCTTTCATCGATTGATGATTGGTATACATCTAGATCAAAGTAGACTAGATCGCAATAGAGGGACTCTTTGAATCTCCCCAAGTTGCCAATCTAAGCCATGCCTGAAATTCTCGACTAGTACCTACTCGGAGTCAGTCCATACACTCACATACGATTTCACATCATCACATTACCTGAAATCGGACATTCATCAGTTGAGTGAGCAGAATTCAGAGTGTTTAGAGGCATTGCTGATTGTTGAGTGGGTAGATAGCACATGATTTGACTTCACACACACATGCCATCATTGTAAAGCCTATTTGGCTATTTCATGGCATTGTGCACATCATTTCCACCTTGTAAAGCCTTGTAATTCAGATCGGATTATATATATTGCAGTTCTACCTTCACCGATAGTTTAGATCTCACTTGCTAGAGTCAGTGTTTTTTAGTTGATTTAGACAGTGATTTTTACGACACTTTGAGTACATTTCTTGCACCATGTCGACGACTAGCAAGCTCAATCTGGAGGAATTTGCTAAGCTAGACAACTCCAATTATGGCACATGGAAATACCGAATGGAGACCATTCTTGTACTTCAAAACAATGGGATTATGTTGATGGATTACACCTAGACCATTGGACAATCCAAGCAACAGTAGCTCTACTCCACCTGTTGTCACAACACCAGGAGTGATATCTACAGCTACACAAATAGTTTTTGCACTTCTAGTAGATCCTGCCATTGCCCATCGAGCTCAGGTAGAATGGGATAAGAAAGATAAGTATGCATATCATCTGATCAAGCAGAATGTGCAAGATATCATGCTGGGACAACTCAACACAATTAAGACATCAAAAGAAGCATGGGATATGTTCGCACATCTCTACGAGTTTGAGAACACTTCCAAGGTCCTCACATTGAGAAACCAAATCAACTAGAGTTTCCACAATAGTAGCAGCAAAACCGGTCATGCTTATGTACTCCAAATCAAAGACTACAATAATAAACTTGTAGTAGCAGGGAAGACTATGAATCTCATAGAAATGGTTCAAGTCATCCTGAATGGACTATGAGAGGGATACAGGAATCTAGTCGAGAGTATTGCCATTCAACAACAAATTCTGACACTGGAATAACTTTAGTTAGTGTTACTTGGTGAAGAACTCAGGACTCAGGCCATTCATGCACGCAAAGGTCATTCTAATGATAAGGCATTCATAGTTTCAGACAGAGGAACAGGCAGAGGCACAGGCAGAGGTCGATCATACCAGAGAAGTAGTCATCATCGTAACAAAGTAAGCATCAACATCAGCATCATCCTCAACAACATCAGAATCAGCAAAGAGGAAATCATTCCAATTGAGGAAGATTCCAAGGACGATGGAATGCATCCACCAATGTGTCAAACATCCAGTGCAACTACTGTCATAAGTTTGGACATTATGAAAGAGATTGCCACAAGAAGCAGTACGACCAAGGCGGTCACAATCCAATAGCAATCAACGGAATTTCCACGGTAGAGGAAATCATGGTGGTGGACATCCTAGACACAATCGTGAAAGAGATTTGCGCAAGAAGCAGTACGACCAAGGCAGTCAATCCAATAGCAATCGACGGAATTTCCACGGTAGAGGAAATCATGGTGGTGGACATCCTAGTCACAATCATTTTGCAAATGAACATGGGAATATGTTTCTTGCAAACGAGGAAATGCAACAAACTGATACAATGTACCTAGACATGGATTGCAATCCAAAAGAGGATTTTAGCTATCAAGTCAACCAAGCAAATCAAGATCCTTGGTACATCGACAGCGGTGCATCATCTCACATGAAAAATCATCAGGAATGGTTCACAGATATGAAACCATTAGAAGGTCAAAAGAATGTCATCTACACAGTTGATAATACACCGAATCTAGTTCAAGGGACATGCATTATCCCTATGAACACTTTGATTGGTATGAAAGGATTGGTGAAAGATGTACTCTATGTTCAGAAGCTTAGCAAGAACCTCTTGTCAGTAGGTCAAATGACAGAACACAACTATCAAGTCATCTTCGATGGAGATGAATGCACTATCAGAGACAAATCCAGAAGCTTTCAGCTAGTCGAAAAAGGTGTCAAGGAAGGGCACTTGTATAGAATACTAGCTTACAGTACCAAACTTGCATGCCATGTCAGCTCGACCACAACAGATGCAACTATCCGACAAAATGGCACAAGAGATATGGTCATGTCAATTACAAGAGCTTGCTAGATCTCAAGAATCCAAATATGGCAACCAAAGCTACAGTTTCTTGAAAAATCTTGCGAAGCATGCTACTTCGGCAAGCAAAAGTGAACCAACTTCAACAGAAGCACTTCTCGAGCATTAGGTATTCTTGATTTGATACATACAAATGTATGGGGTTATGCCCAGCCCCGCAACATCAATGGTTTACTTTACTACTTGACTTTCATCTACAACTACAGCAGATATTGTTGGGTCTACTTTCTGAAAGAGAAATCTAAAGTGTTTTCCAGATTTCAAGAATTCAAAGCCATGATAGAAAACCAGATAGGCAGAAAGATCAAAGTCATGAGATTAGATAGAGGAGGTGAATACATGTCTTTAGCATTCATGAACTTTTTCAGAAATCATGACATTCAAAGACAATTCACTTGTGCAGATACTCCTCAGCACAATCCAAGATCAGAAAGGAAGAATGGGACTTTAGCAGACAGTGTTAGAGCAATGCTTAATGAGAAGCATCTTCTGAATTAGTATTGGGTAGAAGCAATAGCCACTGCAAATTACTTGCTTAATTGGCTTACAATTGAACCAATTCAGCGTATGACACCTTATGAAGCATTCACTGGACACAAGCCACACTTTGGGCATCTTCACATATTTGGTTGCATAGCATATGTCCACATACATGATGATCATCACAGGAAATCGGATGCGAAGTCATGTAAATGCATCACGGTTGGCTATAGTGAAGAAAGCACAGCATACAAGTTGTATGATCCAATCAACCGCAAGGTCATTCTCTCAAGAGATGTAATCTTTGATGAGGAATTAGAATGGAAAACCTCAAACACATAGGAGATAGATGCACCGATTTCATAGTCATCTACAGAAAAAGTTGATGAAGAAGAGCAAGAATTGCCAGTAACACCCCATGCAAAGCCACAGCTGCTCAGACGGTCTACTAGGGAAAGCAGACCTCCATCCAGATTGACATATGCTCAGAAAGGCAATGCAATTAAGGTTGAAACCACCAACTATGATCTTATGATTACCATCATGGCTACAGAAGAGCCAGTGTACTTCGAAGATGTAGTTGACAAGCCAGAATGGCAAACTGCTATGAATGAAGAAATGGATGCTTTGTATATTAAGAATAAGACTTGGGAATTATGCGACCTTCTACAAGGAAAGAAGGCCATAGTAAACAAATGGGTATACAAAGTGAAGTACAATCCAGATGGAAGTATTCAAAGATATAAAGCCAGACTAGTTGCAAAAGGATTTGCATAGCAATATGGTTAGGATTATGATGAGACTTATGCTCCAGTAGCAAAGATGGATTCCATATGGTTCTTGATATCACTAGTGACACTCAATAGATGGAATGTGTATCAGCTCAATGTCAAGAATGCATTTCGCAATGGTTATCTAGATGAGGAAGTCTACATGCAACAACCAGCAAGTTATGTTGAACTTGGATAGGAGAATAAGGTTTGCCATCTTAAGAAAAGTCTCTTCGGCTTAAAGCAAGCACTTAAAAGTTGGTATAGTAGAATTGACAAGTATTTTTCTGATGTGGGATACATGAAATCCAATGCAGATCATACTCTCTGCTACAAAGTTCAAGGGGAAGACATTACTATTGCACTTTTGTATGTAGATGATCTGATTATGATTGGAAGGCCTCATCAAGAAATTGAAACAATACTTATTTGTAGAGTTCGACATGAAAGATCTTGGACTTATGCACTATTGTCTTGGTATTGAGTTATGGAGAGATTTAGACAGCACTTTCATGAGTCAACTCAAATATGTTGAGATTCTCCTAAAGAAGTTTCATCTGGAAGATTGCAAGATTGAAGCCACTCCCATGGAATGGAGTTTGAAACTTACTAGTTAAAGATTCAGAAAAGCCTACAATCAATGACAGATACTATAGGCAGCTCATCAGATCTCTTATATATCTAACTATCACACGGCTAGATATTTGTTATGGAGTAAGTTCACTAGCACAGTTAATGGAAAATCCAAAAAAATCTCATTGGAATGCAGCCAAAAGAGACTTGAGATACATCAGAGGTACAAGACAGTTTGGGGACCTGACCTCAATGTGTTTGGTCTTTGCATGAAAGATCGGATTCCGTGCTAGCTGAATAGCACTCATGGAATCACTATGCAATGTTAGTACACCTGTATGAATCCCCAAATCTCCCACTAGTCGATCAAGCCATATCGCCTCCTTGCAACCCTCTGTGGCTGCAACATACTCAGCATCTGTGGTAGACAAAGCAACGCACTTCTATGCGCGAGACATCCACGACACTGTACTACCAGCAAAGGTGAACACATAACCAGAAGTGGATCTCCTATTGTCTACATGCCCTACATAGGTGAACACATAACCAGAAGTGGATCTCCTACTATCCACATGCCCTGCATAGTCTGAATCTGTGTACCCAAGTACACACATGTCTCCTTTACCAAAGCAGATGCACATCTCCTTGGTACCCTTCATGTACCTCATGATGTACTTAACTGCCTCCCAATGCCTCTTTCTTGGATTAGCCATATACCGGCTAACAACTCCCACTGCAAATGCAATGTCTAGTCTAGTAGCTATCATAGCATACATAAGACTCCCAACCGCTGATGCATAAGAAACCTTGGCCATCATGGCCCTCTCCTCATCTGATTTGGGACTATCTGTATGACTCAGTTTCACATATAGAGGTAATGGAGTACTCACTACCTTCTCCCCCTCCATATTGAAATGCTGCAATACTTTTGTAACATACTCCTTCTGTGAAAGCCAAAGGAGTTTCCTACTCCAATCACGCGTGATGCACATACCAAGAACATGACATGCAAGTCCCAAATCCTTCATATCCAAGGCCTCATGCAACTTGTCCTTTAATGCATCTAGCTCATAAGTATTCTTGCTAGCCAATAGCATATCATCCACATATAGTGCCAGGATTATCAGGCTATTATCCTTAGCCCTTTTAGTGTAGAGGTAGTGATCAATTTCACTCCTTCTAAAACCCTAGGACCGAATGAAAGCATCAAACTTCTGATACCATTCTCTAGGCACTTGCTTAAGACCATAGACTTCTTCAGCTTGCAAATTAAATGTTCTTTGCCCTTTTCTTCAAAGCCTTCTAGCTGCACCATGTAAATTTCCTCATGCAAATCCCCATGCAAGAAAGCTGTCTTGACATCCATCTGCATAAGCTCCATATCCTCTGATGCCACTAGTCCAAGCATGTGAACTCATCTCTGATTGCATAGCATACTCCCACTTGCGTTGATCCTCGTGCATCATAGCCTCTTTGTAGCAAGAAGGCTCCCCGCAATCAGTAAGCATCACATAGTCTACCCCTAGAACAAACCTATCAGGTGGTCTAGACACTCTAGATGATCTTCTCAAGGGCATTTCAGCTTGCTGTCCCACCTGCATATCAGCCACATTTGGCTCATAATTTCCACCAATAGATGATCCATCATCTACCCTTGATTGTATACCTGCGGGAGTACTTGGTGGTACCATTTCTTGCACATTTGGTGCATGGACAGCTTGCTGTCTATCAACATATGCAGGTGGATTCACATCCTGGAAAGCGATTCTCCTCATTTCAACATCCCTCATGGGTGCGTTATGCATCTTCTTCTCATTGAAGGCTACATCATGGCTGCGTATGATCTTCTTTGCTTCTGGATCCCAGAGACGATAGCCCATCTCTCCACTTTCACCATAACCCAGAAAGATGCATTTCCTAGACTTAGGATCTAGCTTCTTTCGAAGCTCTTTTGGCGCATGTGAATATGCCTCACACCCAAATATATGCAAATAAGAGTAAGAGGGCTTTTTGCCACTCCATGCCTCTTTAGGAATACCACCATCCAAACTCTTACTATGTGATCTATTGATCACATGCACTGCAGTCTTCATTGCCTCAGCCCAAAAACCACCAGAAAGACTTGCATTGGAAAGCATGCATTGCAACCTTTCTTGAATGGTACGGTTCATCTTTTCTGCAACTAGATTTTGCTTTGGAGTACTAGGGGATGTGAGCTCCCTCTTAATCCCATGTGTATCACAGAAATGCTGAAAGTCATGAGAGAGATACTCTCAACCAAGGCTAGCCATTTCTGAAATACCTGGAACACATTACTCTTCCGAGCTATAGCATAAGCCCACACTTTCCTAGTTGCATCATCAATGAATGTCACATAGTATTCAGCCCCACCTAATGACCGTGTAGGCATGGGACCACATACGTCTAAATGCACCAAATCAAGCTTTTCAAAATCTTTCTTTCCCCTTCTTTTATGGGCTGATTTAGTCTGCTTCCCATAGAGACAATGCTCACAAAATTCAAAATTAGAGAAACTCAAATGCGGTACATAACCCAAATGGCATAAGAGTTTCATTCCATTCTAGCTCGTGTGCCCCAACCTGCAATGCCACAAAGAAGTGCTTGGCTGCTCGGTTATTGCAACAACATGATCAAATACCCCTAATATTGATCCTTTCAAAATTCCTTCAAATCATTCCAGTCAAGGAAGAGGGAGGACCCAGGAAAAGTGGCAAGAAGGGTTGGCTATGGCAATCATGAAGATGCAAAAGAAAACTTGCAAAGGAGGACAAGATCTCTCATGAAGACAAGCTGTCAACCTTTTGCTTCCTTTGACTAGAGTTAAGTTACCTCTCAAATCATGAAAAATAGGAGGACCCAAGGAAAGGCACAACAAGGGCTGGCTATGGTGATGAAGATGCAAAGGAAACTTGCAAAGGGGGACAAGATCTCTCAAGAAGATAAGCTATTAGAATCCACACCATTTCCTCCCCTAACTAGAGTTAAATCACCTCTCTCAAATGAGAAATACTGGTCTTTCAGGATCGTTTCAACCGAGAAAAGGCACACAAGGGCTGGCTGATGAAGGTGCAAAGGGAAACTTGCAAAGAAGGACAAAGATCTCTCATGAAGACAAGCACCAGAATCCAAAATCCAATGCTTGGAATATGCATCATCTGAAGT
Organism: Dipteris shenzhenensis; assembly: GCF_047967505.1. NCBI lineage: Eukaryota > Viridiplantae > Streptophyta > Polypodiopsida > Gleicheniales > Dipteridaceae > Dipteris > Dipteris shenzhenensis. The sequence continues at coordinate 43,297,394 of NC_141620.1, read as the reverse complement.
GGTAAGCAACTCTGCAGATAAACTAGACATGAAGAGAATGTCATTGTCACTATCATGTGTGACTGCATTGATCTCCTCAATCTTTGCTTTTCCTTTGTCCTCCCTTGGACTCTCCTCCTTTTGATTTGCACCCCAATTTGCATTCTTTTTCTTATCCTTTTGCTCTCTTTTCAGCTTGTAGCAATCCTTTTTCATATGGCCCTTCTTGCCATAGTGGTAACACTCAATGTTCAGTGCCCTGGATTTGCTACGAGACTTCCCTCTTTCTTGGGACTTCCCCCTGAACTGTGATCTGCCCCTTTGCACATTTAAGGCTGCATCCTACTTGTTGTCGTCCATAGACTTCCGTCTAATCTCCTCGGCCAACAAGCTACCCACAACATCATCAAATTTCAGTACTCCACCAGGTGCAAAGTTACTGACAACTGTACGGAAGGTATCCCATGAGGATGGCAATGAACATAAGAGAAATATTGCCTTAGTCTCCGCATCAAAATTCATCTTTTGAGCCTGAAGCTGGCTGAAAATAATATTGAATTCATTCAAGTGAGAAGCAATGGAGACCCCTTCCTTCATCGGTAGCTCAAACAACCTCTTCATGAGGTAAACTTTATTAGAGGCAGTTTCCTTCTCATAAGTGGCACACAGTTTCTTCCACAAATTTATCTTCCGTAGTCTGCTCATTACTACTGTGAAATAAACTGACTCTGCAAGATGAAGTCTAATAGTAGACTTTGCTAATGCATCCAAATCATTCCAATCATCCTCAGACATATTTGCAGGCTTAGCTTCAATCCCTGCCAAGGGTTTAATCTGCTTCTTTTGAATAAGCACATCCCTTATCTATTCTTTCCACAAAGAAAAGTTTGTCCCATCAAACTTTTTAATGTTGAAAAACTCCTTTTCAGACATGGAAGAGGATGCCATGATGCAAATAAAGAAAAATCCCAAATGCTAGTGCCTATAAGAGAGAATCACACCAAAAACCAGGTGCACCCAAATGTGTATGTGACAATAGAGTGAAATATCACCAAAACTCAAAGCTCAAAGCATCAAAATATGCAGCTGACTCATGTGCATGTACTATGCATCCATATGAGAAAATCTAGCCCAAAAGAAAATGCCAACTGCAAAGGCAATCCAAAATGCCAATAAGTGCCAAATGCCTCAAGCATAAACACCATCCATGGGCATAAGCATCAATAATATCTCATCCAAGAGAGCATAAAACTATCAGTGCATCAACTGCAATGTGTCAAAGCAGTCCTTCAGCATAAAATAGCATCCATGTGCAAAGCATCCATAAAAATAGCATCCCACAAGGCAATCTGGGCTTATCAGCACATCCAATAAGGATCGCAATGCATCCAAATGGCCTATAAATCATCCATTGCAACCCAATGCATACCACGAATGAGCGCACATGGCTCAAATTGCAACCAGAGTGATCTACATAAGGTATGCTCAAGAAATCATGGTCCTTCGAAAAAGACTGCTACTGAAAATAGAACTTGAGATGCCTCAAAACATGGGTGCCATTGCATAATCGGACTCAGCAAGAAAATCTACAAATATCTCTCTTTTGCCGGAACTCCAAAATCCCAACCGATGAGTGAGAAATGGGAGTCAACACTTATCCACTGCCATGTGGCATAAATCTAAGGTTTCAAAGCCTTAGAATGAAAAATGCATAATAGAGAGATGAAATCAAATACACAAAGATCTATAACTCTGAAAATACTCCACCAAATCACACAAGAACTGGCAGGTAGGGGTTTTTGGGCATACGAAACGCAATGGGACAGACGGTTTTGGAAACCGTGGTCTCAATCACTGGGTCCAACACACAGATTGAAAAACTTTTTGGAAATAGAGCTATTTGTAAACTCCACCGGAGTGCAAATGATGAGCAACATAGAAGTCTTAGGACCTCTTGAGTCCACCGAAACTAACAGATCTGCAAATGGTTACTCCAAACTTGAGTTCCAACACTCGGGTAGAAAAACACAAAAATTGACAGAGTGAGTCAAAAATCCAATGAAATTATCCCAGATTCAAGAATGAAGATGTTTCCAAGCTCTTGAAGTGAAGTGGACACCAAAAGCAAGCAATAGTTGCCTCTATAAGTCAATACGGAGTCTCTATCATCGAACGGAATAGGGAAAAGCTTTAAAAAACTACTTTTTCTTAGAAAACACTTAACAGGCTCTCAAAACCACTTCGCAAAGCCAAAGTGAGTTTTCCAAAGGTTCCTCCAAGGTCTCTACACACTCGGATGCAAGTAAAGTTACCCACAAAGCTTCCCATAGAGCTTCTCCTTCCTCCCATAGAGCTGTTGAGCTTCCACGCATTCATGTACGCTCAGCTAGATCACCCTGGCTCTGATACCAGTTGAGAGTGCTCTCAACGGAAGCAAGAACGGAAGAGGGAGAGAGAGAAATAGAGAGCCACACAAGTTTTGGTGGGTGCAGAACACCCTAATCTTCTTTTTCATTCATTTATATATGCATTTGAGTATTGTACATAACCGAGGTAAAGGCACAGTGACCTTTAACCCCCACAAAGAGCCCTCCTTTCCATACAATGCATGAGCTAGTTCAGTTTGTTGGAAATGGACATGCGGGGTTGCTTGGTTATTGCAATCGATTAAACAATGCTCAGTCAATGGCTATGCAAGCAAGCAAGATGCATAAAGCCCAAGCAGGGATGCTAGTACATTTAGGAAATAGCACCATTGTTGCAATGCATAACTCTATGTAGGATCTTCAAAGGGAGAACCAGGATCTTTATGATAAAGCCAAAGCATTGGACTTGGAGTGACATAAATTAGAAGAGTCACTCTGTAAGTTAGCTGAGTCCAAAAAAGGCTTGGAAAGATCTATATACAATCACGTACGATGAGCCGTAGAGAAGGAACGAGAGAAGGCAGAAGAACGAGTGCAAAAGATGAAAGAAACACCTTCCGGATTGAAGGAGAGGAAAAGAAGGTACTTACATAACATGGATGCATTGGCACCCACTGGTGGTGCTAGAAAGAGGAGAGTTTGGGCTACAAGTTGGTTATCGAATGTTCCAATGAGATTACACTCTTTTGTGCTACACTATTTGTGACATAGTTTTTATTGTATTCTTCTTTAGGAACTTCATGGAAGATGTGATGGGAAGAACAAACGGGGATGATATTGCTTGTTCATATGCTCTAGCTAGTTTATTGAAGTCGAGCAATGTCATTGGGATACTAAGGGACCCAAGACACAAGCACCTACGTGTGCAAGTTGCTAAGGAGGTGATGAAGGACTTCAAGGATATTGTGGATGCAAAGGAGATGCTTGCAGCTTGTGATACTACCGATGTTAGTCGTGAAGCTTACACATCTGTTTTCAAAATTTTCAAGTCCGCTATTTTGGTAAAGTATAAGAAGTCTACAGTGCCCCTACCCACACCTTGGTCTGTGAGATGTGCATGGCAAGAAACAATTCAATGTGTAAGAGAAATGCTTGGAGGGTACCATTGCATAAGGGGCACAATGACTTGGAAGAGTAAAAAGAAATCTGGCTTGCAAACCTTTGAGATGGATGCTTTCAACAATGTCTACTTAGATGTTGAGAAACTGCAACAAGCAATGGTCAAATTCTATGGCATGAGAGAAGATGGTAAGAGGAAATTTGTTATAACATTGCACTTTACTTAGTTCATTTCCTATATCATGTTTATCCTAACAATTTTTCTCTTTTGTTGTACAGATTGCAATGGAAATCTCATATTTGTCATCAAAATGGATAAAGCTCAATTGGTGAAAGAACACAAGTTAGAGAGAGTCAGCATCTACATTATGAATAAAGCCTTAGCCTTTGTTCAAGGGGATGAAGAAGTAGAGCAAGATTTCTCAGTGCAATCAGAGAAAGATATATGGTGGCTTGTAGCATTTGAGACTCCAAAAGAGTGCCATGAGACATTGAAGTGGGTTCTAGATAGAACAGGAATCCCATCAACCATCCGCAGACAAGAGGAAGGGCAAACATTGACAGTCGATGGCCATGGAACCTTTCAAGTTGAATGGCATCTTGCTGGTGATTTGAAAGCCCTCAAGTGCTTGCATGGTTGTGATACAGGGGCAAATGCAATGAACACATGCCTTTATTGCATGTGTTCACAATGTAAACACAAGGCTGGCTTACAATGGGAGAATGGCATTCTATCTTGCAGCCAAACGCAAGCTCCGAATTGTGACAAGAAGGATCCAAAGTGGGATCCCATCTTGCCCAGCCCACTTGAGAGAGTACACATATGTACTTTACATGCAGACTGTGCATACTTGATAAGTTATTGTATTTGCATCTTAATTATGCTTGGAATTTAATTCTGCAAGAAGTATCCACACGGTGCATTGCAAAAGCTGAGAAGTTGTTGTGACCACACTAGTGACACGTGGCGATCTACATCTTATCTGCCACATGGTAGACCTTATATGCCATGTCATCACCCAACCTAATTGCCATGTTAGCAGCCCTATGAGGATGCCACATCATCAACTGATCTGATCTACCACATCATCAAGGACACATCACCTACCACATCATCACTGACATGTCAACAGGCTACGTCATCTTGCTAGCTCATCAACCACATCATCACTGACACATCAATAGTGCCACATCACTTGCCATGTAATCAGTGCCACATCACCAGTGCCATGTCACCTGTGCCACATCAACTACCATGTCAACATAGCCACATCATCATTACCACATCATCTGTTGACATCATCATATGTGCCACCTCATCACTGCCACCTCAACAGTCTAGCCAGCACTGACCCCTGCAAGCACAGTTACCTCTTCACAGTCACTGCATGTGACAACTCTTGCCACCTTAGCACAAGGCTCCAATGGCACACCTCTTGCTAGGCACAGTGTGACATCATCACTGCATGTGACCCACAGTGACGCATCATCATTGAGCACCATTTGCACTCCTTTTGCCCCTCCACCTAGATCAAGTTGTATCTCTTGATCCAGGAAGAATTCGAGGGCGCTCCAAAAAGGAAAGTTGCTTGTTTTTTTGTTCTCTACACACTCGTCACATCATGTGCACATTTTGGCACAAGTTACACTCACATTTGAGCCTCTCCCCGACAAAACCACTTCCTTCACGCACATTTGCCTCTACATTGACACATCTGACCCAGCACTTCAAAAGAACAAAAGAAAAGGAATTATTTACTATTCTTTCATCGATCGACGATTGGTATAGATCTAGATCAGAGTAGACTAGATCGCCATAGAGGGGATGCTTTGAAGTTCCCCAAGTTTCCAATCTAAGCCATGCCCGAAATTCCCGACTAGTACCTACTCGGAGTCAGTCCATATGCTCACATATGGTTTCACATCATTACAATACCTGCTGAAACCTTACGTTCATGAGTTCAGTGAGTAGACTTCAGAGAGTATAGAGGCATTGTAGATTGTTTCAGTGGGCAGATAGCACTTGATTTCACACACACATGCCACCATTGTAAAGCCTATCGGCTATCTCAGGGCATCGTGCACATCATTTTAGCCTTGTAAAGCCTCTTGGCTATTCCTAGCATCATTGCCACTAGCCCTGTAATATAGACCAGATTTTATATATTGCAGTTCTATCTTCACTGACAGTTCAGAGATTTCACTTGGCATAGTCAGTGTATTTGCAGTTGATTCATACAGAGATTTTCACGACATTTTTGAGTACATTTCTTGCACCATGTCTACGAATAGCAACCTCAATCTGGAGTCATCTACTAAGTTAGACAACTCCAACTACAGTACATGGAAATACCGAATGGAGACCATTCTTGTACTTCAGGACAAATGGGAGTATGTCGATGGATATACACCTAGACCATTGGCCGATCCAACCACAAGTAGCTCTACTCCATCTATTGTCACAACACCAGCAATAGGATCTACAGCTACACAAATAGTTTCCACACAAGTAGCAGATCTTGCCATTGCCCAAGCTCAGGCAGAATGGGATAAGAAAGACAAGTACGCCTATCATCTAATCAAGCAGAATGTGCAAGATGTCATGCTAGGACAGCTCAACACAGTCAAGACATCAAAAGAAGCATGGAATATGTTCGCAGCTCTCTATGAGTACAAGAACACATCTAGGATTCTCACATTGAGAAACCAGATCAACCAAAGTTTCCGCAACAACACAATGAAACCAGTCATGCTTATGTACTTCACATAAAAGACTACAACAATCAACTTGCAACAGCAAGAGAGACTATGAACCCGCAGAAATGGTTCAAGTAATCTTGAATGGACTAGGAGAGGGATACAAGAATCTAGTCTAGAGTATTCCCATCCAATGGCAAATTTTGACACTAGAAGAACTTCAGTTAGTCCTACTTGGTGAAGAACTCAGGACTCAGGCAATTCGAGCACATAAAGGTCATTCTAATGATCAGGCATTCACAGCTTTAGATAGAAGCAGAGGCAGGGGCAGAGGTAGAGGTAGATCATATCAGAGAAGTAGTCATCATTAGCAACAAAATCAAAGTCAACATCAACATCAGCATCAGCATCATCCTCAGTAGCATCAGAATCAGCAAAGAGGAAATCATTCCAACCAAGGAAGATTTCAAGGTGAGGGGATGCATCCACCAACATGTTGACAAAATATGAAGAGGGGAGAGGAGAAGAGTGGAGATGAGGAGAGAGGGCACAGCTAGAGAGCACACCACAAATGACTAACTGTACACTAGAATTAGTTGAAAAAATAGAATATATACAAACCCTTTTAGGGTTAGGGTTAGGGGATCTAACCCTTTCCTTTATAGCACTCTATAAGGTTAGTGCTATGCACATATGATCACGTGATGGTGCTATGCACACATGATCACATGATGTTGAGCGTGAACTCTCAACACCTTCCCTCAAGATCAACATCATGAAGTAGGCCTTCCCTCAAGATGATGATTCTGGGGAATCGAAGAAGGACTGAGCATTACATTCCATCACACCCCTTTAATGGGAATGTCCTTCCTCTGCATCAAACCAAGAGCTAGTCGGTGTTTCTCGAATAGCTCTTTACCGAGTGGTTTGGTAAAGATGTCTGCAACATTTTCTTTGCTATCACAATGCTGCAGTGTGATGTCACCAAGTAACACTCTTTCTCTGATGAAGTGCTCTCTGACATCAATGTGCTTTGTTCTGGAGTGATATACTAGATTTTTGGCCAATGCTTGAGCCGATTGATTATCACAGTATATTGTTGTTGGCTTTGACTCATCAAAGTAATCTGTTTCTGACAATAGTCTTCTGAGCCATATAGCCTCACATGCACCTGTAGTGAGTGCTCTATATTCTGCTTCAGTCGAAGACAAAGAAACAATTGGCTGTTTGTTTGACAACCATGATATAGCACCTTGACCAAGGAAAAATGCATATCCCTGTGTTGATCTCCTGGTCTCATGATCTCCAGCATAGTCACTGTCACAGTATCCATGCAACCGTGGATGACTTCCTCTGTATTGTATCCCAAATTGTCTTGTACCTCTGATGTATCTCAAGACTCTTTTGGCTGCATTCCAGTGAGACTGTTTTGGATTTGCCATAAACTGTGCTAGTGAGCTTACTGCATAACAAATATCTGGCCGTGTGATTGTCAGATATATAAGAGATCCAATGAGTTGCCTGTAGTATCTGTCATTGACTGTAGGCTTTTCTGAATCTTTAGTAAGTTTCAAACTCTGTTCCATGGGAGTGGCTGCAATCTTGCAATCTGCCATATGAAACTTCTTTAGGAGACTGTCAACATACTTGAGCTGACTCATGAATGTGCTATCTGAATCTCTCCAGAACTCAATTCCAAGACAATAGTGCATAAGTCCAAGATCTTTCATGTCGAACTCTGCAGATAAGTCTTGTTTTAATTTTCTGATGAAGCTATCCTTGCTTCCTGTCACAATCAGATCATCTACGTACAAAAGTGCAATAGTAATATCTTCCCCTTGAACTTTGTAGTAGAGAGCATGATCTGCATTGGACTTCATGTATCCCAGATCAGCAAAATACTTGTCAATTCTGCTGTACCAACTTCTGGGTGCTTGCTTTAAGCCGTAGAGACTTTTCTTGAGATGGCAAACCTTGTTCTCTTGTCCTGGTTCAACATAACCGGCTGGTTGTTGCATGTAGACTTCCTCGTCTAGATAACCATTGAGAAATGCATTCTTGACATCGAGCTGATACACATTCCATTTACTGAGTGTCGCTAGTGATATCAAGAACCGTATGGTATCCATCTTTGATACTGGAGCATAAGTCTCATCATAATCTTGGCCATATTGTTGTGCAAATCCTTTTGCAACTAATCTGGCTTTGTATCTCTGAATACTGCCATCTGGATTGTACTTCACTTTGTATACCCATTTGTTGGCTATGGCCTTCTTTCCTGGTGGAAGGTCGCATAATTCCCAAGTGTTATTTTTATACAAAGCATCCATTTCTTCATTCATTGCAATTTGCCATTCTGGCTTATCTACTGCGTCTTCGAAGTACACTGGCTCTTCTGTAGCCATGATGGTAGTCATAAGAGCATAGTTGGTGGTTTCCACCTGAATTGCTTTGCCTTTCTGAGCATATGTCAATCTGGCTGGTGGTCTGCTTTCCCTAGTAGACCGTCTGAGCTGCTGTGGCACTGCTTGGGGTGTTGCTGGCAATTCTTGCTCTTCTTCATCAACCTGTTCTGTAGATGACTGTGAAGTCGATGCTTCTATCTCCTGTGTAGGTGAGGTTTTCCATTCTGATTCCTCATCGAAGATTACATCTCTGGAGATAATGACTTTGCGGTTGATGGGATCATACAATTTGTATGCTTTACTTTCTTCACTTTAGCCTACCATGATGCATTTGCGTGACTTCGCATCCAATTTCCTGCGATGATCATCATGTATGTGGGCATATGCTATGCAACCAAATATGCGGAGATGCCCAATGCGTGGCTTGTGTCCAGTGAATGCTTCATAAGGAGTCATACCTTGTATCGGTTCGGTAGGAAGCCGATTAAGCAAGTAGTTAGCTATAGCTATTGCTTCTGCCCAATACTGATTCGGAAGATGCTTTTCACTAAGCATTGCTCTAGCACTGTCTGCTAAAGTCCCATTCTTCCTTTCAGCTATTGCATTTTGCACATGTGAATTGTCTTCGAATGCCGTGAGTTTTGCAAAAGTTTATGAAGGCTGAAGACATGTATTCACCTCCTCTGTCTGATCTCATGACCTTGATCTTTCTGCCTGTCTGGTTTTCTACCATGGCTTTGAATTCTTGAAATCTGGCAAACACTTCAGATTTCTCTTTCAAAAAGTAGACCCAACAATATCTGCTGTAGTCGTCGCGATGAAGGTCAAGTAATAAAGTGAACCATTGATGCTGCGGGTCTGGGCATAACCCCATACATCTGTATGAATTAAATCAAGAATACCTCGTGCACGAGAGGTACTTCTGACAAAGTTGGTTCGCTTTTGTTTGCCGAAGTAGCATGCTTCACAAACTTTTCCAAGAAACTGTAGCTTCGGAATCCCAATTGCCATATTTTGATTCCTTAGATCTAACAAGTACTTGAAGTTGACATGACCATATCTCTTGTGCCATTTTGCAGATAGTGGCATCTGTTGCATTTGTGCTGACATGGCATGCTTATCTGGTACTGTAGCTAGCATCCTGTATAAGCGTCCTTCCTTGACACCTTTTGCTACTAGCTGACCTCTTTTGGATTTGTCTCTGATAGTGCATTCATCACCGTTGAAGATGACTTTGTAGTTGTGTTCCGTCATTTGACCTACTGACAAAAGGTTCTTGCTGAGCTTCGGAACATAGAGCACATCTTTGACTAATCCTTTTGTACCAGTGAAATTGTTCATAGGGATAACACCTGTCCCTTGAACCGGATTCGGTGTATTGTCTGCTGTGTAGATGACATTCTTTTGACCTTCTAATGGTTTCATTTCTGTGAACCATTCCTGATGATTTGTCATATGAGATGATGCACCGTTGTCGATGTACCAAGGATCCTGTTCCACTTGGTCGACTTGATAACTGAAATCCTCTTTGGGATTGAAATCAGTGTCTAGGTGCATTGTATCAGTCTGATGCAATTCCTCACTTGCAAGAAACATATTGCCATGTTCATTTGCAAAATGACTGTGACTAGAATGTCCACCACGATGATTTCCTCTTCCTCGGGAATTCCCTCGATTACTGCTGGATTGACCGCCTTGGTCATACTGCTTCTTGCGGCAATCTCTTTCATAGTGTCCAAACTTGTGACAATAGTTGCATTGAATGTTTGACACATTGGTGGATGCATTCCCTCGTCCTTGGAATCTTCCTCGGTTGGAATGATTTCCTCTTTGCTGATTTTGATGTTGCTGAGGATGCTGCTGATGCTGATGCTGATTCTGACTTTGATTTTGTTGATGATGATGACCACTTTTCTGATATGATCTACCTCTATTTCTGCCTTTGCCTCTGCTTCTGTCTGAAGCTGTGAATGCCTGATCATTAGAATGACCTTTACGTGCTTGAATGGCCTGAGTCCTGAGTTCTTCACCAAGTAGAACTGACTGAAGTTCTTCAAGTGTTGGAATTTGCCGTTGGATGGCAATACTCTGGACCAGATTCTCATATCCTTCTCCTAGTCCATTCAGGATTACTTGAACCATTTCTGTGGGATTCATAGTCTCTCCTGCTGCTGCAAGTTGATTGTTGTAGTCTTTGATGCGGAGTACATAAGCATGACCAGTTTCATTGCTATTGCGGAAACTCTGGTTGATCTGGTTTCTCAGGGTGAGAATCCTGGATGTGTTTTTGGACTCGTAGAGAGCTGCGAACATATCCCATGCTTCTTTTGATGTCTTGACTGTGTTGAGCTGTCCTAGCATGACATCTTGCACATTCTGCTTGATCAGGTGATAGGCATACTTGTCTTTCTTATCCCATTCTGCTTGAGCGCGGGCAATGGCAGGATCTGCTACTGGTGCGGAAACTGTTTGTGTAGATGTAGATCCCGATGTAGATCTCGTTGCTGGTGCTGTGACAACAGATGGAGTAGAGCTACTGGTGGCTGGATCGGCCAATGGTCTAGGTATGGATCCATCGACATACTCCCATTTGTCCTGAAGCACAAGAATGGTCTCCATTCGGTATTTCCATGTACCGTAATTGGAGTTGTCTAACTTAGCAGATGCCTCCAGATTGAGGTTGCTAGTCGACATGGTGCAAACAATGTACTCAAAAGTGTCCTGAAAAAACTCTGTATGAATCAACTGCAAATACACTGAAGATGCCAAGTGAAATCTCTGTACCGTCGGTGAAGATAGAACTGCAGTAAATAAGATCTGACCTGTGTTACAAGGCTTGTGGCAATGATGCCGGGAATAGCCAAGAGGCTTTACAAGGCTGAAAAATGATGTGCACGATGCCGTGAGATAGCCAAATAGGCTTTACAATGGTGGCATGTGTGTGTGAAATCAAGTGCTATCTGCCCACTGAATCAATCTGCAATGCCTCTGAACTCTGAAGTCTGCTCACTGAACTGATGAACGTAAGATTTCAGATAATGTAATGATGTGAAATCGGATGTGAGCGTATGGACTGACTCCGAGTAGGTACTAGTCGGGAATTTCGGGCATGGCTTAGATTGGCAACTTGGGGAATTCAAAGCGTCCCCTCTATGGCGATCTAGTCTACTCTGATCTAGATCTAAACCAACCGTCGATCGATGAAAGAGCAGCAAATAATTCCTTTTCCTTTGTTCTTTTTAAGTGCTGGGTCAGATGCGTCGATGTACAGGCAAATGTGCGTGAAGGAAGTGGTTTTGTCGGCGAGGCTCAAATGTGAGTGTAACTTGCGTCGAAATGTGCGCGTGATGTAACGAGCGCGTAGAGCACGAAAAATCGAGCGACTTTCCTTTTTGGAGCACCCTCAAATTCTTCCTGGATCAAGAGATATGACTTGATCTAGGTGGAGGGGCAAAAGGAGTGCAAATGGTGCTCAATGATGATGTGTCACTGTGAGTCACATGCAGTGATGATGTGGCACTGTGCTTAGCAAGAGGTGTGCCAGTGAAGCTCTGTGCTGAGGTGGCAGGAGTGTGCACATGCAGTGTGTGCACAGTGTGCCTGGCAAGGGACTGTGCCTGCAGGGGTCAGTGCTGACTGGACTGCTAAGGTGGCAGTGCTGAGGTATCACTGATGACGTGGCCTGATGACGTGGCACTGATGACGTGGCACAGGTGATGTGGCACAGGTGACATGGCCAGATGACGTGGCAAATGACGTGGCACAGATGATGTGGCCTGATGACGTGGCAATGCTGACGTGGCAGATGACGTGGCAGTGCTGACGTGGCAAAGATGATGTGGCAAGGGTGACGTGTCAGCTGACATGGCAGATAAGATGACGTTGCCACATGGCACAATTGTGATCAAACCACCTAACTAGGGGTTGACAAAACCTTAGCCTGGTTAGGTCCTATCTGCCACGTGTTGCAAGGAGAGCCACCGGAATCTTTCAGAGATTCTGTCGAAGATGCCGATTCCGTCGCGGCGTCTGTTGGAGAGCCTGTGTGCTTGGTCGAGTTGTTGTTGAGCACCTGTGGGCAACGCCTGCTGGGAACTGTACTGCCTCTAGCATGGCATCCAGCCCGATGGCCAGATGCCAAGCGATAAGACTGTGGGCGGTGGCGACGACACGTTCAACACCTTCTTCAGCGAGACCGGGGCTGGCAAGCATGTCCCACGAGCTATTTTCCTAGATCTTGAGACCACTGTGATCGACGAGGTTCGCACTGGCACGTACAGGCAGCGCTTCCATCCTAAGCAGCTCATCAGCGGCAAGGAGGATGCTGCAAACAACTTCGCCCGAGGCCACTATACCATTGGAAAGGAGATTGTGGATCTCTGCCTTGACCGCATTAGGAAGCTAGCGGTCAGAGGCGGCACTGGCTCCAGCCTTGCCAGTCTTCTTCTGGAGCGGCTCTCCGTGGACTATGGCAAGAAGTCGAAGCTGGGCTTTACCGTGTATCCTTCGCCATTGCTTGTGCCGCCATGGTGCAGCGCCTCACCTATTGTCGCTTGCAGCCAGAGGCCATTGAAGATGCGAAGGAGCTTTCAAGAGCCTGCCGATCGTCTGCGAGAGGCCGTCGGTCGTTGGAGATGGAGAAGGTGCTAGGCGCTGGTCCGTCGATAAGCGTTGAGACCTTAAGGCCTTGGACTGTGGTGGCTGTCGAAGCCTTAGAGGTCGTTGAAGCAAGACAGTGTTGCTGCCGACTGTGTGCGCTACTAGGAGCCCATGAGCTGATTTGCTGTTGTTTGATTGCAGGGTCCGTTAATTGTCGTGAATCTCGTAGATGTTGGAGACCTCAGACTAGAGGTGAGTCGCGACAGTGCTGGAGTAGCCAGCAAATGCTTGGAGCTATGCTGGAGGCTAGGGAGCTCTCAGAAACCGTAGTCGTTGCTTGAAGCTTGAGTGTTGGTGCTGCCCGCTGAGTCGAGCTTTGGAGCTATGGATCTCTACATGTAGTCTTCTCTCTCTCACTCAACGAGAATGGAATGAACACCTCTCTTTACACCTCTCTTGTCTCTCAGGGAAGAAAGAACTTTCAATGAACGAAATTGAACGGAAATTTTCGCTACGGAAAAGAAAACTCAATCTCACAAAGAACTCTCAAGAAAGTTAATGGACGGAATTTTCTCTCAACGGAAGTGAAGGGAAGGATCTCACAATCACTCAAGAGAACTCTCAATCTCACAATCTCTCTCACACTCTCAAGAAACTCAATGTCTCAGCGGAAGACAAGGGAGCTCTGATACCATGACAAAATATGAAGAGGGGAGAGGAGAAGAGTGGAGATGAGGAGAGAGGGCACAGCTAGAGAGCACACCACAAATGACTAACTGTACACTAGAATTAGTTGAAAAAATAGAATATATACAAACCCTTTTAGGGTTAGGGTTAGGGGATCTAACCCTTTCCTTTATAGCACTCTATAAGGTTAGTGCTATGCACATATGATCACGTGATGGTGCTATGCACACATGATCACATGATGTTGAGCGTGAACTCTCAACACATGTCAAACATGTAGTGCAACTACTATCATAAGTTTGGACACTATGAAAGAGATTGCCGCAAGAAGCAGTATGACCAAGGTGGTCAATCCATGAGGGAATTTTCACGGTAGAGGAAATCATCATGGTGGACATTCTAGTCACAATCAGTTTGCAAATGAACATGGAAATATGTTTCTTGCAAGCGAGGAAATGCATCAGACTGATACAGTGTACAGTGTACCCAAACACTAATTTCAATCCCAAAGAGGATTTCAGCTATCAAGTCAACCAAGTGGAACAGGATCCTTGGTATATCGACAACGGTGCATCATCTCACATGACAAATCATCAGGAATGGTTCACAAAAATGAAGCCATTAGAAGGTCAGAAAAATGTCATCTACATAGCAGACAATACACCAAATCCAGTTCAAGTGACATGTGTTATCCCTATGGATAAATTCATTGGTACGAAAGGATTGGTGAAAGATGTGCTCTATGTTCCGAAGCTCAGCAAGAACCTTTTGTTGGTAGGTCAAATGACAGAACACAATTATCGAGTCATCTTCGACGGTGATGAATGCACTATCAGAGATAAATCCAAAAGATGTCAGCTAGTAGCAAAAGGTGTCAAGGAAGGACGCTTACACAGAATGCTAGCTATAGTACTAGATAAGCATGCCATGTTAGCTCAACCACAATAGATGCCACTATCTGCAAAATGGCACAAGAGGTATGGTCATGTCAACTTCAAGTACTTGTTAGATCTCAGGAATCAGAATATGGCAATTGGGATTCCGAAGCTACAGTTTCTTGGAAAGGTTTGCGAAGCATGCTACTTCAGCAAAAAAAAGCGAACTTCAACTACTTGTCGAAGAGCTCCTCTCACATGTTGATTTCTTGCTGAAGGTTGCTGATGATATCTCGCACAATTTTTGTGTAAATAAGGGCATTGATCTTCCCTCAGGGGGTGCACTACTAGTCAACCCTAGGTATCACATGTATTCAAGGTGTATTTGAAAAACCCCTCAACTAAAATTTCCCCCCTAATAAAGGTACCCCTCTTTACTTGCGGCATTCTAGACTAGCACTTACCTCTATCGCGTGCGCGCGTATGGCTCATGTACCACATGGCAATGCATGCTACGTTGGTTGGCACTAGCATCTTCCATGGCATCAGCAGCTCAGGGTGATCAGAGATGTTGGTATGCATGCACATGCGGTGGCATGTGGAAGGTCACCCATACGAAGGGTATCTCTAGCCAGAAGGACTTGGAGAATGGTGAAACGACAAGGGAGAACAAGCTCTCACAAGTTTGGGGAAGAAACGGTGAAGATGAAGAAGAAGATGATGAAGAAGAAGAAGATGATGACATGGCATAAATGGGCTCAAGGAGGATCATAGTGCTCTGATACCATGTTGGAGAAGTGAAAGGAAAGCATGAAGCTGAACATGAAATGAGAGAATTGCTTGCTTGTTTTTGGAATGAAGAAAGGTGAGGTCCATATATAGGCACCTCTACATGAGCCACCAAGCTCCACAATCATCTCCTCAATCAGCTCCTAGAATCTCTCAATCATCCTATGTGGCCTCTACCACCACCTAACAGTACTTATGGGCACCTAACTGTGCCTCTAGCACACACATATAGAACCTAAGGTGTGCCTGGGGCATACACCTTGAGATATCCCATCATACATGTCTTCAGCATTCATGAACTTTTGTAGAAGTCACGGCATACAAAGACAATTCACATCTGTAGATACTCCTCAGCAAAATGCAAGAGCTGAATGGAAGAATGGGACTTTAGTAGACCATGCTAGAGCAATGTTTAATGAAAAGCATCTTCCGAATCAGTATTGGGCAGAAGCAATATCCACTGCAAGCTATTTGCTTAATCGACTTCCTACCGAACACATTGGGCATTCATTGGACACAAGCCACACATTGGGCATCTCCGCATATTTGGTTGCATAGCATATGCCCAGATACATGATGATCATCGTAGGAAATTGGATGTGAAGTCATGCAAATGCATCATGGTCGGCTACAGTGAAGAAAGCAAAGCATACAAATTGTATGATCCCATCAACTGCAAGGTCATTATCTCAAGAGATGTAAACTTTGATGAGGAATCGGAATGGAAAACCTCACCTACACAGGAGATAGAAGCATCGACTTCACAGTCATCTATAGAGCAGGTTGATGAAGAAGAGCCAGAATTGCCAGCAACACCCCAAGTAGAGCCACATCAGCTCAGATGGTCTACTAGGGAAAGCAGACCTCTAGCCAGAATGACATATGCTCAGAAAGGCAAAGCAATTTAGGTGGAAACCACCAACTATGCTCTTATGACTACCATCATGGCTATAGAAGAGCTAGTGTACTTCGAAGACGTAGTAGACAAGCCAAAATGGCAAACTACTATGAATGAAGAAATGGATGCTTTGTATAAGAATAATACTTGGGAATTATGCGACCTTTCACTAGGAAAGAAGGCCATAGCAAATGAAATGAATGGGTATACAAAATGAAGTAAAATCCAGACGGTAGTATTCAGAGATACACTCGAGATACAAAGCCAAACTAGTTGCAAAAGGATTTGCACAGCAATATGGTCAAGATTGTGATGAGACTTATGCTCTAGTAGCAAATATGGATTCCATATGGTTCTTGATATCACTAGTGACACTCAGCAAATGGAATGTGTATCAGCTCGATGCCAAGAATGCATTTCTCAATGGTTACTTAGACGGGTGCAACAACCAGCAGGTTATGTTGAACCAGGAAAGGAGAATAAGGTTTTCCATCTCAAGAAAAGTCTATACAGCTTAAAGTAAGCACCCAGAAGTTCATACAGTAGAATTGACAAGTATTTTTCTAATCTGGGATACATGAAATCCAATGCAGATCATACTCTCTACTACAAAGTTCAAGGGTAACACATTACTATTGCACTTTTGTACGTAGATGATTTGATTGTGATAGGAATCAAGGATAGCTTCATCAAAAAATTGAAATAAGACTTATCTGCAGAGTTCAACATGAAAGATCTTGGACTTATGCACTATTGTCTTGGAATTGAGTTCTGGAGAGATTTAGATAGCACATTCATGAGTCAACTCAAGTATGTTGACAGTCTCCTAAAGAAGTTTCATATGGTAGATTGCAAGATTGCAGCCACTCCCATGGAATAGAGTTTGAAACTTACTAAAGATTCAAAAAACCCTACAATCAATGACAGATACTATAAGCAGCTCATCGAATCTCTTATATATATTGTTGAGATATCGAGCTCCACTCGCGATATGCCAGGGTGACTGTTGTGCATTTATGTCACCGACCTGTTAGCTAGAGATGCGGTTGGTTCACCGCCCACGAATAATAGCTGGATGACAGCTATCCTTATCTACTCTAGTTTGTGGCTCAGTTAGTATGCCACCTTAGTTAGTTGAGTTTTGTTTGAGACCCACATATAGGGTTCTTCTATTTCTTTGTACTAGAGTTCTTTTGGCTTTCACAAATAAGAAGAGGAAAACTGTTTTCAGCCTCCACCTTTGTGTGTATTCCCCCATTGTGATTGTGAGAAAGCCTCAAGTGAGACTCCTTCCCTCTCTCCCACAATCTTCACATCGTATCAGAGCCTTGTTCGTGGTAAGGAGCTCAAGAAAGCAAGCCAAGTTTGTGGTGTCCTGGTAAGAGGACAAGTGTTGCTTTCCTATTTCGAGTTTGGGAGCAAATCTCTGCAGGTAGCACAGCCAGAAGTGCAGGAGTGCACTGTTTCAGATTGAGACGCCCTTCGTGGTGTGACTTTATTTTTCTGATTTGAGGCCGTTTCGGGGCCCGTTTTGAAGGCAGAAGTTCTTCGCAGGCACTCAGAAAAAGGCCTTGTTTTTTGCTATGCGACCACTGCGCGGCTAGTCGGTGGAAAGGTGCCGCAGAAATTGCATCGTATGCCTGTGTGCACAGATATTGGGAGTTGCAGATTCATGCCTGTTGCCTGTTGATGCAAAATCGTCACTAGGAAGTGACTGTGTGGTGAAATACCACTTTCGTCAGTTTTGCAGATCTGCCCGTGTGAGGCAAAAGCTGTGTTTTTTGCAGTGACAGAATATTTTGCAGTGTTCTGTAATGGCATCTGATTCTCTTTCACAGATTGTCACTGAAAAGCTTGACAAGAATAACTTCCAGGCATGGAAGTTTAGAATGACGAATTTCTTGATGGGAAAAGGCTATTGGGAATTCATTACAGGAAATGAAGAAGAACCTGTTCTTCCTAATGTTCCCAGTCAACAGGAAATGCAGGCATTCAAAGGATGGCATGAGAGAGCCAGGAAAGTTATGTACTGGCTGTCTATCAGTTTTTCGGACTCCATGATTGTGCATATTCAGGATGCAAATACGCCAAAGGAGGCATGGGATACTTTGGCAAAAATGTATAGCACAAATACGCAAGCCAGGAAAATGCAACTCAAACAGCAGTTGCACAATGTGCAGAGAGAAAATTTGAGCATAAATGACTACCACATGAAAGTGAAGAAAATTGCAGATGCACTTGCTTCCATTGGGTCGCCAGTGGATGATGACGATTTGGTTTCTGTGACCTTGAATGGTCTAGGAAAGGATTATGCACAGTTCCGGACATCCATTGCCGTCCGTGAAAACTTTCCTGATTTTGAGGAGTTGATTGCTCTTCTAATTTTTGAAGAGCAGAGAAATGGGGGTGCATCTTCTTCAGTAGGAACTTCAAAAGAAACTGTCTTCTACTCAAATGCTGGCAGAGGTAGAGGCAGAGGTAGAGGAGGCCGATCTGCAGGCCGTGGTAGAAATCAGAATATGCAGCAAACGCAAGAAAACCAGTCCTATGCAGGAGGACGTGGTAACTCTAGAGGCAGGGGGAGCCAAAGAGGCCGTGGTGGATGGCAGAGAAGCCAAAATTCAAATAGCAATGTTGAATGCTACTATTGTGGCAAAATGGGTCATATGGCTAAGGACTGCTATAAAAAGCAGAATGACATTATGAGTGGAAAATTGCAGTAAGGCAATTATGCATCTTCTAGCAAGCAGGGTGATGACAGAAATGAGCATCTATTTATGGTGCAGCATATGACCAATTTTGTGACAAGTGCAAAAGAACAAAATGATGTGTGGTATGTTGACTCAGGTGCATCAAACCACATGACAGGTCATGCAGAATGGATGCAAGATGCAAGGAAGATGGAAAAACCAGGATTTGTGGAGACTGGTGATGATACTGCACATCCTATTGTGCAGATTGGCAAAATTCCTTTGTCTATGCAGGATGGGAAAAAGAAATACTTGTCTGATGTATTTCATGTCCCGAACATCACCAAGAACCTGGTTTCTATTGGCCAAATGGTTGAGCAGGGCTTGCAGGTTAGATTTAATCCTCATGGATGCTTTGTTGAGGATATGAAAAATAACGGTCGCTTGATAGCAAAAGGAAAGAAGAAGGGCAGGATGTTTACGTTGGATGCAGACATGCCTGAATTGAGTGCAGCAATGTTTGCACATGGGACCGGTGTAGTTGCAGATATTGATATCTGGCACAAACGCATTAGTCATGTTAATATACAGCGACTAAAATCAATGCAAGCCCAAAATATTGTTGCAGGATTGCCTAAATTCAAGGTTGCAGAAATGCACAAGGTTTGTGAAGCCTGTCAATTTGGGAAACAGGCAAGGAAACCTTTTCCTAGGCATGTTCAAGAGAGTAAAAAGCCATTGGAATTAATCCACTCTGATGTGTGGACTACAAAAGCTGCATCTATTGGAGGCTGTCACTATTTTGTCACATTTATTGATGACTTCAGCAGAAAACAGTGGGTGTATTTTATGAAAAAGAAAAGTGAAGTGTTTGGGCACTTCAAAGCTTTCAAAGCTATGGTTGAAAAAGAAACAGGCCTGCAAATAAAATGCCTAAGGTCAGATGGAGGGGGAGAGTACCTCTCAAATGAGTTTGCAAGGTTCTTGCAGGAGCATGGTATAAAGCAGCAATATTCATGCAGTCATACCCCACAGCAAAATGGAATTGCAGAAAGAAAAAACAGGCATATTGGAGAGGTATCTCAGGCTATGCTAAATGAAAAAGATCTACCAGATTATTATTGGGCTGAAGCAGATTCTACAGCAGTCTATATAATGAACAGGACTCCCACTACAACAATACATGGCATGATGCCAGAGGAGATGTATACTGGTAGGAAACCAGATATTTCTCATTTGAAGATTTTTGGTTGCATTGCCTATGCCCATGTGCCAGATGAGTTGAGGTCCAAGTTGGATCCAAAAGCTGAGAAGTGCATCTTTATTGGTTATTCTCTGCAGCAGAAAGGGTATAGATGCTATAACCCTTCTACACGTAAGTTCACAGTGAGCAGAGATGTTGTTTTTTATGAGATGAGCAGCTGGTATAAACCAGTAAATGTGATGATTGATGTAGATGCACAAAATGGTATTGCTGCACAAAATTCACAGTAGCAATCACAACATATCAGTGGACCTGCAGTGTCCTCTAGCAGTGGTTCACATACTTCACCATGGACAGGTAGATTGAGATCAGGAGAATCTCCTCAAAGCAATGCAGATAGTGGTACGCAGGTATCACGAAAAGGAAAAGAGAAGGTAGATCAGCCCATGTTTGATGTGAATGCAGGTCACTCTTATGTGGATGGTGAATCCAGTGGCTCAGAACAGAGCATTGATGATGAGTTGGGTATTCCTTCTTTTGTTACACCTGGAGTAAGGAAGACCAGGGATGTTTTGAGAGCACCTGGAAGTGAGCCTATTTTGCGCAGGTCTACCAGGGTTAGGTATCCTATGGATAGGCTGAAATATGATGGATTTACAGCCATTCACTATGCCTATATGGTCAAAGTGATACAGGAACCAGAACCCACTTCTTTTGAGCAAGCCATGGGAAATGAAAAATGGGAGAAAGCCATGGATGAAGAAATGGATGCCTTGGATGCTAATGCTACATGGGAATTGGTGCCTTTGCCTAAAGGCAAGAATGCAATTGGTTGTAAGTGGGTTTATAAGATCAAGCACAATGCAGATGGTTCTGTGAATAGATACAAGGCAAGATTAGTTGTCAAGGGGTATGCACAGACATATGGCATTGATTATGAAGAAACTTTCAGCCCGGTTGCAAGGATGGCAACCGTAAGAGCAGCCATTGCTATGGCTGCATCAAAGGGATGGTCTTTACATCAAATGGATGTAAAGAATGCCTTCTTGCATGGTGATTTGCAAGAAGAGGTCTTTATGGAGCAGCCAGCAGGTTATGTTCATGCTATTCATCCTGAGTTTGTTTGTAGGTTGAAGAAAGCCTTGTATGGCTTGAAGCAAGCACCTAGAGCATGGTCTGACAAGATAGGACAGTATCTTGTCACTATTGGCTTTCAGATTTCCAAGGCAAATTTCTCACTCTATGTGAGAAAAATAGAGAAAGGGATTATGCTGCTGGTCATTTATGTTGATGATTTGATCATCACAGGTGATAGTGATGAAGATATCCTTCATGTGAAAATGCTATTGAGGCAGAAGTTTGAGATGAAGGATTTGGGAGAGCTGCGTTATTTCTTGGGCATTGAGGTGATTAGATCACCAAGTGGGATATACAGCTCTTGCAGAGGCAGTAAGGATTGGACATGCTGTCCAAATATGGGATGACAGGCTGTAAGCCTATTTCAGTTCCTTTGGAGCAGAATGTGAAGCTGAGCACAAATGCCGGTGAGCTTCTAGAAGACCCTACTATGTACAGACGCATAGTAGGAAGTTTGATTTACATGACTATTACCAGGCCAGATTTGAGCTATGCTGTTGGGTTGGTAAGTCAGTTTATGCAGGCTCCAAGGAAACCGCATTTGGATGCGGCTAGACGCATACTCAGGTATGTGAAGTCCACATTGCAGTATGGACTATTTTATGAGGCTGGGGTTCAAGGCTGGGGTTTAGATACAGTTGCATGGATACACTGATGCTGATTGGGCTGGTAGCATTTCTGATAGACGATCTACCAGTGGATATGTGTTCTCTTTTGGGAGTGCTGCGGTCACTTGGAGCAGCAAGAAACAGCCTACAGTTGCCTTGTCGAGCACAAAGGCTGAGTACAGGGGTGTAGCAATGGCTGCATGTGAGGTAGCTTGGTTGCATAAGCTACTCTATGATATGCATCAGTCTACAGATGGGCCGGTTGTCATTTATTGTGACAACATGAGCAGTATACACTTGGCAAAGAACCCAGTCTTTCATGCCAGAACAAAGCACATTGAGGTGCATTATCACTATGTGCGAGAGAAGGTTTTACTAGGTCTCATTGATCTAGTTTATGTCAGCACAGAGGATCAGGTAGCTGACATCTTCACGAAAGCATTGGGCGCAGAGAAGCTGCGCAAGTTCAGAGACCTGCTTGTTGGTGTGCAGGAATTGGGATTGAGCTCGAGGGGGAGTGTTGAGATATTGAGCTCCACTCGCAATATGCCAGGGTGGTTGTTGTGCATTTATGTCACCGACCTGTTAGCTGGAGATGCGGTTGGTACACCGCCCACGAATAATAGTTGGATGACAGCTATCCTTATCTACTCTAGTTTGTGGCTCAGTTAGTATGCCACCTTAGTTAGTTGAGTTTGGTTTGAGACCCACATATAGGGTTCTTCTATTTCTTTGTACTAGAGTTCTTTTGGCTTTCACAACTAAGAAGAGGAAAACTGTTTTCAGCCTCCACCTTTGTGTGTATTCCCCCATTGTGATTGTGAGAAAGCCTCAAGTGAGACTCCTTCCCTCTCTCCCACAATCTTCACATATATGACTATCACTTAGCCAAATATTTGTTATGCAGTAAGCTCACTAGCACAGTTTATGGCAAATCCAAAACAATCTCACTGGAATGTAGCCAAAAGAGTCTTGAGATACATAAGAGGTACAAGATAGTTTGGGATAAAATACAGAGGAAGTCATCCACAGTTGCATGGATACTATGATAGTGACTATGCCGGAGATCATGAGACCAAGAGATTGACACAGGGATATGCACTTTTCCTTGGTCAAGGTGCTATATCATGGTTGTCAAACAAATAGCCAACTGTTTCTTTGTCTTCGACTGAAGTAAAATATAGAGCACTCACTACAGGTGCATGTGAGTCTATATGGCTCAGAAGACTATTGTCAGAAATAGATTACTTTGATGAGTGAAAGCCAACAACAATATACTGTGATAATCCATCGACTCAAGCATTGGCCAAGAATCTAGTATATCACTCTAGGACAAACTCTAGGACAAAGCACATTGATGTCAGAGAGCACTTCATCAGAGAAAGAGTGTTACTTGGTGACATCACACTGCAGCATTGTGATAGCAAAGAAAATGTTGTAGACATCATTACCAAACCACTCGGTAAAGAGCTATTCGAGAAACACCGACTAGCTTTTAGTTTGACATAGAGGAAGGACATTCCCATTAAAGGGGTGTGATAGAATGTAATGCTTAGTCCTTCTTCGATTCCCAAGAATCATCATCTTGAGGGAAGGCCTACTTCATGATGTTGATCTTGAGGGAAGGTGTTGAGAGTTCATGCTCAACATCATGTGATCATGTGTGCATAGCTCTATCACGTGATCATATGTGTATAGACTAACCCAATAGAGTGCTATAAAGGGAAATGGTTAGATCCCCTAACCCTAAATGAGTTTGTATATATTCTATTTTTTCAACTAAATCTAGTGTACAGTTAGTCATTTGTGGTGTGCTCTCTAGCTGTGCCCTCTCTCCTCATCTCCACTCTTCTCCTCTCCCCTCTTCATATTTTGTCATAGGCTTGAGGCACATACTCTACACAACTCTCTCAAAAGCACCATGACTGGACCTACAAAATTGGCCTCATCTCACCTGGATGGCAAAGTCGTGAAAAGCAATAATGTACTTCTCAACATACTCCTCACAACTATCTCAAAAGCACCATGACTGATTGGCCTTATCTCACTTGGATGGCAAAGCTGTGAAAAGCAATAATGTACTTCTCAACATACTCCACACAACTATCTCAAAAGCACCATGACTGGACCTACAAAATTGGCCTCATCCCACTTGGACGCAGGGATGTTTTTATCAAAGCTATGCTTATATATTAGTATACAATCTTGGCGAAAGTTTTCAAGATCATTTTTTCAATTTCACAATATTAGTAGAGTGCAGTACTTTTTTATATAGTTTCTTTTGAATTTTGAAAGAAAAATGTAAATCTTGGCGAAACCTTATATTTTTTTGCATAAAAGTTTCAAATCATGGCGAATGTTTCAAGCATTTATTTTTATGAGGGCATACAAACTTTCAAAATCAATATAAAGGTTTAGCTTCTTAACAAAACAAACTTGAAAAAATCATCCCTACTTGGACGATAAAGCCGTGAAAAGAAATAATGTACTTCTCAACATACTCCACACAACTATCTCAAAAGCACCATGACTGGACCTACAAAATCGGCCTCATCTCACTTGGACAGCAAAGCCATGAAAAACAATAATGTACTTCTCAACATACTCCACACAACTATCTCAAAAGCACCATGACTGGACCTATAAAATTGGCCTCATCTCACTTGGACAGCAAAGACGTGAAAAGCAATAATGTACTTCTCAACATACTCCACACAACTATCTCAAAAGCACCATGACTGGACCTATAAAATGTTCCAATTGAGCCTCTAAAGATATGGTCACATTCACATCCGTAACTCGAATCAAACAATAGTAAAAAGAAATGTTAGGACTCAATAGGGAAGAAGCAGTAGGGGGGAGGTTGCATGAGGGAAGAGGGTGAGGGGGATAAGGTGGGGGAATAAGAGGGAGGAGTGGGGGGATTATACAAAACAAACCCCCCGCCCTTTTTCCCTCTCACGCACCCCTTGCCCTTTTTTTTGTACTCGGGGGGGTCACTCATCATATGTAACCCTATCACATGAGTTCAACAGAAGGATATTTTTTATTTCTAAAATTTACAGAAATAAATATACATAAGGGACTATTTAAAATAGTTTTGGAAAAAATTTACAGATTTGTATAGAAAAGGGGTACATTTTATTAATGAAAAAACTTACAGATAAGGGATTTTAAATATAGGCCTTGAACGCACATGATATAGAGGGTTTATACATAGTGACCCCCCTAAGTTTTTGTATTCCTCACCATTTTTCTCAACCTCTTCCTTTTTCTCTTTTCTCCACATTTTTTTCCTTATTCCTTTTTCATCATATATCTTTCTTCTCTACTTTTTATTTGTTTTTAAATAACAAACAAAATGAACTAAATCTAAGGGTTCTTACCCCTTCCCATAAAACAATTAAAAGGGTTTCAACTTTTTTTTCATAAAAATACAAAAGTACAAAAGTGGTTGACAGATCCAATCAGACAAAAATCTTACACCATGGCGACATCTGTAACAACGTAGTGACCAAATCTCATGGAGCTGCCTATCTAAAAATTCTTCATCGAAGCTAGTAAAACTAGCTAAAATGGTGTCATGCAACACAAATTTGGTTGTATTCACAACGTATGTCATATCACAACAAAGATATACCTCTGAAAATGCTCCACGTAGTGAACTATGGTACAACTAATTAAGCCTCCACAATCAAGAAGTTATTGTAAATATGAAATTATGTTAAGTATATATCATAGTACTACACGCCTTAGTGCTATGCCATAGATTTTGTTCCCATGCTCATATAGGTTTCCTCTAAGTTACTATTGTAGCTCTATCTTAGTAATACTTGGGCCCTAAATCTACCTACCTACACTAGTTTTGCATGAGGAATTATTAGGGGTTTCTTGAATCATAGAAATGTGGGAAAATCTTGAATATAAAATGGTACTCAACAGTGAGGAGTTGTAGGCATACACTCTATGAATGCAAGTTATGGACCTATTCTAGTTAATTCATTATGACACTACATGAATGGTCATGTTATAGTTGGAAGTCTAACACATTTAAATGATCAAAATATGGTAATTAAACTATCTAGGTGGAGAGTGCACATACTACATTTAAATGATCAAATTTTGGTAATTAATCTATCTAGATATAAAGTGCATGTACTACATTCCTCATATGATATCAATAGGTATATTAAACTTGAGATTCTAAGTTTTGGGAGCAAGACAAGACCAAACTAGTGACATTAGCCAGAGAAGAGAGAGAGAGAGAGAGAGAGAAAGAGATTATTTATCTCTATCTCAAGCTTTTAATTAAAAAGAGATTTTTAACAAGGACTAATAATTGATGGAACCAGAGGGCAAGCCACAATCATACCTAGTGAACAACACATATTGCACCAAGAGCAAAGCCTTTCCACCCAAAGAAAACATCACTAGCTCTACACTCGGGGGGGTCACTCATCATATGTAACCCTATCACGTGAGTTCAACAGAAGGATATTTTTTATTTCTAAAATTTACAGAAATAAATATACATAAGGGACTATTTAAAATGGTTTTGGAAAAAATTTACAGATTTGTATAGAAAAGGGGTACATTTTATTAATGAAAAAATTTACACATAAGGGATTTTAAATATAGGCCTTGAACGCACGTGATATAGAGGGTTTATACATAGTGACCCCCCTGAGGCTCTACAATACTCACCAAGACAATTGATAGTCCATGAAAACCTGCATATAGTAGACCAACCAAGAAACTAGGGAAAAGTAAAAAAGGTCTTTATATACACACACAGAGTAAGGTCGAAAGAAGAAACATGACCCAATGAAAGGATGATGGATATGCAAACTATAAATACACCTCTAAACTTTCAATTCAACAAGTACTCTCTTATGCAATCCAGTAGACAAATTTATTTACAAAGCTTTTTGTAAATGGCTCTCATGATTCTCTAGATTTCCCACATCAAGAAATTTTTTTGAGCTGTAAGATGCTACAAAACAAAACCTTGCACTACAAAATAAAGCTTTTCAAGAAATACCAATCAAAACAAAGTTGTAGCATGTAGAAGTAGCTCGACGCTACAATAGAATTGTTGATGCTACTCCAAATACATACATAAGACAAGATGGCACAAAATAATAAGGCCACATCGGAAAGAAAAACTAGGCAACTCTAACTTAAGGTCTGAGCAATTTTGTCAAACCTTGAAACTTTGCCAACCAATCTAGGACCTACTAAGCAAAATAGAAAGGGTATTTAATGTTCAGCCAAGAAGGGCTCTCCCAACTGACACAAACTCAACAAAATGACTAGATGAGCCTTATGATGACCTCGTGAATCCAAAATTGAACATAGATAGAACCTTACACATAGGCATGAAAGCCTAATGCTGCTACACATAGAAATTGAACAACCACCTAGGCGGAATGCAACCATGCAACTGTGAAAGTAGAACTTAGAGAAAGAAGAATGTGCAAAGGAGGGTATTGCAATACAGAATTGTGAAAGTAGAACATAGAGAGAGCAAGAAGAAAGCACATAGGAGGGTATTGTAGTACAAAAGGATAACATATAATAGGCCCTGTGTCTAATTATTTATCTGACATACTAATCTATCAATGAATTTGCTATCTAAATGAATTCAATAAGTCTAATAGCCTAGAATGAAATATAGCCTACCATGTAGGATGCCATGCAATGCTACGTGAAATAAGAGGATTCTTATAATGCACAGAGAAATACCTGTAGGTCACTCTAACGATAGTACTTTGGAGGCTAGCACACAAACTGACATACACAAATGCAATAGCACAAACACAGTTGATGGTTTTCTCAACTCAAAAAATATAAACATTTAGATACTTAGTAGAGAACCTTAACGCAAAAATATGACCCCGACTAAAATCGCAATCGATGGAAAAAGAAAGAAAGGGACTATTGAGCTAGCCGATAGGCTAACTAGAAGCAAGCAACATCACAAATAGTGTCGTGGATGTAGATCTATACCAAAAGGAGATACCTACATGGATCCAATGCAAAGAACAACAATGAGTCTTGGCAGCATGACATTCTAGTATGATAGGCTCAAGAAACACAAGAATGAGAGGTTTCCTATATTAAAGAGAAATCACACTGAAATGCATCATGTAGGACTTTTTCCAGCATTCCAGAGGAGCATGTGGTAGGACAAGCATTCCAAACACAAACGTTGTAAGCTCATCCAACATAGAGTTCAATAGAAACGCACATAAAGGGATTAAAAACAAAAAGGAACCGTACATGATGATTACATACCTAGCCTATGATCACATCTCAGAAGAGAGAATGCCCCAACAGTATAGTAGCCTCCAAATCTCACAACCAACCAAATAAACTCACACCAACCACTTGAACACAAGAATAAGAATGTTGATATCCTTGGCAAGGTTAAGAATGACCACTTTGATAGGGAGTCAGGACACAATATGATGTGTAAAGGTATGCTATAAGGTGACAGAAGATCAAAACATGCTGGAGAGATGAAGGAACTTCCAAGATGCATGGAAGCTAAGGATACAGAATATCAAAACATGCTTAAGAGATAAGGGAACTTCAAGGACTCAAGAAACATCTCAGCGAATATCTAATCTCAAAGATTTCATGCATGACAAGCCTTCAAATCCCTTCCTGAATTCCAGTTCTCTAAACATGCCAATTTCTCTTTCTTGTTATTTTCCTTATCTAGAAACCCCTACTATTTACATAGAATCATGGATTAGAAACTTCTAGATCAAGAATGTTTTGGCAGTCATATGAGTTGCAAGGAAATCTATTAAGATCCAAAAAATAGCCACCCATGAGCTCCTTTTCTCTCTCCTGACAATAAGTGCCCTGAACTGTCACTATATAGCGACACTTTGCCCTATTATAGCAATGTGTTGTCCTATTCGGTCGCTATATAGCAACGCTTTTTGGATATAAACATTGCTGTATAGCGATTGACCAGCGTTGCTATATAGCGATGCTAGGGGCTTAAACCTGAAACCCATTGTGACACCGTCTTTCACATCTCTATTGCGAGAAAAGCAAAAATCTCTCCTCCCACCTTCAATTACCTTACTTTCCTCCTCTCTATTCCCAAGTTCTCACCCCTACCCAGCCCCTCTCCCAACAATTGTGCTCCCTCTCCACCCTTCTCCCTCTGCTTTAGTGTTTGGGTGTTCTCTTGTTTCCATTGTAGTGCATTTGTGGTTGTCACTCTATCCTCGTTCACTCCTTTCTCCTTCTTCCCTTCCTCCTCCTCCCTTCTCTCTCCTTCTCCCTCTCCCCTCCCCTCTTCCTCTTCCCTCTTCCTCGCATTAAACCACATTGCAACAATCCGGAGGTTGCTTGAGTGACACTTGCGGACGGCTCGTGCTATGCATTGCTCCCACAAGGAGTAGTTGGGAGTGGAGACTCCATTGGCATATCTTCAACTACCCCATGACACATAAGTCACCACTGAGACCCACTACATCTTGTGTTTTAGTTCTCTTAAGACCATGCTAAAAACCTAATCGATATCCTCATGTGTGTGCCGGCCAACCAACAAAAACCCAACTTTAATCTCATTGAAGATTCTATGAGCAATTAGCATTGAGAAAAATGCAAAGAAGAGTACATTCTTATTCTCTCGTGCGCAATTGTCTGCCTGTACTCTCAAAGTTGCATGTACATTATGAATTGCCTTCATAACGGATGTTACAACTTGATTGCTATCATGTAGATGTAAGGAATCAATCCATATGTCTGCAAAAAACTTAAATCCATGCACTAAACTCCACATAGATGTGTCTTTAGAAAGTATTTTCCTTGTATATTAGGTGGAGTATTAATGAATCGAGGTAATGTTGTTGTATTTTGATCCATGTACCATCTACAATAATACACATGTACTCATTTGGATGAGAAATAGCTTGCTCCTTCCAAAATGCATATTTTATTCTAGAATGTCGAACAAGTCCATGATGAAATTCTCTCTTTTTCTTGTATGCCTCTTTTTGTTCTAGAGATGTTGCACTCTCAAGTGCTCGCTTTAGATCATCATAGTCATTGCACTTTGACACCTTTTTTAACACGTCCAAAGTTTTTTTTCCAAAGAGTATACAAAGTATGAAAAGATGCCGGAGCATGCCCTCTTTGCCTCTGTGTCTCTCCAATAGAGTTAAATACTTCTTTTTTTGTCAAACCTATCAGAAGATGCAATTTTTTATAGATGGGGTTCCGGTAAAGCATTTTTCATTTAAAATTGCTGTCGTCGCAACAGTTGAGGCTCTTATTTTGGGCTTCCTGTGTTTCCATGAATGTTAAATTTTACTCCATACTTTGCTTTATTAGCCAAATTCCAATATGTGCCATGTGATAATCCTGTAATAATGCGATATGCATTATTACAAATAATTTTTCCATTTATAAGAGACCTTATCTGTTTTCTTGAACTTCGCCTTATCCTATCCTTTACAAGAAAGCAAGATAGTCTCATGAGTAGGTATTCATTTCTTCTGCTCCCTTTCCTTTGCCAGACATGTTCTCTATAGCCCCCCTTGATGTCATGTAAGTTAATGGATCGCATACATCTACGCTTACAGCATGTAGATCGCATTGCTTTTAGCATAATAGTCTCATGAGTAGGTATTCATTTCTTCTGCTCCCTTTCCTTTGCCAGACATGTTCTCTATAGCCCCCCTTGATGTCATGTAAGTTAATGGATCGCATACATCTACGCTTACAGCATGTAGATCGCATTGCTTTTAGCATAACATCTTCATTCATTATTCTCTTTAGTTGCTTTTGTGGATCTGCCTAGTTTCATGCATCTGTATGTCCATTTTGGGCCTTTCTGTACATCCTTATTTGGATTTGTGCAGTTCTCCTTGTAAGATTTATTTGTCACATTGCTTTCATGGGATGTTGCACCCTTGATCTTATCACTTTGATAATCAAATAATGAATATCCCTTTGTTGATCTCATCCCTCCTTTTGATACATTCGTAGAACCATTTGTAACATTAACTCTCTCATAGTCAAAGTAAAATATCAAATAGCCCTTTATCTCATCCCTACTTTTGATACAATCATAGAACCATTTGTTACAGTGGCGATAGAGTGTTCAGAATGATCTTCAAACTCATCTATTCCTGAGAGAACATCACTCATTGATGCAGTTTCTATCAATTTCATAACTCCATAGTCTTGAAACTCCTCTACTCTTGAGAGAACATCAATCATTATATCACCGTGCATGATTTTCATAACTCCATAGTTACTTAGTTTAACTCCAAGAACTTTATCAGTATCCATGAAGCCATCATTGCTTGATAAGATATCACTTTTGACATCCTTTCCCAAGTTCTCAATGTGCATGAACTCATCCACTTTGGATAAGGCATCACTTGTGAAATCTTTTTCTTTCTCGGTACCAATGAACTCATCGACTCCTGATAAGATGTCAATGCTATAGTTGAGTGCATTGGAATCATCCATCTATGAAGGAATAAAGCTTGGTATATTGGCATATTCTTTAAGTTCTTTGATGTTGGAGTATACATTATGTTTATCATTAAAAACCACATGCTGTCTTTCTAATCTTTAAAAATTGCATGCTCCATCTCAAACCCTTACCTACCTCATAGTAGGGACTATGTTATCTACCATTAAGGCATTTATTAATAATGTGGTGGAGTATCGAGAGGAAACATTGGTTGCTACACCCATAAGTTGTCCTAATGTAACCGCTATATTGGACAAAATGGGGAGCTCTTTTGATGTCAGGGGTATCATTAGCCAACAACCTCATGTTTTGACATTTGGTAGCGAGGAAATTGCAATCCTCTCAAACCCTTTGAAAGAGGCTAATGACAAATTCATGATGGCCATACTCAAGTTTGATATGAACTTCTCTTGGCTTGATACTTCAATCTTTTGATTCAATCTGCTACTAACATTTGTTTTTATTGCTGTGTTGCAATACGGTTATATCTCACTTTCCTAGATCAGTACAAAATCGTGTGTCTATGCTCAATTCTCTCCTTTCAGTTGTACTTAGTGAAACCAAGAAGACGATAGATGATGTTTGTACAATGCTACAACCTTTAGACTTGGATGGCATGCTAGTCATCTTTATGCCATATTATGAGAAGTAAGTATCATCTCAACCTTTCTTTCACTCTTTTATTTGTAATATTGTGTCAATTAATACTTAATATTGTGTCGATAAATCTTTGTTCCTTTATTAGTGATGTAGCTTACATTGGAGCCTGATAGTATGGGATCTTGATGACAACCATTGTTGGTTTGTCAATTCATTTAGAGGCTTTCACGAGGTGTTCAAGTAAGTGTTATTTTATCATATCATTATGAACATGCATCTTACTATTTACTACACAAATTCACTTTTTCATATGTCATGATGGTGAACAGGTCTGCAAACAAGTTAGTATCTGCGATTAGAAAAATCAGGCAGCATCAAGACCAACCAAATTTCCAGACACGCCTTGTAGTGGAGTAGAAAGACAGGTTTAGTAGTGGGTGGAGAGATGCCTATAGCTTCATGTTGTTCCTCAATGAAATCTTTGAACATGTCTCAATAGAAGCATATACAAAGCTCGAGCTACAAGATTTTATGGCTGAAACTGTTCACAACCTAACTACTACCATTGGGAAACAACATGATGTCAATGAAGAACCCAAGGGAGCCAAAGAAAAACGAGAGACAATTCTGTCTCCTTGTGCATCACAACCTCAAGCAGAGTTGCAACTTGCAAAGGAAGAAGTGAATGAGTCCATAGCAAAAGCATTATAGTCTCCACTTGAATAAGAGATTCAATGCATTCTTCCTACACAAGAGGTAGAGACTCAATGTGCATCTACAACATCACATCTTACAAAGGAGGAAGAGATTGAATCTATCCCAAGGTCAGCCCTACCAAGCTTGTTACAGATTGCACCAGAAGTAGAAACTCAATGTACACCATCTACACAAGAAGTAGAGACTCAATGTACTCTTAGAGCATCACAGCCTCAAGAGGATTTATAAGACTCTATTCCATTGTAAAGCATGTAGATGGCCTAAGAAACATGAGTCCTTGAATATTTTTACCTTGTTTGTGTTGACTAATGATGGTGTTTTTTTATCTTACGTTAAATGTTACAATACATTAGGATATTTACTTATGATATTTATTCCATTTGTATTATTATTTGATTATATGTGAATACATAAGGGGAATTCTCTCATGGATACATAACACAAATTTATCATGGATACACTTGATGAGAATTTGTGACTCAAAACAATAAGATTAGTCGAGAGTGCATTCTTAAGATATTGTGACCCGTCAAGCATTCTTAGCCCTGCGACCCATTAGACCCACAACATTCTTAGCCCAAATGCTTGAGGATTTATGTTGTGGCATGTATTGCGACTAAGAATGCAATATCAAAAATGCTTGAAACTAGAAATGCTTGTCCACAACCTTCACAACGAGTTGTGAGTAGGCAAACTGTGGATGCATCAAGTCATGGCCATGCCAATATTCATACGCTTGATAATGTTTCTGAGATTGAGCAAGGAGTTGCAGAAGAGGATCTCAATGCCAAAATGGGTGGTACCCCAATGCTTGATCCAACTTGTGAGGTTGTTAACAAAGATACTATTTATACGGGTGTCAAAATCCTCTGAAAGAGGTATTCCCTATGCACAGGGGGAAAAGCGTAAGTCACATGGTCCAAAATGGAACTTTGTCATTAATGTTTGTGACTATGTTGAGTGGAAATGCAAGTATTGTGGAATACAAATGATCAAGGGGAGCACCTCACATAAGGGGTCACTTCCTTGGTGACTCAAGAAAGATCATTCAGTGTTGTGTGGCCAAGGAGCTATTGCAGAAGCTCGCACCTTGAGAGAGAAGTTGCAATCTTTTGGGAAAATCCAATAAAGATCAATGTGGAAAAGTCAACGTATAAGTGGAGTAGAGTCTATAAGCACACAAGGTGATGGAAGTACAAGTGTTGCAAGCCCCCATGCTAGAACTCCTTGTGTGGACACTAACATGCAAGGTCGGCACCTAGGGCTCATGAAGCTAGATCAACAATTGCAACTCCTAATTTCAAGCAACCCATGATAGTTGAGAGAATCTGAATTCAAAATTTGGAGAATGCACAATACGTACTTGGTAGATCAATCTTGAGGTTAGATTATCTACTGAATATGGTTAATAATGATGATATGAGAGCTGCATAGAATTGCATTGCTAACTATGTACTGAGCTTCAATCCCCCTACATAGGACACATTCCATACAATGTTGTTATATAAGGGATATGTAGAAGATAAAGATCACTTAAATCACAACATTTTTGAGCAACTGCATAACACTGGGTGCACAATTGTCT
Source organism: Dipteris shenzhenensis (assembly GCF_047967505.1). Classification (NCBI taxonomy): domain Eukaryota; kingdom Viridiplantae; phylum Streptophyta; class Polypodiopsida; order Gleicheniales; family Dipteridaceae; genus Dipteris; species Dipteris shenzhenensis. Next base: position 43,262,928 of record NC_141620.1, on the reverse strand, counting down.
TAGATGGGTGGACAAGCATAAAACACCATGCTTTATTGAATGTGATGGTTATATGACCTTGTGGGGAGGCCTTCCACATGTTAATGGATGCCTCACATGTACAGAAGTCAGGGACCTAAATAACTGATGTATTATCAAATGTTATAAGAGAGTCAGGCCTTGAAAAGGTTTTGCAGGTTGTCATGGATAATGCCAAGAGTTGTAAAAAGTTAGGTGGAATATTGCAAAGGGACTATACCAATATGCATTTGTTGTTGTATGCATACTTTAAATCTTTCATTGAAAGATTGGTATAAAAAATTGCCATGGTTTAAAGAGATTGTTTGTGAGGCTCGAGACATCGTGAAGTTAATATGATCAAAGCAACATCTTGAAGCAATCTTTATGTCTCGTGATCGTTCTTCCATGTCGCAATTGCCATCAACCATGACATTTGAAACATACTTCTACACTTTGCAATCCTTGGTGAAGAAAAGGAGTCTTCTTATGGAGACATTTCATTTGTGATGGATTTGAACAATGGATGAAAGCGCAAGGAATTGTGGAAATGGTTGATGGGAGCAAGCTCAAAATCCCTTGATAATCCCTTGCATAGTGTTGGCCTAGTTTTGGGTACCTTTTAGACCCATGAACGAATGTGAAGCTTGCAGAGATCCCAATTGTTATGCATGATTGTCATAAGCTCATGTGACAATATTATCTACAAAACCATGAGTTTGCAAAGTGTTGTAATGAGTTATCCAAGTATCGATGCAAGGTTGGGTTGTTCGCATCTAGCGATGATCAAGCATTGGCCAAAACTACATTTGCTTGGAAATGGTGGATGATGAATGGTGGCATGTGTGAGCTTCTATGCCCGATTGCAATGATGGTTCTTTCTCAGAGATGCTCAAACTTGGGCTCAAAAAGAAACTAGAGTCATTATAAGTACATTAATATTACTTTACAAAATAGAATTCTAGAGGATGGGCTGAGAAGCTAGTGTACATCTATGCCAATCATAAAATGCTCGAAACATTAAGAGATGTGGGATATGAGGAGAAAGTTCCAAAATGAACCTACGATATCCCACTTGATGCTATCCAACTTGAAGCAATCCCATTGTTGTAGATCCTAAAATGACAAGATGGGACTAAAGGGGATTTGAATTCCCAGTGTCCCCATCCGTTCTGGTCCTTTCGACCTCCTAGCGCTCTAGGAGTCTCCAATGAAGACATTTAGATGCTCAACGATTCGTCCAATCGTGGGACTACCTATTGAATGTCTGATGGCATGTTGCTTTGCATTTGAGAGTGCTTTCCTGAGCCTACACTTGATCTAGAGAGGTAGGTCAAAGGGCTCAAGATCTTGGAACAGGTAGACGCATAGCCGATATTTCTTGCCTTTAATAACATTGTTTTTTGCTCACTTTCGAGATTATTTTAATATATATATATATATATAGAGAGAGAGAGAGAGAGAGAGCTTGTTATGAAATTGCATATAATTATCCATGACTGGGTCAATTCTTTATGGCAATTTTTAGGGAAAATGCTTTATTCTATAGTCTTAAATTTATATTTCAATGGAAAATAGAAAATGCTTTTTCATTTAGGTTTTAGCATTTTACTACAAGATAGAATTGTTTTAGGATTCCTAGATTGCTAATTCAAATGGAATGCACATGGAAGGATTTCCTTTGTTCAATAAACTGTAATTGCAAAGGCTAAAGGCTTTTCCCAACCTACTTTATTCTATAAATTTTAATTACTTAATTACTTTATTCATTCACAATTGCAACCATATAAACTTGAAAGAACATATAGCTTGAAACAGAGTCATATATTTCCATCATAGAGAGTGTATATATTGTAGAAAGTCTCGAGGGGGTCACTATGTATAAACCCTCTATACGACATGTGTTCAAGGCATATTTCTAAAATCCCCTATCTGTAAATTTTTTATTAATAAAATGTACCCCTTTTCTATACAAATTTGTAAATTTTTTCCAAAACTATTTTAAATAGTCCCTTATGTATAATTTTTTTTGTAAATTTTAGAAATAAAAAATATCCTTCTATTGAACTCACGTGATAGGGTTACATATGATGAGTGACCCCCTCAAGTAGAAAGTTCAAAGTCATGGTCCTAGATACAATTGTCCTAAGCCCAACACCATGTACAATGCCATTGATAGTTGGGCATTACAAAGTGGACAAATAGATCTAGTCAACAAGTAATCTACTAGACAATAAATATGAAATTTATGGTCACAAGGTAGAGCATAATAGACAGTTGAGTTATCAAACAAATATTGGCTTATTGGGCACAAACAATTGTCTGGGCTATCGGAGGGAAGCGGTTTCACGGCATATGGTTGAGAACATGGATGCTAACAAACACTAACCGCTCCTCCATGCTTGCATCTCCAATCAGTGTTGCACGTGCATCATGGGCCTCTTGTTGCAACCGTGTATTGAGGTCTTCCAAGCTCTTTAGCTGGGCACATACAGCAATAATCTCATTCTATAGCTCCGGCTCAATTTGTGATCGTGGCACTTGTTGCTCTAGTGGTACACGTGCACCCTCCAATGCCCTGGACAATTATGACTGGGTGATCATCACTTTAGTAAGACCACCTATACGCTTGTCCTTATAAGGTGAGAAGTCCACCTGGATACCCTTTATGAAGTTCATGTACAAGAATTTGGCGAAGTACATTTCTACTTCATTATGGTGTGGCGCCTTCCCATATACCTCGATATATATGTTCCTGGCATTTTTTTGGATCCATTCATCTTGGCAACTTGTGATCTTCCATCTGCCATGTTGGTCAAAAGCTTGGGTTAGGGTGCTTCCACCTTACTCCATTGTTCTTCTGCATCCCCTAGCTTGGCTGCTTGAGGCTTCACCTTCATCTAAGGGCAAAATTCCAAAAGCTCTTGTTTTGAGACAAGATTATTGGCTTCTTTCCATTGCATACCTACAAAGCCAATGCCCATGGCGTTGGTTACTAGTTTGTATGTGATAATTATTGACAAAAGACCTAAGAAATGATACATCTAATATTAGAAGCATGCAAACTTTGTAATATTAAACATACAAACTTGCAGGTTGAGCATATACAAATGTACGTGCAATAATGTCTAGCACACGCTTGGGCACTGCATTCATAACCCTGCATAGCTGCTCGAACTACAAGCATTGATGCTCGGCATATTGAGCCTCCTCTTCAGCCTCTTCTTGCATCAATGGATGCTTGCCTTCTCTTTTGGGACCTTTTGGTTCCTTGGGTAGGGGAGCAGTACCCTCTCCTTGTGACATTCTCATAAGAAAGTATTGCTTGTTGCAGAGAGCAAAGTGTGGTTGAATGCTCGGCATGCGACAATATGCAAGGTTTGCATGCATCAAATTCAACTTTTGTGAGGCACCGTTGTGTGACATAGGACACAAGATGAAAACTTCACATGCAATATGCTCAATGCAAGATGAAGATGTTACATATCCCATGCAAAATGCAAACTATTACATATGCTATGCAAAATAAGTTATAACAAAACTACTTTAATTTTAGAAAATATACATGTTGTAATCTTTATTTATGTTGAATTGTAAAAAGCAAATTTTATTTTTGAATAAGAATTTCATTACAATAAGTTTGACACATGGGGTCTAAAAGGTTGCTTATGTTGCAAGCAGGGTTTTTTTTTCAAAAAAATGGTTTAAATCGTATTTAGATTCCATAAATCTCGAATTAATCCTTCTAAAAACATTATTTCTTATTAGGTTAAAGAAAACCTGAAAACTTGTTGCCTTCCACAAGGGACTTTACAAATCCCGCATGAGATATGACCTAATTATGTAAGGGACCTCTAAACTCCTCTATGGGACTTCAAATCCCTTGTGGGACATGGATCAAATCTCATAAGAGACCCAAAAGCTCCTATGTGGGAATTCCAAATCCCATGTGGGACCCCAAACTCCTACATGTAATGTTAAATCCCTCGTAGGACATGAATCAGATCTCATAAGAGACTTTGAAATTCCTATGTGGGAATTGAAATCTCATCAGGGACCCAAAAACTCCTATGTGGGCCTTCAAATTCCATAAGGAACCTCCAAAATCTATACAGGACTTTAAATATCCCATTGGGAAATTCAAATATTCAATGTGGGATATTGATTTAGTCCCAAAGTGGACTTCTAAACTTGTATGTGGGACTTTAAATATGATGTTTAGGACTTCCAAGCTTTTATGTGGGATACTGATCCACTCTGATATGGGAGTACCTTCAACAAGATTTCAAATAACTTTAAATATCCCTTTTGAAAATTCAAATATTCCATGTGGGATATTGATTCGCTCCCTCGGGGGGGTCACTATGTATAAACCCTCTATATCACGTGCGTTCAAGGCCTATATTTAAAGTCCCTTATTTGTAAAAAATTTCATTAATAAAATGTACCCCTTTTTTATACAAATCTGTAAATTTTTTCCAAAACTATTTTAAATAGTCCCTTATGTATATTTATTTCTGTAAATTTTAGATATAAAAAAAATCCTTCTGTTGAACTCACGTGATAGGGTTACATATGATGAGTGACCCCCCCGAGTTCGCTCCCAAATAGGGCTTCTAAACCTGTATTCCAGACTTTAAATTGATATTTAGGACTTCAAAGATTCCATGTGGGATATTGATCGACTCCTATATGGCAGTACCAAAGTCATATGTGGGACTTTAAATGTCATGTTCAACAAGATTTAAAATATTCATGCAAGATTTTGATTTAATCCATCAAGGGCTATTGGCTAGGATATTGATTCAAATGTTATGTTTAAGAGTTCAAATATAAATGTGGAATATTGATTCAAATTACATGTTTAAGGCTTCAAATATTCACATGGGATATTGATTTAAATGTCATGTATGATGTTTAGGACATCATATATGGGAGCTTCAAATTTCATGTTCAAGACTTTCATGCGAGATATTGATTCAAATTCATGTTTAAGACTTCAAGTGTTCACATGGTATAGTGATTTAATCCATCAAGTGGTATTGGTTTATTTCCATAAGGGAATTCTAACTACCATGCAAGAGATGACACAAAAAGGAGGAAATCCAATGATTGAACTTGAAATCCCATGAGGGAACTTGAAGTCCCATATGGAAGCTAGAAATGCCTAAAAAAAAATATGGATATGATATATTATTTAGAGATATTTTTGTATGGGGAGGTTTATTTCCATAAGGGAGTTCTATTTACCATGCAAGAGGTGACACAAAAAGGATCAAATCCCATGAGGGAACTTGAAGTCCCATATGGAAGATAGAAATGCCTAAAAAAGGATATGGATAGGATATATTATTTAGGGATTTTTCGTATTGGGAGGGCTTAATATTTTATTTATTTTACCCTTTCAAACATTTTCAATACTTGCAAGATTCTAAAGAACTTACTTATATTAATTATATCACCAAGACAAAGAACTAAAAAGTGTAAGGACCTCATGAGGAGCTTGTGAATTGATTCAATATTTTAAATAAATCCTTCTAGTTGGTTAACCATAATAGTTGTATTTTTTCTTAGTTATTTTATGAGGGATTGGTTCTTATAAAAAAATCCCATCAACAATATCATGTATTAACATATAACAATGCTTGGATACCAGAAACCTATATTCTCATTATAGGATATCTAGGTGTTATGACGTTAAGTTTGTTGTGATTAGGTCCCTATTTCTAAATCTAATAGCTATTATTTCCCTTCTCACTTTTCATTAGTTTTTTTATTATTGTTGGTTGAAATAATATTTAAAAGCTCCTCAATTTGGCCTTGCGGTTTTTTTCGGCTCAAAGAGCCTAGGAGTAGATTTAAACCAAGAAAGACATATAGGACCCTCTCCAAAATCACAACGTAAAGGCTAATGCCAATCCACTTAAATCTTTTGATACAATTGTTCTTTAACACCCTTGATTATTGTGCCCTTCTCTAGTCATCTCTCAACTGTGTTCTTCACCATCTTGAAGTCTCCCACTACTACAAAGTTGTCATCTTGGAATAATAATTTTTTCATGGGTTAATGAGTTGTTGTTTTTCAACTCCTTACATCTTTCCAAAACCTTGGAAAATCTAGGCAACTTGATCGCGCATATAAAGGAGTTTAACCTAGACTAGAGCCAGGTTAAATTTAGGATTATTGAGAGAAAATTCAAGAAACTAATGCTCTAAGTATAGTGGTTGGCTTTTGATCACCCAAATCCCATGAACACTGTATCAGAAAATTTGGGAATATCCCAGTCCCAAGGGTTAAGATTTGACCATGTGGCCAAAACTTGAACCCTTATTTAAAATTGGGATTTGGGAGGATTCCCTAATATGGTGTTTAGGGTGGATTCCACTTTCAAGTAATGGGTTCATATTTGACCATATGGACAAATATAAACCATAATGGGAAGTCCCAAACTAGTTGAAAATTCCCAAATTCCTTAATATAGTGTTCATGACAAATCATTCTATTTGCCCTTTTTATCATAAAAAAAGAAAGTTAGCATCATTTTCCTAACAATGTGATATGTTGTGATTTTGGAAGTGTGCAGATGGAAGCGATGAGTGGAGGCTCATCAGATGATGCGCCAACGCTCAGGAGCACAGAGTGGCTTAGGGAGAGGTTGTATTGTCATTGCACTCACTGCAAGCGATAAGTACAACATCAACGTCGTATTGTCATGTGCCACTTGTGGATGTATGGGGAGGAGCCCGAACCAGTACCCATCATTGGTGTTGCATGTGGTGATGGATCATCAGTAAGTTAATGCTATTTGAGTTTTGATTAATATTGAATACCATTATGACACGAAACCTTGAGACAAGATCTTATATTTATACAAAATCTTGAGACATGATGAGGAGGTTGGCGAGGGTGCGCATATACCTTCACACTTTGAGCAAGACTATACTCTCCCAGATGTGCCAAATGATGATGAGGGTATGGTGGACATGATGGATTCTATTTTTAGGGGCACTACATCACATGTACATGTGATGTCAAAGTCTGAGGTCAATATGTGAGAGTTTCAATCAACACAGTTGTACGAGGGTGCTAGGATGTCTAGACTATAGGCTTGTCTCTCAATCTTAAATCTGCAAGCAAAGTATGGGTGGTTGGATACAAGTGTCTCGGCCTTAATGAGGTTAGCTCCCACATTAATTTGACTGATTATTTGGATATTGTTTGTTTTGAGAATCATCATGTATGTTTGAGAATCATCATTATTCGAAGCCTATGTATAATTGAATTGTGACTCTCTTTTGTCCTTCTCTCTTTTATCCTCTCTTTTCGTCTCTTTTCTCCCCTCTTTTTCTCTCTTATCTCCTCTCTTTTTCTCTCTTTTTTCTCCTCTGTTTTCCTCTATTTTCCTCTCTTTTCTCCTCTCTTTCCTTCTCTTTTTTTCTCTCTTTTATCCCCACTTTTTCTCTTTTCACTCTCTTTTTCTCTCTTATCTCCTCTCTTTTTCTGGTTTTTTCTCCTCTCTTTTCTCCTTTTTCTCCTCTCTTTTTCTCTCTTTTTTCTCCTCTCTTTTCTTCTCTCTTTCCTTCTCTCTTTTTCCCCACATGAAGTTTCAATAGCCTACCATCGAGCAAACAGATACAGAATTATGTCTCTTTTCACTCTCTCTTTTTCTCTCTTATCTCCTCTCTTTTTTTTGTCTTTTTTCTCCTCTCTTCTTCTCTCTTTTTTCTCCTCTCTTTTTCTCTCTTTTCTTCTCTCTTTTTCCCCACGTGAAGCTTCAATAGCCTACCATTGAGCAAATAGATACAGACTTCTGTCACTCTAATTCAAAGAATGCAGGAGTCTGTAAATGTTTGCTCAATGTTAGGCTATAGAATTCTAAGCTTGCTCAATGTCTTACAAGTATTCTAAGCTGTAGGATTAGTGACATGTCTTCTTTGTTGCTTTGAAAGAGAAAAAAAGAGAAAGAAAAGTGGAAAAGAGAAGGAAAAGGGGAAAAGAGAGGTGAGAATCATCATGTATGTTTGAGAATCATCATTATTTAAAGCCTATGTATGTTTGAATTGTGATAGGTTCCTCCAGAAGATGTTGCCTGCACCAAATATAGCTAAGTATGAGCATGGAGGGAGAGAACTTAGAGAACATTCTCCCACAGGATCCTCCCCAACCAGAGCAACCTCCAGTCCAAGAGGGCAAGATGCTTTTGTGCCTCACGAGGCTGATTTAGCAGACTAGCTAAATCATGCTGAGGCTCAAGCTATCTTACAAGTGCAAAGAGAGATTCTAGGTAGAGAGGGGCTAGGTATTTTTGCTACTGGTCCAGTGGATGATGATACCATGCAAGGTGACCCGGTCTCTCTTTGACATGTACAGAGACGATGTCCATAAGAGTTCATAAGAAACACCTTGTTTCTTCGTTCAGGAAGTGCTAGGAATAAATATGCACATCCCAAGTTGTCAGACTTGTGGCATAAAACCCTAGCCCACATCCTTCTCCAACGATTCATCCCCAACAACTAGCAAATACCCATGTATTTCATTCAACAGGTGTATGTCTACGACGTCTTGTATTGACACGTGGATTCGAATGACAAGCATCACTTGTCAGGAATAGGAAAGGGACATCCTACAAAGCGCAAGCGAGCAAGGACAAAGAACAAAGAGCCCGTGTCTTAGAGACCTCATGTGCTAACTCTCCAAGAACACAGTGATCTTGTTGACTTGGCCACATCTACCATACCTCTCTATCAACAAGGTGTTACTGCTGCTAAGGAGATACAAGATCGCGTTGCATCACAAGCCAAATAGATCGAGGACCTGCAAGCATGCATACACATGTTGGAGTCTGAGCTTGCACACTACAAACAATCCTTTGGAGATTTGGATGCAGCTAAGGATACCGATATTTTTTGATTTTGAGGACCTCACTAATATAGATTCGCAGGGTGCAGGACCAAGCACTTAGGGAATGATAAGGGAAGAACATCAGATGGAGTGATGTGCGAGCTCCAACGTCGTTGCCTATTTCGAGAAAATGTTGCTTGATGCGAGTAGAACCACCTGTGAACTTGTGTTTACAATATTTACATTGCAAGAAAGAAACCGAGGCATGTACTTTTCGTATCTCTGTCACGTATGACCAAATCTTGCCACGCACCATGCTTTTGAAGTTGCCAAAAACAAAATGCAAAAAAATGAATTTGAGTATACAATAGAAACATATTACAATACACATTTTATAAAAGACAACACATATCCTTTGAAAAACGTGTTCAAGCATGCAATATATTAATTGTCATTCAATCACGCTCTTTTAAAATAATTCACATTCTATTGAAATAATATTAAATATTCATTCAAAAGAAAGTGTAAGAATGAGACCACTCTTCTAATAACTTTTAAAACTTTCAATTCGTACACTTTCAAACTCTTTGTATTCTTTCACATTCTATTGAAAGAATATTACATATTAATTCAAAGAAAGTGTGAGAATACAAACACAAAATAAAATCATATTTCTCACATGAGATCTAGGGAGCCCAACGAGGAGATTCTAGAACTCCTACATATAAAAATTCTCACAAGAGATCTAAGGAACTCAACAAGGACATCTTAGAACTCCCACAAACAAATTTCATAATTTCATAGACACGAAAACAAGCCCATTTCTCACAAGAGACCTAAGGAACTCAACAAGGAGATCCTAGAACTCCCACATACAAAAATCCTCACAAGAGATCTAAGGAACTCAACAAGGAGAACCTAGAACTCCCACAAACAAATTTCACAGACACAAAAACAAGCCCATTTATAAGAGATCTAAGAAAGTCAACAAGGAGATCTTAGAACTCCCACAAACAAATTTCATAGACACAAAAACAAGCATATTTCTCACAAGACATCTAAGGAACTCAACAAGGATCCTCAAACTCTCACAAATAAATTTATCTCATAAGAGATCTAAGCTCGGGGGGGTCGGTCATCATATGTAACCCTATCACGTGAGTTCAACAAAAGGATATTTTTATTCTCTAAAATTTACACAAATTAATATACATAACGGAGTTTTAAAAATAATTTTGAAAATTTTTAACAGATTTGTATAGAAAAAGGGTACATTTTATTAGTGAAAATTTTACAGATAAGGGAATTTACAAATAGTCCTTGAACTCACGTGATATAGAGGGTTTATACATAGTGAACCTCCCGAGGATCTAAGGAACTCAACAAGGAGACCCTAGAACTCCCACAAACAAATTTCAAACACACAAATATCTAAAATATTTTTATCACAAGAGATCAAAGGAACTCAATAAAGAGAACCTAGAACTCCCACAAACAAAAGAACAAAGACCAAAACCGAAATCCTCACAAGAGATCTCAGGAACTCAAAATGAGATCCTAAAGCTCCCTAACAAAAAATCCATCTTATTTTGGACCTCCTAGATTGCTTTCACTACCTTGAGGACCTTTCCTTTTTTATCTCTTATGCTCGGCTGGGGGAACCAAGCATGAGATAAGAGACATAGGCAAACAATGAGATTATATGCAAAAACATAGAAACGTATTCATCCTAATACAAGTTTATTCATACGAATACTTTATTCGTACAAATACCTATTCATACGATAAAATTTAGTCGTATGAATATGTGGGGATGACATGGCGATTTGTATAAAAAACATGATGTGTCACCGTTTTTTAAACTGATTTTTTCTTCCACTCGAATCATTCGAGCGATTTTCTCGATTTTTTTGAATCACGAATTTGAATTTTTCTACTTACCTTCAGACAACTAGCCAAATCTCCATGCTCATGACAAAAGAGAATACAATCATTACAGCAAACATGGATGGTATCATAATCCATACCCACCATTGTTAGCATCTTCTTCACTTCATCTCTTGACACGGGCATGTTATTTGGTGTAGGCAACATCTTCTGGAGCAACCTATCACAATTCAAACATACATAGGCTTCGAATAATGATGATTCTCAAACATACATGATGATTCTCAAAATAAACAATATCCAAATAATGAGTCAAATTAATGCAGGAGCTAACCTCATTAAGGCCGAGACACTTGTATCCAACCACCCATACTTTGCTTGTAGATTCAAGATGAAGAGACAAGCCCGTAGTTTAGACATCCTATCACCCTCATACAATTGTGTTGATTGTAACTCTTGCATATTGACCTCAGACTCAGACATCACATGTACATGTGATGTAGTGCCCCTTAAAATAGAATCCATCATGTCCACCATACCCTCGTCATCATCTGGCACATCCGGGAGACTATAGTCTTGCTCAAAGTGTGAAGGTATATGTGCACCCTCGCCACCCTTCTCATCCTGTCTCAAGATTTTGTGTAAATATAAGATCTTCTCTCAAGGTTTCGTGTCATGTACGTATGCAATATTAATCGTGAACTCAAATAGCATTGACTTACTGATGATCCATCACCACGTGCAACACCAACCATGGGTACTGGTTCAGGCTCCTCCCCATACATCCGCAAGTGGCACATGACAATACGATGTTGATGTCGTACTTCTCACTTGCAATGAGTGCAATGACAATACAACCTCTCAGTAAGCCACTCTTTGCTCCCAAGTATTGGTGCATCATCTAACAAGCTTCCACTCGTCCCTTCCATCTACACATCTCCAAAATCACTACATGAGCTACAAGGAAATCTATTAAGATCCAAAAAATAGCCACCCATGAGCTCCTTTCCTCTCTTCAAACAATAAGTGCCCTGAACCGTTGCTATATAGCAATGCTTTTCCGTGTTCCATCACTATATAGCAATGCTTTTAGGATATAACTGTCACTATATAGTGATTAACCAATGTCACTATATAGCAACACTGGGGGCTAAAACTCGAAACCTCGTGCCATGCTATCTTTCACAACTCTATTGCGGGAAAAGAAAAAATCGATCCTCCCACCTTATATTCAATGACCTCGCTTTCCTTCTCTCTATTCCCCACACTCCTCACCCCTACCCAGCCCCTCTCCCAACACTTGTGCTCCCTCTTCACCCTTCTCCCTCTCTACTTGTGTGAAAGGAAGTTTTTCAAGAAGGTGTGTCTCTTTAAGCAATGTAGGTTCACTTTTTGTAAGATTTTGTTTTGTGAGTGTTGAAGCATGTTTCTCCTTGTATTGCTAAGCCTATGTGCTAATTTTCATGCTTGATTTTTAGAGGTTGACAAAAAACAAGATTTGGTGAAAGAAAGAAGGCTCACCTCTTCTCTTTTTGGTATTTCTCTTCCTTCTCTTTCTCCTTGTTTGTAGGCTTATGCTTGTCTCCTCAATCCAATTTCCACTACAAGGCATAGGCCCTTTTTCGATGAAAATACCGACGCTTTTTACATTAAAATTTTCTTTTTTCATGGGAGCAAACGTCGTTATAAAAGTCGCTAAAAGCGTCGGAAAAGAACCGTCACTATAAAGCGTCGCTATATAGCGACACTAAAAATCATCGCTATATAGCGACATTGATAATCGTCGTTATATAGCAACGATTAACAGATTTTAAAAAAAAGGATTAGTGGGGCTAAACAGGGCTTGCTATGGCCCTGTTTAGCCCCACTAATCCTTTTCTTTTTTTGTAATTACAAAAAAAAGTTTTTTATAACAAAATTTCCCTTGCGAAAAGGGTGATACAAAATCGCTCAAATGAAATGATTGAGCAACAAAAGCATATACATGTCGAACATATACAACAGTGTTTGTTACAAAATTACCCTTTCGAAAGGGTGATACAAAATAGCTCAAACGAGCGGATATACAAAATGACATACATGGAAAAGAAAATGCAAACTGCTACTACTATCACTACTATTACTACTCATCTGAATCATCGTCGTCCTCATCTTGTTGGCCTGATCCTTGGTCCTCGTGAGCTACACCTTCTTTCTGATCCTCGTCACGTGCGTCTGATCCCTGGCCTTGGTGATCGCTCGCCTCCGATGATGGGACGCTTGAGCTTTGACTCTAAGAGTGAACCATATAAATTGAAAATTAGATTGCAACTTAAGAATAAAACAATTGTCATGAGCATATGTCTACTTCTCTTATGCTCATGCATAAGCATAAGCATAAGCACTTCCCTAAAGAGCAAAAGAAAAGAGGAAAGAAGAAGGATTGAAAGAAGAAGGATTGAAAGAGGGAAAAAGAGGGAAAGAAAAGAGAGATTGAAAATGAGCATAAGAGGGAAAGAAAGAGAGAAGAAGAGGGAAAGGAAAGAGGAAAAAAGATACATATGCTCATGCTTATGCATGAGCATATGTCTACTTCTCTTATGCATGAGCATAAGAGAAGGGAGAAAGAGAGAAGAAGAGGGAAAGAAAAGAGGGAAAAAGAGGGAAAGAAAGAGAGAAGAAGAGGTCTTATGCTCATGCATAAGCATAAGCATGAGCATGCATGAGCATAAGAGAAGGGAGAAAGAGAGAAGAAGATGGAAAGGAAAGAGGGAAAAAGAGGGAAAGTAAGAGAGAAGAAGAGGTCTTATGCTCATGCATAAGCATAAGCATGAGCATATGCTGATGCTTATGCATATGCATGAGCATAAGAGAAGGGAGAAAGAGAGAAGAAGAGGGAAAGGAAAAAGGGAAAAAGAGGGAAAGAAAGAGAGAAGAAGAGGGAAAGGAAAGAGGGAAAAAGAGAGAAGAGGGATTGAAAGAGAGAAGAAGAGGGATTAAAAGAGGGAAGAAGAAGGATTGAAAGAGGGAAAAAGAGGGAAAGAAAAGAGAGATTGAAAATGAGAAAGAGGGAAAGAAAGAGAGAAGAAAAGGGATTGAAAGAGGGAAGAAGAAGGATTGAAAGAGGGAAAAAGAGGGAAAGAAAAGTGAGATTGAAAATGAGAAAGAGGGAAAGAAAGAGAGAAGAAGAGGGAAAGGAAAGAGGGAAAAAAAGACATATGCTCATGCTTATGCATGAGCATATGTCTACTTCTCTTATGCTCATCCATAATTTTCCTATCTCTCTTTCTTTTCCCTCTTTCCTTTCCCTCTTCTTCTCTCTTTCTCCCTTCTCTTATGCTCATGCATAAGCATAAGCATGAGCATATTCTCTTATGCTCATCCATAAGCATAAGCATGAGCATATTCTCTTATGCTCATCCATGAGCATAAGCATGCTCATATGCTCATGCTTATGCTTATGGATGAGCATAAGAGAATATGCTCATGCTTATGATTATGCATGAGCATAAGAGAAGGGAGAAAGAGAGAAGAAGAGGGAAAGGAAAGAGGGAAAAGAAAGAGAGATTGGAAAATAAAGAGGGAAAAGAAAGAGAGATTGGAAAAGAAAGAAGAGGGAAAGGAAAGAGAGATTGGAAAAGGGGAAAGAGGGAAAGAAAGAGAGAAGAAGAGGAGAAGGAAAGAGGGAAAAAGAGACATATGCTCATGCTTATGCATGAGCATACGTCTCCTTCTCTTATGCTCATGCATAAGCATAAGCATGAGCATATGTTTCCTTCTCTTATGCTTATGCATAAGAGGAGTCTTATGCATAAGCATAAGCATATGCTCATGCTTATGCATGAGCATAAGAGCATGAGCATGAAACAGGGAAAAGAGGAGGGGAAAGAGGAGAAAAGAGAAAAAGAGGGAAAGGAAAGAGAGATTGGAAAAGGGGAAAGGAAAAGGAAAGAGGGAAATAGAGACATATGCTCATGCTTATGTCTCCTTCTTTTATGCTCATGCTTATGCTTATGCTTATGCATGAGCATAAGAGCATGAGCACAAAAGAGGGAAAAGAGGGAGGAAAAGAGGAGAAGAAGAGGGAAACGAAAGAGGAAAAAAGAGGGGAAAAGAGATTGAAAGATTGAAGGAGAAGGAGAAGGAGAGGAGGGAAAGAAGAGGAGAGAAGAGGGAAAGAAGAGAGAAGAGAAGGGAAGGAAGGGTTCCTACACCCATCACTGCAGCTAGCACTTAAGGCGCTAACTGCAGGCCAATGCAAATTTAAAAAATGACAAATGGAAAAAAGAGGAAGCACTTACCTAAAATAGTACGTCCCGCTCGATGTTTTGTGGACTGGCCCTACAAAAGAGAGGAGTCTTCTTTCTTTCTTGAAATCTCGTTTTTTGTTTCAATCCTTTGAAATCAAGCATGAAAACTAGTAAACAAGCATGAAAACTAGTAAGCAGCTTTAGCAATACAAGGAGAACCACTCACAAAACGAAATCTCACAAAAACCTACCTACATTGTTCAAAGAGATTCACCTCTTCAAAAACTTCCTTTCAAGAAACCAAAGAGGGAGAAGGGTGGAAGGGGAGCACAAGAGCAAGGAGAGGGATGAGTAGTGGTGAGGAGTGGAGAATAGAGTGGGAGGTCATCGGAAATAGATGGGAGAAGAGATTGCTTTGCTTACAATAGAGATTAGAGAGTGCTAAAGAAAGCACCGCGCATCCCGACGGGTTTCAGTTTTATTTCACAGCGTCGCTATATAGCGACGCTTTTCTATTGCTATATAGCGATGCTAAATTGTCGCTATATAGCGACCTTTAACACTAAACCCTAAACCCTAAACCCAAACCCTAAAAGTCGCTATATAGTGACCTTTTACCCTAAGTGTGGCTATATAGCGACCTTTTACCCTAAGTGTCGCTATATAGTGACACTTATACCTTAAAAGTGTCAATTCAAGGCACTTGATCTAAGAAGAGAGGGAAGGAGCTCATGGGTGGCTATTTTTTGGATATTAATGGATTTCCTTGCATTTTGTGATGTGACTTTAAAGGTGTGTAGATGGAAGGGACAAGTGAAAGCTTGTCAGATGATGCACCAATGCTCGAGAGTGTAGAGTGGCTTACAGAGAGGTTGTATTATCGTTGCACTCATTGCAAGCGAGAAGTATGACATCAATGCCATATTGTCATGTAGCACTTGAGGATGTATGGGGAGGAGCCCAAACCAATACCCACCGCTGGTGGTGCACATGGTGATGGATCATCGAAAAGTCATTGCTATTTGAGTTTGTGATTAATATTGCATGTGTACATGACACGAAATCTTGAGACAGGATGAGGAGGGTGGTGTGCGTATACCTTCACACTACCAATGTGGATATGAAGACAGAGATCATGTGGATATGGAGATGCCACTACCAATGCCGGATCCAATTGATCCTTATGGATTTAGAGAAGAAGATGAAGATCACAATATGAGCCAAGAGGAAGATGTGCATAATGACATTATATGGGAGAAAGATGGAGATCACGATATTGAGGAAGAAGGTGACGATCATCAAGAATCACCCAACTTTATTGAAGAAGATAATCAAGTCTATGGTGAACGTACGATGATGATATAGGAGATCAACTTAGTATAGAGTTGGAGATAGACTTGTTTGGCATACTAGACTTGGCTCAGGATGAAGCCAAGTCTCAAACGTAGAAATGAATATATGAGCTTCGAACTTGATGTACATGCTCTTGTACTTTTATTCTTTCAAAGGATCAAACATGTACATGCTCTCGTATTTTTATTCTCTATGAGATCAAACATGTATGAAAATTTAAAAGAATTTGTCATTGGAAAAAACTAACTTTTAAGGCCTATATGAGTAAAAAACGTCTCTGGAAAATGTCGCTATAAAATAGTATCTCAATGTCGCCATATAGTGAAGTGCCTAATACAATGAGGCATGAGTGGCAAGAGCACCGAGGGATGGCGGACACCTAGAGAGGACAACACAGGGCATGGGCATGAGTGGGGTGAGGGGGTATAAAGAGAGAGAGTGTTAGAGAGTGGTGAGGGTCGGAGTTCGAGAATATAGCGACACTTAAAAGTCACCATATAGCGACGTTTGCTTAATGTCGCTATATAGCGATGCTTTATGGAACGTGCCTTTTATATCGATGTTTAGCACCCCGTGCACGCTAAACGTCGGTACGTAAACATCGCAATAGGATCCATGTGTAGTAGTGTTCTTTGAAAAGTTGTTTCTCCAAAATCCTCCTTCCTCTAACTAGTTATCTGAAAAATGGTATGTTTGCTCTCTTTTGTAGGACCAATCCACAAAACACTAACCGGAAATTTCCCAAGTAAGAAAGTGCTTCCTCTTTTTTCCTTTTATTTCTGTTATTTGCATTAGCCTGTAGCTAGCACCTTAAGCGCTAGCTGTAGTGATGAGTGTAGGAACCCTTCTCTTATTCCCTCTTCTTCTCCTCTTTTCCTCTTTTTCTCCCTCTTTCCCTCATATGCTCATGCATAAGCATAAGCATAGGCTTTCTCTCTTTTTCTCTTATGCATATGTTTTTCCTTCTCTTATGCTTATGCTCTTTTCCCCTCTTCCTTTTCCTCTCTTTCAATCTCTTTTCCCCTCTTCCTTCTCTTCTTTTACCCTCTCGTTTTTCCTCTCTTTTTCTCTTCTTTTCATAAGCATATGCCTATGCCTATGCTTATGCTTATGCATGAGCATATGTTCATATGCTCATGCATAAGCACAAGCATATGCTTTCTCTCTTTTTCTCTTATGCATATGTTTTTCCTTCTCTTATGCTTATGCTCTTTTTCCCTCTTCCTTTTCCCCTCTTCCTTCTCTTTCTTTCCCCTCTCTTTTTTCCTCTCTTTTTCTCTTCTTTTCATAAAGCATATGCCTATACCTAGGCTTATACTTTTGATTATGCTTATGCTTATGCATGAGCATATGCTCATATGCTCATGGATAAGCATAAGCATAAGCATATGCTTTCTCTCTTTTTCTCTTATGCATATGCTTTCTCTCTCTTTTCCCCTCTTCCTTCCCTTCTTTTTCCCTCTCTTTTTCCCTCTCTTTTCTTATTTTCATCTCTCTTTTTCATATCCCTTCTCTTATTTTCATATCTCTTCTCTTATTTTCATATGCTTATGCATGAGCATATGCATTTGCCTTCTCTTATGCTTATGCTTATGCATGAGCATATGCATTTGCCTATGCTTACGCTTATGCATGAGCATATGCATATGATTTCTCTCTTTTTCTCATACGCATATACTCATGCATAAGCATATGCATATGATTTCTCTCTTTTTCTCTTATTCATATGCTTTTCCTTCTCTTATGCTTCTCCTTCTCTTTTTACCTCTCTTTTTCTCTTCTTTTCTCTTCTCTCTTTTTCTCTTGTTTCCTCTCTTTTCTTCTTTTCATCTCTCTTTTTTCCTTCTCTTTCCCCCTCTCTCTTTCTCTTTTTTCCTCTCTTTTTCTCTGCTTTTCTTATGCTTTCTCTCAACTTTCCCTCAAATGCTTTCCTGAGAGGTAGCAAGCTAAGGGTGTCCACTTCCCCCGCAGGGGAGTGTGACACCCCCGGCATGAAAATACAAAGGTTCTGCTTCGGTGTTCAATACCTCAATCGAGGTATTGTGTCCAATGAAATTGGCACATGTGGACAACCAATGCGAGCCTATACCTCGATCGAGGTCTTGCTAGTACAGCTCCACGTACCATGATCATGGTGTCATGGCACCACCACAATACCTTGATCAAGGTATCGTGGCAAGTCCACATACCTTGATCATGGTATGTGGGACTGATGACATGGAGGCGTGGCAAATACCACGATCGAGGTATGTGGCACTCATGTGGCATTCAACATGGTATTCAGTGTAGTGTACTGGCAGTTGACGTACCACGATCATGGTATCGTGGCATGTCCACATACCTTGATCAAGGTATGTGGAAGTATTGACATGGTGGCATGGCAAATACCACGATCATGGTTTTTGGCATCCTACATGGCCAGTGGCTTGACTTGACATGGAAGGATTTCCTTATTGCTGTTGGGATAACTATGGTCAAGGGCTTGCTCTAAGGTGCATGTATGCATCTAGGGGAGTCACATGTGTGTGTGTGTGTGTGTGTGTGTGTGTTGTAGAGGAACATCTGGTGCTATGATGTTTCTAGTGTGTGACCTAAGTGATGATGTCAACCAAAGGCCCCCACATGGAAGGTTCCTTTGATTTAGGCCAATCCCACTGATGTAGGGGCTGATTGCCACTGATTTAGGGGAGGTGCCTACACCATCTCTCTTTCTACTATAAAATGGAGGTCATTCCTTCATTCTAATAGATGTATTTTGCCTCACTTGTGCTCTCACTCTTTATGCCATGATGCATCTCTTCTATCCCACACTCCTCTACATTTCGTATCAGAGCTGGTAGGGTTTGTAGAACTCATTTTGGTAGTGCCACCTCATCATCTTCTCTAACACCTCTTTTTGAGCTTTCTTCCTACTTCCTTCTCAGAAATGGCTTAGCTCTATTCTCCCTATTCCTTGTGACTTTTGCCAAGCCCTTCCAGCTGGAGTTTCTACACAATGGGGCGCCCCTCTACCCAGAGAATTTTCCTAGAGGTTTGGGTGATGACTATGTACACCACATTTCAGATTTGGAATCCCCTTTTTAAGCATGGCACAAGTTAGACATATTGTTTGGTGCTAGCTCTCACACTTCCAAATTAAATCTGAAAATTAAGTTCTTTGAACTTAAAATGGAGGGAGATAATGTTACTGCCCATGTCAACACTATGAGAAGTATTATGACACAACCAGCTTCAATTAATTCTCATGTCACTGAGGATGATGCTATGGTAGTGCTTTTAAAGAGCATGCCTTAGGATTTTGACTATGTAGTTACTACTTTGAAGAATCTTCCTCAACCCTCATTAGAAGGCATCATTAGTGCCTTACAAGAAGCGGAAAGAAAGAACACTTTAAGAATGGGCAAAATGCATACAGAGGCTCTTGCAGTGAAGTTTTCAAAGAGCAAGTACAAGGCTTGTAAACAATGTGGGAAAAGCAATCACCTTGAGAAGGATTATTATAGAATCAACCCTTGCTCATATTGTGGAAAGAATACACTCTGAAAAGTTTTGCAATGAGAAGAAGAGGACTATGTCAAATCTGGTTGAAGAGAGAACTCCATCAGCAAAAGAAGCATCCAACTTTGTAGTAGAGGACAACGACTTTGCCTTTTGAGCAACTTGTCTTTGAATTTTTGTTTATCATCACTTGGTCAAATTTTAAGGTTCTCTGCCTGGAGTAGTACTCCAAAAAGAATGTCATATGTTTTGTCTTTTGTAAATCGCCTATGGTCACCATACGATGGAGGCCATGTGATATGTGTTTGGTCTATCCCATTTTTGTAAACCTAGACCCTTGGGCACCTTTGCAAGCATGAGATCCTAGACATAGATTTATCCTTGACCACCATGAGATGGCCATGTGTGACCACCATGAGATGGCCTCAAAAACTATGAGACTAGATGTATCCTTGACATTGTAAGAGGCAAACCCTTGAGGGGGGGTATGTTGGGATAACTATGGTCAAGGGCTTGCTCTAAGGTGCATGTGTGCATCTAGGGGAGTCACATGTGTGTGTGTGTGTTATAGAGGCACATCTAGTGCTATAGTGTGTCTAGTGTGTGACCTAAGTGATGATGTAAGCCAAAGGCCCCCACATGGGAGGTTCCTTTGATTTAGGCTAGTCCCACTAATGTAGGGTCTGATTGCCCCACTGATTTAGGGGAGGTGCCTACACCATCCTCTCTTTCTATAAAATGGAGGTCATTCCTTCATTCTAATACATGGATTTTGCCTCACTTGTGCTCTCACTCTTTGTGCCATGATGCATCTCTTCTATCCCACACTCCTCTACACTTACCTGGAGAAACATTAGGATTATACGTGGCACAAATACCACGGTCCTGGTATTGCACATGGACAGCCACGTATGCATGTTTAGACTTAGTATGCATGGCATGGTTCATGCTTCATGCCATATCTTGTTTAGGGATGCACTTCTACACGATGATGATGATGATGATGATGTACATATTCATTTTGGTACTTTCCTGATGTTGTTCTTACTTTTATATTGATGTATGAACATTTTGGTAGTTTCATGATGTTGTTCTTACTTGTAGAGGATCATATTTACTCTCTCTCTCTCTCTCTCTCTCTCTCTCTCTCTCTATGGAACTCTCTCTTGTGCTATGAAATTTGTAATAGAGTCAATACTTTGTTTATCTCAATTTATAGGTTGTTCAAATCTCACATAAACATTTAAAATAATTAGGAGTATCATTTTGAATTTCAAATATCTCGATTCTTAAATCTCATATGCTTTCTCTCGACATTCCCTTAAATGCTTTCTCTTGATATTCCCTTAAATGCTTTCCCTCATATGCATTTGCCTATGATTATGCTTATTTCCTTCTCCTTAGTCGTATTCGGTTCTTTTTTCACATGCTCCTTAGCCGTATTTCATTCTTTTTTTTTTCAAACAGATTCCAAATGGAACAACCACGTCCTCACCCATGGGTGTCCTCCCTAAACCCCAACATAGTTCCCCACGTCACAGGGATTATAGACATAGCTGCTCTGCTAGCTCATGTAAAAGAGAATATTGCACAAGAGAGTGACTGGGTGAAGTACAACGTGGGAGTGCATATGCTTAGGTTGGGTCCAAGTCGAATGGTAGTGGAGTAGGGGTGACTGAGGAACGCATGACACAACCTATGGGATCTCTATAGGTTGTGGAGAGACTGCCACGAGAGGTAGAGCCTCAAATATGACTGTGTAAAGGACATAATGGATTGTGTGGAGGCATTCATGGATTGTGAGTACATAATCGTTGAAGAACATGACTGCATATTAGAAGAAGTGGAGGATGAGGTCCCCAGTGACCCGCCTAGCAGCACGGAGGAGGAAAGTACCTCGGCCAATAATGTAGAGTAGTAGACCTCCTCCAGCATTTTGGCATTTTTGGAGAATGTCTCTTTTGGAGACAAATTTTGCTTAAGCATACTTTTGGAGAGATATATTTTTTATATACATACTTTTGGAGACATACTTGCAGGCGATATTGTTTATATATGAAAATCTTCTTGGATTCCACTTGTCTTTCATAAATATTTATCATTTCAAAATTGGCATTTCATAATAGTCTTAAGTAAGTAATTGTCCTTTCATATTTATCATTTATGCATTGATGCCATTTCATAATTTTCACAAGTGATTAATTGCCTTTTCATAATTTCATGAGTTTGAATTTCATAATTGTCTTTCCACTTCTTACCCACTCTTGTTTTTTGTTTTTTGTCTTCGTGTTTGTGTCTACGTTTGTCAAATCCCCCCAAATTAGACATGGGATCACATCGCACATCTGATGAGTACAAAAACCCTCGTAGGAGGACACATCATGATCTCTACTCTCTAGAGGACTTTGATTCCACTCAGGCAACACCTCAGGGGTCTACCTATGTGACTACCCCTAGGCCCAACTCCTCTCAGACCTAGCACTATGATGACTACCCCCTCGGGGGGGTCACTATGTATAAACCCTCTATATCACGTGCGTTCAAGGCCTATATTTAAAATCCCTTATCTGTAAATTTTTTCATTAATAAAATGTACCCCTTTTCTATACAAATCTGTAAATTTTTTCCAAAACTATTTTAAATAGTCCCTTATGTATATTTATTTCTGTAAATTTTAGGAATAAAAAATATCCTTCTGTTGCACTCACGTGATAGGGTTACATATGATGAGTGACCCCCCCGAGACTACCCCTTAGGGAACTCCTTTGCTAGCAACCCATGGCTTTGTTGGGAGTCCCAACAAGTTTGTCGCATAGATGACCAATGTGGAGATAACAAGATTCTTCTCTCTACTATCCCAGAGGACCTTAGCAAATCCCTCTCCTACACCGATGGCTAGACCTACTATCGAGCCATCCCCTCTACCCCTTCAACTGAGGTGTCATCACCTAGGCATGCCCACTATAAGGGAAGGAAGAATAGGAAGGGTCGCTTATCTTATGTTGACTCGGGGGATGTAGATGAGTCAGCACACTCACATCCCTACAGGTCTCCACTTGGTCCTGAGACCCAGTACCAGTCTGGTCCCTTGCTCTCTCCTACTCCCACTGCTACTCCTCGCTTCGCAAGCTCATAGTAACACCACTCGCTCTGGCTCTACCACTACCATGAGTCCTCCTTACCCAAGCGAGGACCTATCCTATCAAATCACGATTGCTGGAGAGATAATATATAGAAAATAAAAAGGGCTTAGTAGTGATGGCCACCATGAGGCGATTGATGAGCCACCACTTCAGGAGCGGCATAGCTACTGACTAAAAGAAGCAGGCAGTCATCGATGAATTGAAACGACAATACCCTAACCTCCCAAATTGGGAGTTCAATTCGGATTACATGCAAGAGTTCATGGGTGGGGTCTTGAAGCATTGTAGGTCAACCTTGCATACTTCCATCGCAAAGGGGAAGGTTAAACCTAGCTGGGTAGACAAAGCTGACTGGAAGTGTTTCAAGAAGTAGTACAAGGACCATTCCAAACTGTTTGAGGGTCACAGGAGGGTTGCGAGGAGACAGCTAGACTCCGTAGGTACTTCGCACTTTGGTGCAGGCAAACGGTTGGCGTTCAAGGCAACCGTGGTAAGTCTAGTTCTTCTCATTTAATTTATTATTCTATTTGTTTTATTACATATTGCATGCACTTTATCTAGCTCTCATAAATTGGGCCCACAGCAAGCTATGATGGGTTGCCTTCCCACAGATTGAGAGACAAGATGTGGGTTCTGCATAGGAACAAAGCCATGGTTTATTGAGAGAAAGAGGCACTAGGAGCGATGGGAGTTGGCTGCTCATACGATATAAGTCTACTCCTACTTGTAATATCACTTTTTAAATTGTTTTATTCTTTAAGTTCCAATCTAATTTCCAATTAATATGGTTTCTTTCTTAGAATGCAAGCTCAAACATCCCATCAGCGGAGGTGAGCGGTGATGACGAGGGATTAGGCTTACACGGCTTTGACGAGGGCCAGGGATCTGACGTAGCTCACGAGGGCCAAGGATCCAGGCCAACACGAGGAGGATGAGGATGATGATTCGGATGAGCAGTAGTAGTAGTAGTATTAGTAGTAGTTTGTATATACTTCGACATGTATATGCTTCTGTATGTCGGCTCGTTTGAGAGATTTTATATCACCCTTTTCGAAAGGGTAATTTTGTAACAAACAATGTTGTATATCTTCGACATGTATATGCTTCTGTCGCTCAGCTCATTTGAGCGATTTTGTATCACCCCTTTCACAAGGGAAATTTTGTAACAAACAACATTTTTTTATAATTACTTTAAAAAAAACATTAGTGGGGCAAAACAGGGCTTGGTGTGGCCCTGTTTAGCCCCACTAAAGTTTTTTTTTAGCTTCTGTTAATCGTCGCTATATATCAACGTTTACTAGTGTCACTATATAGCGATGTTTATCAATGTTGCTACATAGCAACATTTACTAGTGTCACTATAAAGCGACCGTTCTTTCGACATTAATAGCGACATAAATACCGACCTTTCTGCCCGTCTTTTTTTTTTAATTAGTGTAAAAAAGGTCAGTATTTCCATCGAAAAATGGCATGTGCCTTGTAGTGCATATTAGTTGATCAAAATTCCATTTAAATGCTTATATATATCATTACTATTAAGTGCCAAAATAGTAGTTGGTGACCGTTCCATTAATTCATAAGGATGGGATAGTACGGCATATACAATTCTTTAATTATGAAATTACACCAATGGTGGAACCTCCTCTCCTCTTTAAAAACCACCTTTTGTCATGATCAACCTATTGTAACTGCCACTATTTCAAAGGGTAAGGAAGCCATTGCGCACTTCAGGCCTTGAAATATCCTAGGTGGTGCCTACTCTAGGTTTATTGAGTATGTCCCCTATGTCATACAAATCTTATCAATTAGTTTGGAGGCAGTGAGAACGATGGGGGCTTGTATCGTGCAAGGTGGGCAATGATTATAATAAATAGGCAGGGATCATGGGGCTATACCATTCATTTCATGTAAAGAGAGTGCAAGTTGCTATCATATACGAAGTCTTAGGGTTGGGCATTAATAAAGAGGAAAGGGGACTATAGCATATCGTGTGTTCCCGAGAAGATTATCATGAGGGGAGGACATTAATAATAGAAGGGGCCTTACAATGACACCCTTTTCTAAAATATAGATGTTTATGGAAACATAGTGCTCTCTAGACCATTGATAAGGCTTGGGCGTGAAGAAGGGGAGGTGGCTTGCTCAAATCCTCATTGCTTTAGAGGGTCAATGTGTACCCCCTTCCTTAGCCATAGGGTAGAGTATTGATGTGCAGCTTGAGGCTTTTAGGCATATGTTAACAAGATTCACATGTATTCCCTCTGGCCCATGATACTAAAGTATTGTGAGTTTCAAAACAAAATAAATTGCTCTTAGCCATAGCTTAAATTGCTTAATTGGATTTTATCTACAAAACTAGTATATCTCTACTCCATGGGCATTCGATGAATGAAGAAGGAAAATTAATTAGGAGCCACTTGAGATGTATGAATCAAGTGCACCGAGTCTATATTAAGCTATACAATTGCTAATAGAGCCTTTATCACATCTCATAAAAAGTCCTTATCACATGTTATTAGAAGAATTAAGGACAATGGGGGGGGAAAAAGAGGGACAATGAATGAGGGGCTTGATATGCATGAATTATATGAATTAATCATGTGCACACTGAGTACAATTGTTCATTAGATGGAGGGGCAACTCCATGCACAATTTGGCTCCATGGACAATTTTAGTTTATATGTATGAATCATGTGCACATCTTGTACTATTGATAATCATAAGGAGAGCGTCCATGCACAATTTGACTTGGGCGCTCCAGCTCTTATAAGGACCAATTATCACCAACGATGCACAAGGCCCACAATGTTGGAGAAAGATACAAGAGAAATTGGCTTTGCCGAAAGCTTTGGAGGGGACTCCAAAAAGTGCACATGATGATTGGTGCCGGCCCAAAATGTACGAGGTAAAGGTCAATGGTAGGCGCCTACAAGATATGGAAGTCGGTGGAAAAGATCCATGGTTATGAAAGTTACGTACCTGCATGGCCACCCCCCTTCTATAGCAATCAGCCTCTCCCTTCAATCTCTACATTGCAATTCATTCATATCTCTATAAAAATCAGCGTCTCACTGCAATTCGGATCATTGAATTCCTTCAATCTCTCTATTGCAATTCGTATCATTTGCATTCCTTTCATCACATTATTGCTTCCATTGCAATACGTATCATTCTTGCATCCCTTCATTTCATCACACTTTGCTGCCATGGATCTCCGCTTCTCCAGTTTTGGTCATGCAGCTGCTCCTGCCGATCTCTCGCCTTACCTCAACCCTCCTAGAACCTCTTACGCATTCAACCCATCCCCCTTTCCCCTCTTCCTCGCCTCCCACCGCCTCCCGCATCCTGCCTCCAGCCGCCGCTCCCTCTCCCCGCCCCCTAAAGCTTCCCTCCAGGACCGCTTCTGCACTGCCTTTGAGTCCCTCATCAACCTTTTCGACTGCTCCCCTCTGGATCCCCTTACCGATCCCCTTCGTAAAGGCAACTTCGTACCTGTTGCCCACGAGTGCCCCCCGCAGCCTTGCTGCATTGAGGGGAACGCCCACCTGCCCGAATTCCTCAATGGCGTCTACCTTCGAAACGGACCCAACCAGCGATACGCCTCGCCCGGAGCGCATCACTTCTTCGATGGAGATGGCATGCTGCACGCTGTTACTATTAAGGATGGCCACGCCACGTACTGTTGTCGCTATACACGTACTAGCCGCTTTCAGCAGGAAGATGTAGCGGGACGAGCGCTCTTTCCCAAAGTGTTCGCAACGTCCAGAACAGGCTTTGTGGGCATTGCGAGAATCTCATTGGCCCTTCTGCGGCACTTGTTAGGCGTCACAGACTTGACCCAGGGAATTGGCCTGTCAAACAGCGGACTCATATTTCATCATGGAAAATTGCTTGCATTGTCTGAAGACGATGTACCTCATGCTATTAGAATTCAATCTGATGGAGACCTTCTCACTAGCGGGAGATACACATTCGGTGGTAGACCTAGTTGGTCCTTCACTAGCCACCCCAAAATCGATCCCCTCACAGGCGAAATGTTTGCTTTTGGCTACAATCCACTCTTTCCACCATATCTAAGCTATTTCCGGGTGTCCAGAGATGGCCTTCCCTCTAAATACGTGCCTGTCAAAATGAGAGAACCCTCTATGATCCATGATTTTGGCCTCACCCGCAAGTATGTGGTGTTTCCTGACGTGCAAGTGGTGTTCAGACCGTACCGCCTTCTCAAAGGAGAATCACCCATAGTATGCGATTGCACGAAGACGCCTCGGTTCGGTGTCCTTCCCCGTTATGCTGAAGATACTTCTGCCATTCGGTGGTTTGACGTGCCCGGATGTAACTGCTTTCATTTCCTGAATTCATGGGACGAGGGCGATGAAGTGGTGCTCATTGTCCCGCTCATTGCCAGAGTTGATCATGTCCTTCTAGGCGACTTACAAAACTTTGACGTGTCACTGTCGGAAATCCGACTTAATCTGAAGACAGGATCTGTCATACAGACACAAATTTGTACGGGCAATCTGGAGATGGGAAATATGAACAGGCAATTTCAGGGTGTACAAAACAAGTTTCTGTACATGGGTATTGCAGGACGCTTTCCAAATCTCTCCGGAGTGGTGAAAGTAGACCTCGCGGAGCAAAAGGTGGTAGCTCAGAGGAGCTTTGGGGAGGGATGCTGTGGCAGCGAACCCTTCTTCGTGTCGTCCAAAGTAGAAAATGCGGCGGAAGACGATGGCTGCTTGCTCTGCTTTGTGCACGATGAACGAACCTGCAAATCAAGCCTACTGGTCCTGGATGCACAATCACAATCCCTAGACATTTTAGCAGCTGTGAAGATCCCAGCGAGGGTACCCTATGGTTTTCATGGACTCTTTGTCTCGCAGGAAGAGCTGGAGCAACAACCTAACGAGCAAATCATCCCAAGTAGAAACTTGTGTAAATCGGAGTTCGTTGGCCGTGCT
Source organism: Dipteris shenzhenensis (assembly GCF_047967505.1). NCBI lineage: Eukaryota > Viridiplantae > Streptophyta > Polypodiopsida > Gleicheniales > Dipteridaceae > Dipteris > Dipteris shenzhenensis. The sequence continues at coordinate 43,235,018 of NC_141620.1, read as the reverse complement.
TATGCGCAATTCACCAGTCTGTGTGAGGTTAAAAATTAGAAAGACGAGTAAGATGAGCCGTCTCCGATGGATAGATGTGCACTGCAACCAGCTTGCTGTCGTCTAGCAGTTTCCCTCTGTAGATCGAGTGAAGATTTAGGATTTAGGGTTTATTTTAGGGGGTAGGGTTTAGAGGATTTGGGTTTAGCAAATTGCTAATTACTATATCTATGTACATGGACTTGATTGTGCAACACACATATAAAACCTTTTTTCCAACTAAAAGCAATGCTTAGGGTTAACGGAGATCTAATGATTCAAATCGAATGAGGAAGCATCAATAAAGCCACAATGAGTCCAAAAACAATCACAAAGGAAAAGTCAAAAAAATGGAAGAGAGAGAGAGAGAGAGAGAGATGCCATCTCCTACAGTAGTAACACATTTACAACTAGCGAGAGGGGACATATCTAGCCATTTGTATGCTTATGAGTGAATTTTCTAATCAAATACCAATGAAGTACCAATGCATCTAGGGAGGGATGGGGGGGGGCAGGGCTTATTACTTGCTATATGCACATGTATACATGTGTATACATATGTAAACATATATGAAAAAAATTTGTATATATGTGTACACATACATAAATGTATGCATATATATTTTTATATATACATATATATAAAACGTGTGCACACAAACACACATATATATCTACAAATGGTAGCTATATTGTTGTATTTAACAATTTTAAGAATAATATTAAAGAATATATTTATTTGTGCTCTAGCACCCTACATTCAGCTTTCTTCTTTTCTTCTTCTTTCTGATCGAAAGCCAACTCCCCAATCCACCCAACATGGATCTTGGTGTTCTCTCTCCTCCCCTCTTTCTCCCCCTTTCCCCTGCATTTGTTCTACCCTATGGGGGTGTCCCTTTTTGCCAATGGGGGTTCATCATAGATGCAGATAAGGGAGGAGAAGTAGGAGAAGGTAGGGACATAGCAAGATGTGGGTAAGGAAAATGCATGATCAACATAGCGAAATGCATTGAATCTCTACTTGAGCTTGTGGTGATAGAGGGACCTGTGATTATGTTGCATTTACAAATAGCACCTTAGCTTAGCTCCTTCATCCCCATGGCCTCCTCCGCCTCCTCCTCCACAATATTGGTGGTCTTGCTTTGTTACTTTGCAGCCTCCATGGCTTACGATTTGGATCCCCTCCAGGACTTATGTGTGGTGCTCCCCACGGATCAGACTTCCAACTTCTTCCTCAATGGTCTACTTTGCAAGAACCCCGCCCAAGTCACTATAGTAGCAAACTTCCAATCCTCCTTCATCTGCAACCTTGGCAACACCTCCAACCACCTTGGCTCCATCGTCCAACTTGCATCTACCCTCACCCAGGTCCTCTCCATGGCTCGCATCAACTTCGCTCCCAAAGGTGACCTAGAACCACCCCCGCGCTTCCGAGGTCCTCTTCGTCGCCCAGGGCCAGTTCCTCGTCGGTGGATTCGTCACCACCACCAACTCTCTTCTCCAGCAGACCCTCTACATCGGCAACCACTTTGTTTTCCCTCGTGGCCTCATCTAGAAAGCAGCATACACGCTAGAGACTGCGAGGAGGAAAGACTTGTGAATTTGAAGAGGAGTGAGGCATGCATGAATACAAAGAACACCTCCACATGAGAAATTTTATATCACAAGAAAATTTCAAGAAGATGGACAATAAGCAGAATCCGTAAAGGATTGATTTGACATGCCTATGTAGTCAATGTTGAGCCTGCTATTTTGCTGAACTTTTTGTTGGCTAGATGGGTGTCAAAATTTTTGCTGAACAAGTAGAAACTTGCGCAAGCGATGGTGAGTTCATTGTTGTTGCCACATTTGGACAGGCATTGTAGCATTTGAAGTAGCAATGGCAGCAAAATTGTTTCCCATTTTCAAACATCTACAAATCTAAAAGTCAAGCAAAAGGCTCAAGATGATCACAATCACCATCATCATCTCTGGCATCCATGCTTTTCTCTCCTTCGATGCAGACATCTTGCACTATTTCCTTGCCATGCATCTGATCTAGTTGATCAAGAACAAAAAGAATGTAACTCAAATATGAGCTTCTTTAGTAGCCATGGAGAGCAAAGCTGTAGAATGAAAGAAACCCAAGGCTCCAAAAAGTAGCTGCATGTTGGAGACACAAATTGTTGATTATTATTGCAAGCAGGAAAGACTGTGAATTTGAAGGGGAGGCATGAGGTATGCATGTGAAAAGAAGTAGACTTACCACCCATGCCTCGAACGCGGCCGTTCTGCCACTGCCAATGTGCGAAGTACATCTGGTGTCCAGCCGTCTCCTTGCAGCCCTCCTCTAATTGTCGAACTTTTGGGGGTGGTCCCTGAATTTGAAGGGGAGGCATGAGGTATGCATATGAAAAGAAGTAGACTTACCACCCATGCCTCGAACGCGGCCGTTCCGCCACTGCCGATGTGCGAAGTACCTCTGGTGTCCAGCCGTCTCCTTGCAGCCCTCCTCTAATTGTCGAACTTTTGGGGGTGGTCCCTGTACTCCTTCTTCAAAGACTTCCAGTCAGCTTTATCTACTCAGCTAGGTTTAGCCTTCTTCTTTGTGATGGAAGTTCGCAAGATTGACCTATGATGCTTCAACACAGCACACATGCACTCTTGCATGTAATTGTCATTGAACTCCCAATTGCAGGGGTTAGGGTATTGTCTTTTCAATTCCTTGATGACTACCTTCTTCTTTTCATGATCCTAGTACCCTCAGTCAATATTTATGCCACTGTTGAAATGGTGGCTCATCAACCGCCTCATGGTGGAAGCACTTCTTTTCCCCTTTTATTTTCTATGATCTCTCTACCCATAGTGACTTCAAAGTAAAGGTCCTCGAGCGGGAAAGGGGGAGTGGGAGTGGCAGTAGTAGAGCTAGAGCAAGGGGTGGTACTGTGAGTGCTTATGGAGCGAGTAGTAGTAGAGGGAGTGGGAGTGGGAGAGGGCAAGGGACCTGACTAGTATTGGGTCTCATGACCAAGTGGAGACCTGCACGGAAGCGTGTGGTGACTCATCTACATCCCTCGAGTCACCACAACAGCCTCAACCCTTCCTACTCTTCCTTCCCTTACAATGGGTATGCCCAAGTGATGACCCCTCAGTCGAAGGGGCTACAGAGGATGGTTGTCGAGTAGGTCCACCCATCAATGGCCCTGATCTACCCCCAAGGGGTGTAGGAGAGGGAATAGCAGAGGTCCTCTAGGATAGCAGAGAGAAGAATCTCATTGCCTGATCCACATCACTCATGGATGCAACAAACTCATCGGGACTGCCGACAAAGCCATGGGCTACTAGCAAACGAGTTTCTCAAAGGGTAGTCGCAGTGCTAGCTAGTCACCAGAGGAGTTGGCCCCACTACTACACACGAGTCCTATTACAACATTTACGTACCGACGTTTAACGCACATGGGGCGCTAATCGTTGGTATGAAAAGCACATCCCGTAAAGTGTCGCTATATAGCGACATTAAGCAAACGTCACTATATAGCGACACTTTACGGGACATGCTTTTCATACCGACGATTAGCACCCCGTGTGTGCTAAACATCGCTATATAGCAATGATTATAAAGGTCTCTATATAGCGACTTTTAAGTATCACTATATTCTCTAACTCCACCCCTCACCACTCTCTAACACTCTCTCTCTTTATACCCCATCACCCCACTCATGCCCATTCCCTGTGTCGTCCTGTCTGGGTATATACCATCCCTTGGTGCTCTTGCCACTCGTGCCTCATCGTATTAGGCACTTTGCTATATAGCGACACTAAGATACTATTTTATAGCGACATTTTCCAAAGATTTTTTTTACTCATATAGGCCTTAAAAGTTAGTTTTTCCCAATGATAAATTTTTTTAAATTTTCATACATGTTTGATCTAATAGAGAATAAAAATACAAGAGCATGTACATGTTTGATACTTTGAAAGAATAAAAGTACAAGAGCATGTACATCAAGTTCGAAGCTCATATATTCATGTCTACGTTTGAGACTTGGCTTCATCCTGAGCCAAGTCTAGTGTGCCAAACAAGTCTATCTCCAACTCTATACTAAGTTGATCTCCTATATCATCATCGTACGTTCACCATAGACTTGATTATCTTCTTCAATAAAGTCGGGTGATTCTTGATGATCGTCACCTTGTTCCTCAATATCGTGATCTCCATCTTCCTCCCATATGATGTCATTATGCACATCTTCCTCTTGGCTCATATTGTGATCTTCATCTTCTTCTCTAAATCCATCTGGATCAATTTGATCCGGCATTGGTAGTGGCATCTCCATATCCACATGATCTCTATCTTCATATCCACATTGGTAGTGTGAAGGTATATGCACACACCCTCCTCATCCTGTCTCAAGATTTCGTGTCGTGTACGCATGCAATATTAATCACGAACTCAAATAGCAATGACTTTTCGATGATCCATCACCATGTGCACCACCAATGGTGGGTATTGGTTTGGGCTCCTCCCTATACATCCTCAAGTGGCACATGACAATACGGTGTTGATGTCATACTTCTCGCTTGCAATGAGTGCAATGACAATACAACCTCTCTGTAAGCCACTCTGCACTCCCGAGCATTGGCGCATCATCTGACAAGCTTTCACTCGTCCCTTCCATCTACACACCTCTAAAGTCACAACACAAAATGCAAGGAAATCCATTAAGATCCAAAAAATAGCCACCCATGAGCTCCTTCCCTCTCTTCTTAGATCAAGTGCCTTGAATTGCATAGCGACACTTAGGGTAAAAGGTCGCTATATAGCCACTTTTAGGGTTAAGTGTCGCTATATAGCAACTTTTAGGGTTAAAGGTCACTATATAGTGACTTTTAGGGTTAGGGTTTAGGGTTTAGGGTTTAGTGTTAAAGGTCGCTATATAGCAACTCTTTAGTGTCGCTATATAGCGATGGAAAAGCGTCGCTATATAGCGACATTGTGTGTTAAAACCAAAACCCATCGCGATGCGTGGCGCTTTCTTTAGCACTCTCTAATCTCTATTGTAAGCAAAGCAATCTCTTTTCCCACCTATTTTCGACAACCTCCCACTCTGTTCTCCACCCCTCACCACTACTCACCCCTCTCCTAGCTCTTGTGCTCCCCCTCCACCCTTCTCCCTCTTTGGTTTCTTAAAAAGAAGTTTTTGAAGAGGTGAGTCTCTTTGAACAATGTAGGTAGGTTTTTTGTGAGATTTCGTTTTGTGAGTGCTTCTCCTTGTATTGCTAAAGCTGCTTACTAGTTTTCATGCTTGATTACTAGTTTTCATGATTGATTTCAAAGGATTGAAACAAAAAACGAGATTGGGCGTAGGAACCCTCTCTTCCCCTCTCTTCCCTCTTCTTTCCCTCCTCTCCTTCTCCTTCTCCTTCAATCTTTCAATCTCTTTCCCCCTCTTTTTTCCTCTTTCGTTTCCCTCTTCTTCTCCTCTTTCCCCCCCTCTTTTCGCTCTTTCATGCTCACGCTCTTATGCTCATGCATAAGCATAAGCATAAGCATGAGCATAAAAGAAGGAGACATTGTCTCTTTTTCCCTCTTTCCTTTTCCTCTTCTTCTCTCTTTCCTTCCGTCTTTCCCCTTTTCCCATCTTTCTTTCCTTTCCCTCTTCTTCTCTCTTCTCCTCTTTCCTCTCTTGTTTTCCCTCTTTCATGCTCATGCTCTTATGCTCATGCATAAGCATGAGCATATGCTTATGCTTATGCATAAGACTCCTCTTATGCATAAGCATAACAGCATAAGAGAAGGAGACATATGCTCATGCTTATGCTTATGCATGAGAATAAGAGAAGGAGACATATGCTCATGCATAAGCATGAGCATATGTCTCTTTTTCCCTCTTTCCTTTCCCTCTTCTTCTCTCTTTCTTTCCCTCTTTCCCCATTTCTAATCTCTCTTTCCTTTCCCTCTTCTTCTCTCTTCTCCTCTTTCCCCCCCTCTTTTCCCTCTTTCATGTGCATGCTCTTATGCTCATGCATAAGCATAAGCATGAGCATATGCTTATGCATATGCATAAGAGGAGTCTTATGCATAAGCATAAGAAAAGGAGACATATGCTCATGCTTATGCTAATGCATGAGCATAAGAGAATGAGCATGAGCATATGTCTCTTTTTCCCTCTTTAATTTCCCTCTTCTTCTCTCTTCCTCTCTTTTTCCCCTCTTTTCCCTCTTTCATGCTCATTCTCTTATGCTCATGCATACGCATAAGCATGAGCATAATGCTTATGCTTATGCTAAGCATAAGCATAAGCATAAAAGAAGGAGACATATGCTCATGCTTATGCTTATGCATGAGCATAAGAGAAGGAGACATATGCTCATGCATGAGCATATGTCTCTTTTTCCCTCTTTACTTTCCCTCTTCTTCTCTCTTCCTCTCTTTTTCCCTCTCTTTTCCCTCTTTCATGCTCATTCTCTTATGCTTATGCATATGCATAAGCATAAGCATAAGCACAAGAGAAGGAGACATATGCTCATGCTTATGCTTATGCATGAGCATAAAAGAAGGAGACATATGCTCATGAATGAGCATATGTCTCTTTTTCCCTCTTTACTTTCCTCTTCTTCTCTCTTTCTTTCCCTCTTTCCCCCTTTCCAATCTCTCTTTCCATTCCCTCTTCTTCTCTCTTCTCCTCTTTCCCACCCTCTTTTCCCTCTTTCATGCTCATGTTCTTATGCTCATGCATAAGCATAAGCATAAGCATGAGAATATGTCTCATTCTCTTATGCTTATGCTTATGCATAAGACTTCCAATCTCTCTTTCCGTTCCCTCTTCTTCTCTCCTCTTATGCATAAGCATAAGCATAAGCATAAGAGAAGGAGACATATCCTCATGCTTATGCTTATGCATGAGCATAAGAGAAGGAGACATATGCTCATGCATAAGCATGAGCAATATATGTCTCTTTTTCCCTCTTTACTTTCCCTCTTCTTCTTTGTTCCTCTCTTTTTCCCCCTCTTTTCCCTCTTTCATGCTCATTCTCTTATGCTCATGCATATGCATAAGCATAAGCATATGTCTCCTTCTCTTATGCTTATGCGTATGCTTATGCATAAGCATAAGAGAAGGAGACATATGCTCATGCTTATGCTTATGCATGAGCACAAGAGAAGGAGACATATGCTCATGCATGAGCATATGTGTCTTTTTCCCTCTTTACTTTCCCTCTTCTTCTCTCTTTCTTTCCCTCTTTCCCCCTTTCCAATCTCTCTTTCCGCTCCCTCTTCTTCTCTCTTCTCCTCTTTTCCACCATATTTTCCCTCTTTCATGCTCATGTTCTTATGCTCATGCATAAGCATAAGCATAAGCATGAGCATATGTCTCCTTCTCTTATGCTTATGCTTATGCATAAGACTCTTATGTCTTATGCATAAGCATAAGCATAAGAGAAGGAGACATATGCTCATGCTTATGCTTATGCATGAGCATAAGAGAAGTAGACATATGCTCATGCATAAGCATGAGCATATGTCTCTTTTTCCCTCTTTACTTTCCCTCTTCTTCTCTCTTTCTTTCCCTCTTCTTCTCTCTTTCTTTCCCTCTTTCCCCCTTTCCAATCTCTATTTCCGTTCCCTCTTATTCTCTCCTCTTATGCATAAGCATAAGCATAAGCATAAGAGAAGGAGACATATCCTCATGCTTGTGCTTATGCATGAGCATAAGAGAAGGAGACATATGCTCATGCATAAGCATGAGCAATATATGTCTCTTTTTCCCTCTTTACTTTCCCTCTTCTTCTCTCTTCCTCTCTTTTTCCCCCTCTTTTCCCTCTTATTCTCTCCTCTTATGCATAAGCATAAGCATAAGCATAAGAGAAGGAGACATATCCTCATGCTTGTGCTTATGCATGAGCATAAGAGAAGGAGACATATGCTCATGCATAAGCATGAGCAATATATGTCTCTTTTTCCCTCTTTACTTTCCCTCTTCTTCTCTCTTCCTCTCTTTTTCCCCCTCTTTTCCCTCTTTCATGCTCATTCTCTTATGCTCATTCATACGCATAAGCATGAGCATATGTCTCCTTCTCTTATGCTTATGCTTATGCTTATGCATAAGCATAAGAGAAGGAGACATATGCTCATGCTTATGCTTATGCATAAGCATAAGAGAAGGAGACATATGCTCATGCTTATGCTTATGCATGAGCACAAGAGAAGGAGACATATGCTCATGCATGAGCATATGTCTCTTTTTCCCTCTTTACTTTCCCTCTTCTTCTCTCTTTCTTTCCCTCTTTTCCCCTTTCCAATCTCTCTTTCTGTTCCCTCTTCTTCTCTCTTCTCCTCTTTTCCACCCTCTTTTCCCTCTTTCATGCTCATGTTCTTATGCTAATGTATAAGCATAAGCATAAGCCTATGTCTCTTTTTCTCTCTTTCCCTCTTCTTTCCATCTTCTTCCCTCTTCTTCCCCTCTTTCCTTTCCCTCCTCTTATCTAACTCTAACTGTTGTAAATTGGATCCACAGCAAGCTGCGATGGGTCATCCTCCTACAGATGCAAAGACGTGACACGCATTTCGCATAGGAACAAAACCGTGGTTTATTGAGCAAGAGGCAATGGGAGTGACAGTCGATTGGGCTGAGGTGGTTGCTCGCACGATATAAGTCTACTCCTACTTGTAATCTCACTTTTTAAATTGTTTTATTCTTTAAGTTCCAATCTAATTTTCAATTTATATGGTTCAGTCATAGGGTGCAAGCTCCAGCGTCCCATCACCAGAGGTGAGCGATCAGCAGGGCGTGGGATCAAGCCAAGAAGACGAGGATCAGGGAGAAGGTGCAGTTCAAGAGGACCAAGGATTAGGCCAACAAGACGAGGAGGAGGATGAGGATGATGAGGATGCTTCGAATGAGTAGTAGTAGTAGTAGTAGTAGCAGTTTGCATATACTTCGCCATGTATGTCATTTTGTATATCCACTCGTTTGAGCAATTTCGTATCACCCTTTTTGAAATGGTAATTTTGTAACAAACAATGTTGTATATGTTCAACATGTATATCCTTTTGTTGCTCGATCATTTCATTTGAGCGATTTTGTATCACTTTTTGCAAGGGAAATTTTGTAATAAAAACCTTTTTTTTGTAATTAGTGGGGTAAAACAGGGCTTGCTATGGCCCTGTTAGACCCCACTAATGCTTTTTTTTTACTTCTGTTAATCGTCGCTATATAGCAATGTTTACTAGTGTCGCTATATAGTGACAATTAGTAGTGTCGCTATATAGTGATGTTTGACAGCATGCTATATAGTGACGATTCTTTTTCGATGCTTTTAGAGACTTTTATAACGATGTTTGTGCTCGTGAAAAAAAAAATTAATGTAAAAAGCGTCGGTTTTTTGTCGGAAAAGGGCCTATGGCTTGTAGTGCCCAATGATTCATTCTACAAGAATAAATTTTACAACACTACCCTCTGTCTCCCCTTTCACTTTCTGTAGGCCATTTCGAGTAGTCACAAGGGTAGGCCCCCGAGGAGTCAGCTGAGTGGAATCAAAGTCCTCTGGAGAGTATAGATCATGATGTCTCCTCCTCCAAGGGGTTTCGTACTTAGAGGACGTGCAACAATGTCTAATTTGGGGGGATTGAACAAATGCAAACACAAATACAAAAAAAAACACACAAGAGTGGGTAAGAAGTAGAAAATACAATTCACTTAAAAGACAATTTATTACTTTAAACTCAAATTCAATTTAATAAAACTATGAAAAGACAATTAATTACTTAAGACAATTATGAAAAGACATCAATGCAGAAAGGATAATTATGAATTTAGGACAATTATTTACATAAGACAATTATGAAAAGACAATCATGAAAGGACAAATATTTATGAAAGACAAGTTGAATCCAAGAAGGTTTTCATAAATTAAAAACATCTCAAAAAATACTATTGTTAAACAAGAGTTCTCAGATACAAATAGAGAGTGCAAAAAATAGAATGCTTAAGCAAAATATTTTTCCAAAAGAGGCATTCTCCAAAAATGCCAAAATACTGGAGGAGGTCTACTGCTCTACATTATTGTCTGAGGTACTTTCCTCCTCCTCACCGCTAGGCGGGTCACTCAAGACCTCATCTTCCACTTTTTCTAATATAAGGTCATACTCTTCATGGATTACATACTTGCAGTCCATGAAGACCTCTACACAACCCATTATGTCCTTTATACAACCATCTTTGTAGGTCCAATGGTCGTGGCAGTCTCTCCAAAACCTATGGATATCCCTATTAGATATCAATGCTCCACTCTCGTGTTACTACGCGGGAACCAGCTAACTCTACTTGTAAGCCCCCCCATATGAGGAGAAGGCATTTGAGTAGCTCGGTTATCTGGTAGGTCCTAGTTTGGACACTAGATGGAGGCCATGTGTCGCCTGATGGCTGGACGGCTTCAAATAGACTTGGCACACTACCAATTAGGCTACATGCAAGTGCGGGAAGGCATCCCATGACTGACTGCACTGAGGGTAGATGGAGCATTTCCGGAGGCAGCCCACTCTTAAGTTGCGGGGCCCGTTTGGAGCCCCAGATGATCTCGGATGGCTCTGGCCGAATGGAGCCTGTAGGTTAGTTGCTCTATTTTGCACCACGGTTCTATCGTTTGGTCGGTGATCTATTTCAGGAACAACCCCCAATCAGCTGTTTTGGGCAGACGGTCACTTAATTGAGTCTAACCGACTACGAGTGGTGGCCATATAAGAGCAAGCCCATGAAGCCCATTATCATCACTGGCTACAACAACCCTGATTCCTTAGCATCCAACCTCCGTCCTCTACTGTTTCCAGCACACCATTGAAGCTTCTCACACAAGAGCGCATGGCTGGGAGGCGGCGCCATCTATTGTATTAGTTTTACAGTAATCAAATTTTTTATTCTCCATACTATCTGCTTTCTCTCTTGCATGTTATATGTTGAGCACAGACATTGTATTGTTTTCTTACATGGTATCAGAGCTTGGGCTCTAGCAAGAAGATTTGGTAGTGTGTTTCTGTTTGCGAGCAGATTGTGAGAGATGGCCCAGCCCACAAGACTGCAAATCCCACCGTTCGGCAAAAGCGAAAAGTTGGACGGCACTAACTATCCACTCTTGAAGTTCAAGATGAAGACCATCCTAAGCGCATACGAGCTTTGGGATACTACTATTGGGGTGGACCTAAAGCCAGCTGCAAGACCGAATCTAGCCAATGCAGTGCAACAGATAGCTCGGGGGGGGTCACTCATCATATATAACCCTATCACGTGAGTTCAACAGAAGGATATTCTTTATTTCTAAAATTTACAGAAATAAATATACATAAGGGACTATTTAAAATAGTTTTGGGAAAAATTTATAGATTTGTATAGAAAAGGGGTACGTTTTATTAACAAAATATTTTAAGATAAGGGATTTTAAATATAGGCCTTGAACGCACGTGATATAGAGGGTTTATACATAGTGACCCCCCCGAGACAGATAGTACCAACTGTGGATGAGATTCTCGTGTGGACAAGAAGAAATGTAGATGCGCTGTGTTCTATTGTCTGCAGTGTAAGTGATTCTGTCATGGCATCAATTCAACATGTCACCACAGTGGAGGAGGCATGGATGGTCTTGGAAAATCAGTACGAGACCACCAATCAAATGTGGAGTTAGAATCTAGAGACTCAACTCGTGAACGAGAAATTGTCTGAGTCTAAAGCGGCAGAGAAGTTCATCACTAGGGTGAAGAATCTGCATGATCAGATGACTGCGATTGGCATCACCATCATCGTCGAGAATCTAGCATGAAGGTGCATACGGATTCTCCCACCAAAGTACGATGGTCTTGTTACAACGCTCAATACGCAGAACAAAAATCCACCCCTCAACTTTGAGGATTTCAGCGCAATGCTTTTGAAGGAGGAGATGCGTCAAAAGACGAGGACTGGAGAAGATTCAGCTTTCTTGGCTAGATCAAAGAAAGGTACGGGTAAGGACTCTGGTAACCCATCTTCTTCTGATGATAAAAAGAGAAAGAAGAAGATCAAGTGCTTCTATTACAACAAGGCAGGGCACAAGCAAAATGAGTGCCGGAAGAATATTGCAGATGAGAAGAATGGAGTAAAGAAAGAGTCCAACAACAGCACATAAGCAGTACTAGTAGATCTGTTCGTAGCAATTGAGGAGATTTGCACAGAGGCAGTTCATGTACCTACGGATGAACCTTGGATTATTGATAGTGGTGCATCGCACCACATGACCAGTCGGAAGGATTGGTATACCTCTCTACATTCGATAGGGAATGACATCCTAGTAGCAATCGGCAATGATACAAAATGTCCAGCAAAAGGAAAAGGTACGTTGCTCTCAAGTCAGATGGAGTTGTAAAACAGTTGTCTGATGTTATTTATGTGCTAGATATCAAGAGGAACTTGTCCATTTTTGCGATCACGAATCGGGACCTCAAAGTTCACTTCGATAAGAATGGCGCACAGATTTTGGATCTTCAAGGGAAGGTTGTTGGTAAAGGTACACAGCGCAGCAACATCTACAAACTCTTAGCTTTCAGTTCTCGAGCCGATGTGAGCAAGCAACACTAAGCTCTGGCATGAAAGGTTTGGTCATCTAAACCTTAGTTCTTTAAAGGAGATGCATAAAAGTGGAATGATTGCAGACCTACCAGAAATTACAGATCTCCCCGATGTATGTGAAGCTTGCATGATGGGAAAGCAGCATCAGCATCCCTTTCCTAAAGAGGCCAATAGGGCAAAGGCTCCTCTAGAGCTCGTTCACACAGACCTCTGTGGAAAGATAGAGATGGAAGCTTTGGGTGGTTCCTACTACTTCATGACGATGATCAACGACTACAGTAGAAGGATATGGATATACTTCCTGAAGACTAAGATGAGGCTTTTAGTAAGTTCAAAGAATGGCACGTAATAGTCGAGAAAGAAATGGGGAGGAAGGTGAAGAAGTTGAGATCAGACAGAGGTGGAGAGTTCACATCAAGTGAATTCGAAAGTTACTGCAAAAGTCACAGGATCAAGAGGCAGAAACCCCTGCCACATACATCACAGCAAAATGGTGTTGAGATATAGAGCTCCACTCATGATATGCCAGGGTGACCCTTGTGCATTTATGTCACGGACTTGTTAGCTGCAGATGCGGTTGGTACACTGCCCATGAATAATAGCTAGATGACAGCTATCCTTATGTACTCTAGTTCGTGGCTCAGTTAGTATGCCACCTTAATTAGCTAAGTTTGGTTTGAGACCCACATATAGGGTTCTTCTATTTCTTTGTACTAGAGTTCTTTTGGCTTTCACAACTAAGAAGAGAAAAACTGTTTTCAGCCTCCACCTTTGTGTGTATTCCCCCATTGTGTATGTGAGAAAGCCGCAAGTGAGACTCCTTCCCTCTCTCCCACTATCTTCACATGGTATTAGAGCCTAGTTCATGGTAAGGAGCTCAAGAAAGCAAACCAAGTTCGTGGTGTCTTGGTAAGAGGACCAGTGTTGCTTTCCTTTTTCGAGTTTGGGAGCAAATCTCTGCAGGTAGCACAGCCGGAAAGTGCGAGAGTGCATTGTCTCAGATTGAGACGCCCTTCGCGGTGTGGTGAGAAGGCAATATATGCTGCAGGTAAGGGCAAAGCCCAGGGTGACTTTATTTCTCTGATTCGAGGCCATTTCGGGGCCCGTTTTGGAGGCGGAAGTTCTCTGCAAGCACTGAGAAAAAGGCCCTATTTTTGCTGTGTGACCACTGCTCTGCAGGTCGGTAAAAAGTTGATGCAGAAATTGCATCGTATGCCTGTGCACAAAGATAGTGGGAGTTACAGAAACATCCTTATTGCCTGTTGATGCAAAATCGTCACTAGGAAGTGATTGTGTGGTCAAATACCACTTTTGTCAGTTTTGCAGATTTGCCCGTGAGGCAGAAGCTGTGTTTTTTGCAGTGACAGAATATTTTGCAGTGTTCTGTAATGGCATCTAATTCTCTTTCACAGATTGTCACTGAAAAGCTTGACAAGAACAACTTCCAAGCATGGAAGTTTAGAATGACGAATTTCCTTATGGGAAAAGGCTATTGGGAGTTCATTATAGGAAATGAAGAAGAGCCAGTTCTTCCTATTGTTCCCAATCAACAGGAAATGCAGGCATTTAAAGGATGGCATGAGAGAGCCAGAAAAGTTATATCAGTATTTCAGATTCTACGATTGTGCATATTCAGGATGCAAGTACGCCAAAGGAGGCATGGGATACTTTGGCAAAAATATACAGCACAAATACGCAAGCTAGGAAAATGCAGCTCAAGCAAGAGTTGCACAATGTGCAGAGAGAAAATATGGGCATCAATGACTACCACATGAAGGTGAAAAAAATTACAAATGCGCTTGCTTCCATTGGGTCGCCAGTGGAAGATGATGATCTAGTTTCTGTGACCATGAATGGTCTAGGAAAGGATTATGCACAGTTCTAGACATCCATTGCCGTCCGTGAAAAATTTTTTGATTTTGAGGAGTTGTTTGCTCTTCTAATTTCTGAAGAGCAGAGAAATGGTGGTGCATCTTCTTCAGAAGGAACTTCAAAAGAAGCTATCTTTTACTCAAATGCTAGAAGAGGTAGAGGCAGAGGTAGAGGAGGCCGATCTGGAGGCCATAGAAATTAGAATATGCAGCAAGCTCAAGAAAACCAGTCCTTTGGAGGAGGACGTGGTAACTCTAGACGCAGGGGGAGCCAAAGAGGTCATGGTGGATGGTAGAGAGGCCAAAATGCAAACAACAATGTTCAATGCTACTATTGTGGTAAAATGGGTCATATGGCTAAAGACTACTACAAAAAGCAGAATGACATTATGAATGGAAAAATGCAGCAAGGCAATTATGCATCCTCTAGTAGACAGGGTGATGATAGAAATGAGCATTTGTTTATGGTGTAGCACATGACCAATTCTGTGACAAGTGCAGAAGAAAGTAATGATGTGTGATATGTTGACTCGGGTGCATCAAACCACATGATAGGTCATGCAGAATGGATGCAAGATGCAAGGAAAATGGAAAGACCAGGATTTGTGGAGATTGGTGATGATACTACACATCCTATTGTGCAAATTGGTAAAATTCCTTTGTCTATGCAGGATGGGAAAAAGAATACCTGTCTGATGTATTTCATGTCCCGAATATCACCAAGAACCTAGTTTCTCTTGGTCAAATGGTTGAGCAGGGCTTGCAGGTTAGATTTAATCCTCATGGATGCTTTGTTGAGGATATGAAAAATAACGGTCGCTTGATGGCAAAAAGAAAGAAGAAGGGCAGGATGTTTACATTGGATGCAGACATGCCTGAATTGAGTGCAGCAATGTTTGCACATGGGACCGGTGTAGTTGCAAATATTGATATCTGGCATAAACGCATTGGTCATGTTAATGTACAGTGACTTAAATCAATGCAGGCCCAAAATATTATTGTAGGATTGCCTAAATTCAAGGTTGCAGAAATGCATAAGGTATGTGAAGCCTATCAATTTGGAAAACAGGCAAGGAAACCATTTCCTAGGCATGTTCAAGAGAGTAAGAAGCCATTGGAATTAATCCACTCTGATGTGTGGACTACTAAAGCTGCATCTATTGGAGGCTGTCATTATTTTGTCACTTTTATTGATGACTACAGCAAAAAAGTTTAGGTGTATTTTATGAAAAAGAAAAGTGAAGTGTTTGGTCATTTCAAAGCTTTTAAAGCTATGGTTGAAAAAGAAACAGGCCTACAAATAAAATGCCTAAGCTCAGATGGAGGGGGAGAGTACCTCTCAAATGAGTTTGCAAGGTTCCTGTAGGAGCACGGCATGAAGCAGCAATATTCATGCAATCATACCCCACAGCAAAATGGACTTGCAAAAAGGAAAAACAGGCATATTGGAGAGGTATCTCAGGCCATGCTAAATGAAAAAGACCTACCAGATTATTATTGGTATAATAATCTGGTATAAACCAGATTATTATTATTGGCCATGCAAAGATGTTTTTGATGAGATGAGCAGCTGGTATAAACCAGTAAATGTGATTGATGATATAGATGCACAAAATGGTAATGCTGCACAAAATTCACAGCAGCAATCACAAAATATTAGTGGACCTGCAGTGTCCTCTAGCAGTGGTTCACATACTTCACCATGGATAGGTAGATTGAGATCAGGAGAATCTCCTCAAAGCAATGCAGATAGTGGTATGCAGGTATCACGAAAAGGAAAAGAGAAGGTAGATCAGCCCATGTTTGATGTGAATCCAGGTCACTCTTATGTGGATGGTGAATCCAATGGCTCAGAACAGAGCATTGATGATGAGTTGGGTATTCCTTCTATTGTTACACCTGGAGTAAGGAAGACCAGGGATGTTTTGAGGGCACCTAGAAGTGAGCCTATTTTGTGCAGGTCTACCAGAGCTAGGTATCCTATGGATAGGCTAAAATATGATGGATTTACAGCCATTCACTATGCTTATATGGTCAAAGTGATACAGGAACCAGAACCCACTTCTTTTGAGCAAGCCATGGGAAAAGAAAAATGGGAGAAAGCCATGGATGAAGAAATGGATGTCTTGGAAGCAAATGCTACATGGGAATTGGTGCCTTTGCCTAAAGACAAGAATGCAATTGGTTGTAAGTGGGTTTATAAGGTGAAGCACAATGCAGATGGTTCTGTGAACAGATACAAGGCAAGATTAGTTGTTAAGGGGTATGCGCAGACATATGGCATTGATTATGAAGAAACATTCAGTTCGGTTGCAAGGATGGCAACCGTAAGAGCAGTCATTGCTATGGCTGTATCAAAGGGATGGTCTTTACATCAGATGGATGTAAAGAATGCCTTCTTGCATGGTGATTTGCAAGAAGAGGTCTTTATGGAGTAGCCATTAGGTTATGTTCATGATGTTCATCCTGAGTTTGTTGTAGGTTGAATAAAGCCTTGTATGGCTTGAAGCAAGCACCTAGAGCATGGTCGGACAAGATAGGACAGTATCTTGTCACTATTTGCTTTCAAATTTCCAAGGCAGATTTCTCACTTTATGTGAGAAAAACAGAGAAAGGTATTATGCTGCTTGTCATTTATGTTGATGATTTGATCATCACAGGTGATAGTGATGAAGATATCCTTCATGTGAAAATGCTATTGAAGCAGAAGTTTGAGATGAAGGATTTGGGAGAGCTGCGTTATTTCTTGGGCATTGAGGTGATTAGATCACCAAGTGGGATATGGCTCTTGTAGAGGTAGTATGGATTGGACATGCTGTCCAAATATGGGATGACAGGCTGCAAGCCTATTTTAGTTCCTTTGGAGTAGAATGTGAAGCTGAGCGCAGATGCAGGTGAGCTTCTGGAAGACCCTACTATGTACAGATGCATAGTAGGAAGTTTGATTTATATGACTATTACCAGGCCAGATTTGAGCTATGCTGTTGGATTGGTAAGTCTGTTTATGCAGGCTCCAAGGAAGCCGCATTTGGATGCGAGTAGACACATACTCAGATATGTGAAGTCCACATTGCAGTATGGACTATTTTATGAGGCTGGGGTTCATATACAGTTGCATGGATACACTGATGCTGATTGGGCTGGTAGTATTTCTGATAGACGATCTACCAATGGATATGTGTTCTCTTTTGGGAGTGCTACAATCACTTGGAGCAGCAAGAAACAGCCTACAGTTGCCTTGTCGAGCATAGAGGCTGAGTACAGGGGTGCAGCAATGGCTGCATGTGAGGTAGCTTGGTTGCATAAGCTACTTTATGATATGCATCAGTCTACAGATGGGCCAGTTGTCATTTATTATGACAACATGAGCAGAATACACTTGGCAAATAACCCAGTCTATCATGCTAAAACAAAGCACATTGAGGTGCATTATCACTATGTGCGGGAGAAGGTTTTACTAGGTCTTATTGATCTAGTTTATGTCAGCACAGAGAATCAGGTAGTTGACATATTCATGAAGGCATTGGGCGCAGAGAAGCTACGCAAGTTTAGAGACCTGCTTGGTGTGCAGGAATTGGGATTGAGCTCGAGGGGGAGTGTTGAGATATCGAGCTCCACTCGTGATATGCCAGGGTGACCGTTGTGCATTTATGTCACCGACTTGTTAGCTGCAGATGTGGTTGGTACACCGCCCATGAATAATAGCTAGATGACAGCTATCCTTATGTACTCTAGAGTTCGTGGCTCAGTTAGTATGCCACCTTAGTTAGCTGAGTTTGGTTTGAGACCCACATATAGGGTTCTTCTATTTCTTTGTACTAGAGTTCTTTCGGCTTTCACAACTAAGAAGAGGAAAATTGTTTTCAGCCTCCACCTTTGTGTGTATTCCCCCATTGTGTATGTGAGAAAGCCACAAGTGAGACTCCTTCCCTCTCTCCCACTATCTTCACAAATGGAGTAGCAGAGCGCAAGATGCACATCATCTGTGAAATGGGCAGGAGTATGATGAAAGGGAAGGATTTGCCAAAGACTTTTTGGGCTGAAGCATGTAACACGGCAGTTTACATTCTGAATCATAGCTACACGAAGGCTGTGAACAGAATGACTCCGCTATAGGCCTTTTCTGGTAAGAAACCTTTAGCTGCACATTTCAGATTTTTTGGATGTGACTGTTTTGTGCATGTCCCTGATGCTAACAGGACCAAATGGAAACCGAAGAGCCGAAAGTGTATTTTCTTGGGCTACAATAAAGAGGCAAGGGTTACCATCTCTATAATCATGTTACCAAGAAGGTAATAGTAAGTCGCGATGTGGTCTTCTCAAAATAGCTGCATCAATTGGAGGAGGATGCTTCCTTTCCAGACAACCAGGACCAGGATATCCATCCAATACAACCACCAACAACAGACCGAACTCCCCCAATGGTGCTTGGGAGGATTCAAGATAAAGAAGAGGAAGAAGAGCTGCGGAACCACAATGGCAATGGCCATTCCTGAAGTGGGTAAAGCAGCTTTTGGATGGCAGAGAACCTCTAGCCATTGAGGAGAAACCATCCAGCCGGTCCAAGAGATAGAGGAGCAAAGGAGGGCGCAGGAACACTTGGTCAACTATGCTTTGATGACAGAGATGATCCGTGCTAAAGAACCCAAGTGTCTTGTAGAGGCACATGGTGATGATTGGTGGATGGAGGCTATGCAGTCGGAGTATGGCTCCATAATGAAGAACAACACTTGGGACCTTATGGATCGACCAACAATCGCAAGGTTATCAGCACCAAGTGGGTGTGTAAGACCCAGTACATGTCTGACGGCACGTTGGATAATTACAAGGCTCGGCTCATGGCAAAAGAATTCGCACAGGTACATGGTTTTGATTATCAGGATACTTTTGCTCCCACAACTTGACTAACCATAATTTGCACTGTTTTGGCTTTAGCAGACTAGTGAAGGTGGCCTGTGTTTCAAATGGATGTAAAATCTGCCTTTCTGAATGGAGATCTCAAGGAGGAGGTATACATGGAACAACCACCAGGTTTTGTGATCCCCGGTTCAAAAGGTAAAGTCTGTAAACTGAAGAAGGTACTTTATGGGCTGAAACAAGCCCCACGAGCGTGGTACCAGCGGATTGATGCCTACTTTCTGCAAAACGGGTTCAAGAGGAGCCCATCTGATGCAAATTTGTATATCTTCATAGGAGGCAGGTGTATGATCATGGTCCTTTATGTGGACGACCTTGTCATAACAGGGAACCATGAAGAGAAGATCTCACAGACAAAGCATTTGCTAGGAAGAGAGTTTGAAATGGTAGACCTCGGACTGATGCATTTCTATTTGGGGATTGAAGTTTGGCAAGAGCCAAAACAGATCTTCATCTCATAGCTAAAGTATGCTGGAGAGATACTGAAGGCATTTGGCATGGCTGAGTGCAAGACAGTTGGCACCCCTATGGAGGTTGACGTGAAGCTCTCAAACAAGGATTCATCACCACTAGTGGACGAAGCAAAGTATAGAAGGCTTGTGGGCAGCTTGATTTACTTGTGCAACATGTGGCCCAACATCAGCTTTGTAACTGGTGTACTAAGCAGGTTTTCCAATAAGCCTCGGGAGAACCATTGGAGGGCACGGATGCAGGTGCTGAAATACATCAAAGGCACACTTAATTATGGCATCACCTATACCAAGGGCAACATCTTGATCGGATTCTGTGACTCGGATTGGGTAGGAGACATGGACAGTAGGAGATCAGTGACAGGTTATTGTTTCTCACTCGGATCTGGAGCTGTGTCATGGGTCAGCAAGAAGCAACCTACAGTTGCTCTTTCTTCTACCGAGGCTGAGTACAAATTAGCATGTTTTGCTTCTTGTGAGGCAGTGTGGTTGAGGAGGATTTTAGGGAACATGGGTGCAGTGCAGAAAAAGCCTACATAGTTATCATGTGACAATCAGAGTTGCATGGCAATTGCAAAGAACCTTGTGTTCCACGCTCGCACAAAACACATTGAGATTCAATATCACTTTGTACGCGAGCTCATCGTGGATGGAGAGGTTGACTTGGTGTACTGTCCAACTATAGAGAATGCTGCAGACATCTTCACGAAGGCTCTTGGAAGAGACTTGCTGGAGAGGCATCTTCATCGACTTGGCATTGGGCCGAAAAAGTAAGTTCACTTGCGGGTGGACATTGAGGGGGGGTGTTAGATATCAATGCTCCACTCTCATGTAACTACGCGAGAACTAGCTAACTCTACTTGTAAGCCCCCCCATATGAGGAGAAGGCATTTGAGTAGCTCGGTTATCCGGTAGGTCCTGGTTTGGACACCAGATGGGGGACATGTGTGGCCTGATGGTTGGACGGTTTCAGACAGAGTTGACACACTACCAACTAGGCTACATGCAAGTGCAGGAAGGCATCCCATGATTGACCACACTGAGGGTAGACGGAGCATTTCTTGGGGTAGCCCACTCTCAGGTTGCGGGGCCCGTTTGGAGCCCTTGATGATCCCAGATGGCTCTGGGCCGAATTGAGACTGTAGGTTAGTTGCTCTATTTTGCGCCACGGTTTTATCATGTAGTCGGTGGCCTATTTTGGGACTGACCCCCAGTCGACTGTTTTGGGCGGACTGGGTCGATCACCCAATTGAGTCTAACTAAGTACGAGTGGTGGCTATATAAGAGCAAGCCCATGAAGCCCATTATCATCACTGGCTACAGCAACCCTGATTCCTTAGCATCCAGCCTCCGTCCTCTACTATTTCCAACACGCCATCAAAGCTTCTCACACAAGAGCACACAGTTGGGAGGCAGTGCCATCTATTGTATCAGTTTTACAGTAATCAAATTTTTTATTATCCATATTATCTGCTTTTCTCTCTTGCATATGAGATCCTGTTATCTATTAAGCACAGACGTTGTATTGTTTTCTTACAATCCCATAGGTTATTTCATGCTTGCCTCAATCTCGCTGCTGCTCCATGTGCCTTCGGTCCAAACCCCACCCAAGCGCACACACTTCAATGTTATACTTCACCCAGTCTGTATCACACGCAATCTTCTGTGCTACCTGTGATAGCAGAGTTTGGATGTCCCGAATGAATCCAACATGGCCCAATCGGGTTAGGGTTTTGGGAAGACAGCCGTGGGTGAGGGCATGGGTGTTCCATTTAGAATCTATTTGAAAAAAAAGAACCAAATACGGCTAAAGAGAAAAAGAAAAAGAAGGAAAAGATATCCTGACATTGAGCAAGCATTTATAGGCTCCCGCATTCTTTGAATTAGAGTGGCAGAAGTCTGTATATGCTTGCTCAATGTCAGGTTGTTGAAGCTTCACGTGGGTGGAAAGGAGAGAAGAAAAGAGAGGGAAAGAGAGGAAAAAAGAGAGGAAAAGAGAGGAGAAAAGATAAGGAAAGAGAGGAGAAAGGATAGAAGGAAAGAGAGAAGGAAAATAGAGGAAATAAGAGATCAGGGGAAAAGAAGAGAAGGAAGAGGATGAATGAGAGAAAGAGAGAAGAAAAAAGAGAGGGGAAAGAGAGAAAAAGAGAGGGGAGGGAAAGAGGGGAAGAAAAGGGAGGGAAAGAGAGGGAAAGAGAGGGGAGGGAAAGAGAGGAAAAGAGAGGGGAGGAAGAGGGAGGGAAAGAGGGGAAATAAGAAAGAAGGAAAGAAAGGGGAAGAAGAGGAAATAAGAGAGAAGGAAAGAGAGAAAAAGAGAGGAAACAAGAGAGGGGAAAGAGAGGAAAAAAGAGAGGGGAAAGAGAGGAAAAGAGAGAAAGCATATGATTATGCTTATGCATGAGCATATGAGCATATGAGCATATAAACATAAGCAAATGCACATGCCTATGAAAAGAGAGAAACGAGGATGAAAGACAGGAAATAAGAGAGGGGAAAAGAAGAGAAGGAAGAGGATAAAAGAGAAAAAGAGAGAAAAAAAAAGAGAGGGGAAAAGAAGAAAAGAGAGGGTAAAGAGAGGAAAAGAGAGAAAGCATATGATTATGCTTATGGATGAGCATATGAGCATATGAGCATATGCTCATGCATAAGCATATAAGCAAAAGCATACACAAATGCATATGCTTATGAAAAGAGAGAAAAGCTCGAGAAAAGACGATGAAAGAGAGGAAATAAGAGAGGGGATGTTATTGCATAACCATGTGGGTTAGCAGCAGTGAACTATGAGGGGTGTGCGAGGGTAGGTTAGTTGCAATGTTTGGTGGTTGAGTCCTCCAAGCAGCTGAGTCTTCAATGGTCTCTAATCGACAGTCGGTTCTTGTACACATGCTATTACTAGCATTCCATCTATGTTTTTTATGTAGGTGTTGAGAGAGCTCTTGCTCTAGAAATACAAAGTCATGCAGTGTTGTGTTCTTCTATTCGCATTCTCTGTATTCCGTCTGTAGATGTCATGTTGTTTTATCTCTGTTTCTCGTAGCGTCTATGCTGAGTGATGACACTACACATTGGTGATCACGATGCACATTCTTACTATCATGAAAGGGATTCGCGATCTAGCGACGATTAACTTGCTTCCGGCAGGTGTTTTGGTGAGCTCATGTCATCTGCTCCTTGCTATCACGACAGAGGCACTTCACATGGAGGGTTGTGTGCAACGGCATGCACTCGAGTGGAGATTCAGGAGGAGATGGCAGTGGTGAGGTGTCACATTTGTGGATTTCAAGATGAACTCCAACGGATGCAAACTAATCCCCAACACCCTACTTACAGTCGAGCGAGTGCAGAAATCCTAGTGAAGAACCTCATCCAGTGGTCTTGGCAGCACATTTTGCAATTGCTATCTTTCTAGTAGGCATGCATGTGCACACACTCGCAAGGCCCTCCTAACCCTTTGACACCAACGACACAGTTACGATGATAGAGGAGTGATCCCGAGCATGGAGACATCATGTCGTAAGGCTCTCCGAGAGGAGTTGAATGACGTCAAGGGACGCCTTCTCATTCTCTCACTGCCATGGCTCTAGTCAGGGCAACGGGGTATGGGTCTCGTTGGATGGATGCAAGGTGTTGAGTGCATCCTCGTCTCCAATAATGGTTTCGGCTACTTCTTGCAACCTCTTCGGTCAAGGAGTACCATCAAGAGGAGGAGCACTAAAGGTTGGAGGTGCTACAATGGTGGGCCAAGTCAAGTATGCTAATTTCTTGGGAAAACAATCTGATGACTAGGATGCTCATGTCCAACAGTTTGAGAAGTTGTATGCGGTCAACAATCTAGCACCCATGGTACCAGTTTGAGAAGTTGTATGCGGTCAACAATCTGGCACCCATGGTACCGCTCTGACAGGAGGCAGTTTTTGAATCAACCTTAGTAGGCAAGGTGTCACGATGGCTTGTAGAGGGCCAATTCATTTCATATGATCTCGTCTGCACCACATTCTTGAGACAGTTTGGTAAGGAAAAAACTCTGGATAGATTGTGGTGGTTGGATCAAGGAGATCAAGATGTGGAGGATTATGCATCCAAATTCAAATTACTCATGCAACATGTGCCACAAGTGAATTTGCTTGCTCAAGAGGTGCTGAACGACTACTTCATTTTGGGGCTCTCCTGAGATCTGCGAATGGCGTTGGCCACAAACACTTATTTCATTAATTTTGGACTTGTCAATGTACAAATTTATTTTTATAGATACTTTTGGACTAGATTTTGCATAAAATTTAAGAAAAAAACACTCTTCAAAAAAAAGATGAAAACATAAAAACAAGCAATTTTTAAGAGTTTTTTGAAAGAAATTAAATCAAAATTAACATGACATAGATTAATACATTAAAGACACTTGTAAAATCTCATTAATAGTTACATCAAAAGACTAGATTTTTCTTAATTATTTACTTAATTTATTATAATTAAAATTAATAAAAAATCATTTTAAATGCATTAATAAATTAATTAATGTATGTATGGCCCATGCATGATATTATTTTACTATAAGAGTCCTCTAATGTATGTATGTATGTATGTATGTATGGCCCATGTATGACATTAATATACCATAAGAGTCCTCTAAAATCTTCAAGATATCACAACAGTATCAATAAACACCTTTTGAGAGTTTGAAAACTCTAAAATCTCATATATGGCATCACACATAATGCTACACATGCATGCATGGAACGTACATTCCTTGGTTCATCAATGGAAGGCCATTGATACATATGGTGGGACCGGTGCAATGCACTTGTCCACCTTGCATAGGCATGCCTGCAAGGCTTTTAGTTGATCCGTATCTGTGTGGGATTCACACTGCAACTGTTGACAGAGGGGAGGCAGGGGGAAAGAGATAAAGGGAGGGAGGTAAGAAAGAGAGGAAAAGAAAGACGAAAGGGGAGGGGAGGGAGAAAGGAAGGGAAGGGAAGGAGAAGGGGCAAGGAAGAGGAGGGAGAGAGGGGGCAGGAAGAGGAGGGAGAGAAAGAGAGAGAGAGAGAGAGAGAGAGGAAGGGGGAAGGGAAAGGCAGGGTGAGGAATGGGGAAAGGGGAAAGGAGGGGAGGGGAATGGGGAGGGGGAGGGGAAGGGGAAGGGGAAGGGAGGGGATGAAAGGGATAAGGGGAGGGGAGGGGGGGGGAGAGGTGAGAAGGGGAAGGAGTAGGAAGGGGGACTCCCTAATGCATGCTCTGGCAGCCATGGCTACCAGAGCTTAGGCCTATAATGCATGCTCTTGGAAGGGGAGAGGAGGGGTGAGGAAAGGAAGGAGAGGGGAGAGGGCTAACGAATACATAATCTGGCGGCCACGGCCACCAAGCACCTGTGCAATAATAATAATAATAATAATACATTTATTTATTTGTTTGTTTATTTTTATTTTAGTTATTTTATTTTTTTGCACAGGTTCTTGGCAGGGCCACGATTGCCCAATTAGTGTTTTGGATTCGAAGGGGGAGGGGTGAAGAAAAGAGAGAGGAGAGAGAGAGGGGAGGGAGAAGAGAGAGGGAGCGGGGAAGGGAATGACAAAATATGAAGAGGGGAGAGGAGAAAAGTGGAGATGAGGAGAGAGGGCATAGCTAGAGAGCACACCACAAATGACTAACTGTACACTAGATTTAGTTGTAAAAATAGAATATATACAAACCCATTTAGGGTTAGGGTTAGGGGATCTAACCCTTTCCTTTATAGCACTCTATAAGGTTAGTGCTATGCATATATGATCACGTGATGGTGCTATGCACACATGATCACATGATGTTGAGCATGAACTCTC
This sequence comes from Dipteris shenzhenensis, assembly GCF_047967505.1. Lineage (NCBI taxonomy): Eukaryota > Viridiplantae > Streptophyta > Polypodiopsida > Gleicheniales > Dipteridaceae > Dipteris > Dipteris shenzhenensis. Next base: position 43,209,351 of record NC_141620.1, on the reverse strand, counting down.
AACACCTTCCCTCAAGATCAACATCATGAAGTAGGCCTTCCCTCAAGATGATGATTCTGGGGAATCAAAGAAGGACTAAGCATTACATTCCATCACACCCCTTTAATGGGAATGTCCTTCCTCTATGTCAAACGAAGAGCTAATCGATGTTTCTCGAAAAGCTCTTTACCGAGTGGTTTGGTAAAGATGTCTGCAACATTTTCTTTGCTATCACAATGCTGCAGCGTGATGTCACCAAGTAACACTCTTTCTCTAATAAAGTGCTCTCTGACATCAATGTACTTTGTCCTAGAGTGATATACTGGATTTTTGGCCAATGCTTGAGCCGATTGATTATCACAATATATTGTTGTTGGCTTTGACTCATCAAAGTAATCTGTTTCTAACAATAGTCTTCTGAGCCATATAGCCTCACATGCAAGTGTAGTGAGTGCCCTATATTCTGCTTCAATCGAAGACAAAGAAACAGTTGGTTGTTTGTTTGACAACCATGATATAGCACCTTGACCAAGGAAAAATGCATATCCCTATGTCAATCTCCTAGTCTCATGATCTCTAGCACAGTCACTTTCACAGTATCCATGCAACTGTGGATAGCTTCCTCTATATTCTATCCCAAACTGTCTTATACCTCTAATGTATCTCAAGACTCTTTTGGCTGTATTCCAATGAGATTGTTTTGGATTTGCCATAAACTATGCTAGTGAGCTTACTGCATAACAAATATCTGGCCGTGTGATTGTCAGATATATAAGAGATCCGATGAGCTGCCTATAGTATTTGTCATTGACTGTAGGCTTTTCTAAATCTTTAGTAAGTTTCAAACTCTGTTCCATGGGAGTGGCTGCAATCTTGCAATTTGCCATATGAAACTTCTTCAAGAGACTGTCAACATACTTGAGCTGACTCATGAATGTGCTATCTGAATCTCTCCAAAACTCAATTCCAAGACAATAGTGCATAAGTCCAAGATCTTTCATGTTAAACTCTGCAGATAAGTCTTGTTTTAGTTTTTTGATGAAGCTATCCTTGCTTCCTGTCACAATCAGATCATCTACGTACAAAAGTGCAATAGTAATGTCTTCCCCTTGAACTTTGTAGTAGAGAGTATGATCCGCATTGGATTTCATGTATCCCAAATCAGCAAAATCCTTGTCAATTCTATTGTACCAACTTTTGGGTGCTTGTTTTAAGCCATAGAGACTTTTCTTGAGATGGCAAACCTTATTTTCCTTTCCTGGTTCAACATAACCTGATGGTTGTTGCATGTAGACTTCCTCGTCTAGATTACCATTGAGAAATGCATTCTTGACATCGAGCTGATACACATTTGCTGAGTGTTCCTAGTGATATCAAGAACCGTATGGAATCCATCTTTGCTACTGGAGCATAAGTCTCAGCATAGTCCTGACCATATTGTTGTGCAAATCCTTTTGCAACTAATCTAGCTTTATATCTCTGAATACTGCCATCTAGATTGTACTTTACTTTGTATACCCATTTGTTTGCTATGGCCTTCTTTCCTGGTGAAAGGTCACATAATTCCCAAGTGTTATTTTTATACAAAGCATCCATTTCTTCATTCATAGCAGTTTGCCATTGTGGCTTGTCTACTGTGTCTTCGAAGTACACTGGCTCTTTTGTAGCCATGATGGTAGTCATAAGACCATAGTTGGTGGTTTCCACTTGAATTGCTTTGCCTTTCTGAGCATATGTCAATCTGGCTGGTGATCTGCTTTCCCTGAAAGACCGTCTGAGCTGCTGTGGCTCTGCTTGGGGTGTTGCTGGCAATTCTTGCTCTTCTTCATCAACTTGTTCTGTAGATGATTGTGAAGTCGATGCTTCTATCTCCTGTGTGGGTGAGGTTTTCCATTCTAAATCCTCATCAAAGATTACATCTCTGGAGACAATGACTTTGCGGTTGATGGGATCATACAATTTGTATGCTTTGCTTTCTTCACTGTAGCCAACCATGATGCATTTGTGTGACTTTGCATCCAAGTTTCTACAATGATCATCATGTATGTGGGCATATGCTATGCAACCAAATATGTGGAGATGCCCAATGTGTGGCTTGTGTCCAGTGAATGCTTCATAAGGAGCCATATCTTGTATCGGTTCGGTAGGAAGCCGATTAAGCAAATACTTAGCTGTAGCTATTGCTTCTACCCAATACTGATTCGGAAGATGCTTTCACTAAGTGTTGCTCTAGCACTATCTACTAAAGTCCCATTCTTCCTTTCAGCTCTTGCATTCTGCTGAGGAGTATCTGCACATGTTAATTGTCTTCGAATGCTGTGATTTTTGCAAAAGTTCATGAATACTGAAGACATGCATTCACCTCCTCTATCTGATTTCATGACCTTGATCTTTCTGCCTCTCTGGTTTTCTACCATGGCTTTGAATCCTTGAAATCTAGAAAACACTTAAGATTTCTCTTTCAGAAAGTAGATCCAACAATATCTTATGTAGTCGTCGATGAAAGTCAAGTAGTAAAGTGAACCATTGATGCTGCAGGTCTGGGCATAACCCCATACATCTGTATGAATCAAATCAAGAATACCTCATGCACGAGAAGTACTTCTGACAAAGTTGGTTCGCTTTTGTTTGCCGAAGCAACATGCTTTACAAACCTTTCCAAGAAACTGTAGCTTCAGAATCCCAATTGCCATATTCTGATTCCTGAGATCTAACAAGTACTTGAAGTTGATATGACCATATCTCTTGTGCCATTTTGTAGATAGTAGCATCTGTTGCGGTTGAGCTGACATGGCATGCTTATCTGGTACTGTAGCTAGCATTCTATATAAGCGTCCTTCCTTGACACGTTTTGCTACTAGCTGACATCTTTTGGATTTGTCTCAGTTTGTCTCTGATAGTGCATTCATCACCGTCGAAGATGACTTTGTAATTGTGATCCGTCATTTGACCTACTGACAAAAGGTTCTTGCTGAGCTTCGGAACATAGAGCACATCTTTCACTAATCCTTTTGTACCAATGAAATTATTCATAGGGATAACACCTATCCCTTGAATTGGATTTGGTGTATTGTCTGTTGTGTAGATGCTCTGTAGATGACATTCTTCTGACCTTATAATGGCTTCATTTCTGTGAACCATTCCTAATGATTTGTCATATGAGCTGATGCACCGGTGTCGATATACCAAGGATCCTATTCCACTTGGTCGACTTGATAGCTGTAATCCTCTTTGGGATTGAAATTAGTGTCTAGGTACACTGTATCAAACTGATGCAATTCCTCGCTTGCAAGAAACATATTTCCATGTTCATTTGCAAAATGACTGTGACTAGAATGTCTCGTATCCCTCTCCTAGTCCATTCAGGATTACTTGAACCATTTTTGCGGGGTTCATAGTCTCTCCTGCTACTGCAAGTTGATTGTTGTAGTCCTTTATGCAGAGTACATAAGCATGACCGGTTTCACTGCTGTTGTGGAATCTCTGGTTGATCTGGTTTCTCAGGGTGAGAATCCTAGATGTGTTCTTAGACTCGTAGAGATTTGCAAACATATCCCATGCTTCTTTTGATGTTTTGACTGTGTTGAGCTGTCCTAGCATGACATCTTGCACATTCTACTTGATCAGGTGATATGCATACTTGTCTTTCTTATCCCATTCTGCTTGAGCTCGAGCAATGGCAGGATCTGCTATTGGTGTGGAAACTGTTTGTCTAGATGTAGATCCCGTTGTAGATCCTGTTGCTGGTGGTGTGACAACAGATGGAGTAGAGCTACTGGTAGCTGGATCATCCAATGGTCTAGGTGTAGACCCATCGACATACTCCTATTTGTCCTGAAGTACAAGAATGGTCTCCATTCGGTATTTCCATGTACCATAATTGGAGTTGCCTAACTTAGCAGATGCCTCCAAATTGAGGTTGCTAGTCGACATGGTGCAAGAAATGTACTCGAAAGTGTCATGAAAATCTCTGTATGAATCAACTGCAAATACGTTGTCTATGCCAAGTGAAATCTCTGAATTGTTGGTGAAGATAGAACTGCAATATATAAAATCTTATCTGTATTACAATGCTTGTGGCAATGATGCCAGGAATAGCCAAGAGGCTTGACAAGGCTGAAATGATGTGCACAATGCCGTGAGATAGCCGAATAGGCTTTACAATGGTGGCATGTGTGTGTGAAATCAAATGCTATTTGCCCACTGAAACAATCTGCAATGCCTCTAAACTCTGAAGTTTGCTCACTGAACTGATGAATGTAAGGTTTTAGGTAATGTTATGATGTGAAACCGTATGTGAGCATATGGACTGACTCCGAGTAGGTACTAGTCGAGAATTTCGGGCATGGCTTAGATTGGCAACTTGGGGAAATTCAAAGCATCCCTCTATGGTGATCTAGTCTACTCTGATCTACATCTAAACCAACCATCGATTGATGAAAGAACAATAAATAATTCCTTTTCTTTTGTTCTTTTTAAGTGCTGGGTTAGATGCATCGATGTAGAGGCAAATGTGTGTGAAGGAAGTGGTTTTGTCAGTGAGGCTCAAATGTGAGTGTAACTTGAACCAAAATGTGCGATGATGTGATGAGCGTGAAGAGCATGAAAAAACGAGTGACTTTCCTTTTTGGAGTGCCCTCAAATTCTTCCTGGATCAAGAGATAGGACTTGATCTAGGTGGAGGGGCAAAAGGAGTGCAAATGTGCTCAATGATGCGTGTCACTGTGAGTCACATGCAGTGATGATGTGGCACTGTGCCTAGCAAGAGGTGTGCCTCTGAAGCCCTGTGCTGAGGTGTAGGAGTGGTCACATGTAATGAGTGTGAAGAGGTAACTGTGCCTGCAGGGGTCAGTGCTGACTAGACAGTTGAGGTGGCACTACTGAGGTGGCATTACTAAGGTGGTAGATAAGGATTGATTTAAGGTAGCTTAACCATGGTTCATTGACCCATGGTAAACTTGACCTATGGTTAAGTTAACCGACCTTATCTACTCTTTAACCAAGGTTACGATACCCAAGTTATCTTAACCAGATAAGATGGTGTGGCATCTTCATGACCAAGCCCAAGGGTGTGAGGTCACCCGGGGATAAGGTTCTTGCCATGTGTCTTTTTCCAAGGTTGGAAAACCTTGGATTGCAGAGAAGGTCTGTGAGTCGACGGAGCTCAAAACAGTGATAGAAAATCGATGAAATCGACGGAATCGATGGAATTTTGAGTTGGAGCACCAATGGAGATCACTGAGGTTGCCAAACAGATTAAAGATGGCTGTCTAGAGCTCTAGCGACGGAAGCTTAGAATCATTGGCAACGGCAGCTATCGTGAAGCTTTGCTGGCAGAAGCTTGAAGGTCGAGCGTGGTAGAGCAAAGCTCATCGGCGCAATCGGTGGAGCTGTGAGTATTGGAGCTTGTTGCCACAGGTCAGTTTGCAAGGCGTAGCATTGGAGCTTGTTGCTTTTGGAGAAGGCGAGGTAGATTTGGTTGGAGCAGTGCATTGGAGAAGATGTTGATGGCGAAGGCAGGGCAGCACTAGAGACAGTTGCAAGGAGCTCGTTGCAGTCCACTGTGGAGCTTTGGTTCTTAGAGAAGTCGTAGAAGGAGGCTTTTCTGCAATCGTAGCATTTGCTGAAATCGGAACTTTGCTTGCAAGAGCTTTGCTTGAAATCACGACTGTCGGTTGGCTACAAAGAGCTGCGGATGAGCCATGGCCTGTGGATGGCCAGCAACCCGTAAAGATGCAATGGCCTTTGCCTTGGTGCTAGGAGTAGTCGCTATGGAAGGAGTCGATTAGAGGTCGCAGGTGTTGTGAGCAGGCTTTTCTCAAAGCAAGAAGACTAGCATAGCTTTTTCTGAGGAGTCGAAGCTCTACTAATGACAGAAATAGAGTCTCTCAATGAACAAAGAAGACGACTCTCCCAGTGGGCAGTTCCCTCTTTCAAAATAAGAATCTCTCTCTCACAGCAACAAGATCTCACAAAATGAATTGAAATCCTCACAAGGAAATCTCAAGCAATGAACGGAAATCTCTTAAGGAATGACAGAAATTCTCTCAAATGGATGGATGAAGATCTCTCACCGGAAGTGGACTCTAACGGAGAACACTCAAGAGAACTCTCAATCTGACAATCTCTCTCACTCTCACAAGAAGGATGGCACCTCAACGGAAGGCAGAACCATGCTCTGATACCATGACAAAATATGAAGAGGGGAGAGGAGAAGAGTGGAGATGAGGAGAGAGGGCACAGCTAGAGAGCACACCACAAATGACTAACTATACACTAGATTTAGTTGAAATAATAGAATATATAAAAACCCATTTAGGGTTCTAAAGGGTAAGGGGATCTAACCCTTTCCTTTATAGCACTCTATAAGGAACTTAGTGCTATGCAAATATGATCACGTGATGGTGCTATGCACACATGATCACATGATGTTGAGCGTGAACGCTAAACAGGGAAGAGAAGAGAGGGAGAGGGGGGAGGAAGAAGAGGGAGAGGGGACGAAGAGAAAGAGGGGAGGGAGAAGAGAGGGAGAGAGGCAGAGGGGAGCGGAAGGGAAGAGAGCGAGAAGAGAGAGGGAGAGGGGAGAGAAAGAAGAGGGAAGAGAGGAAGGAGAGGGAATGGGAGGGGAGAAGGGAGAGGGATAGGAAGAAGAGGGGAGAGAAAGGGGAATGTGACAGGCTATATATAAGCCATGGAACCCTAAAGTTTTGAATTTCCCTCTCTTTTTAAAGAAGAGGGGGGAAGGGAGATGGATAGGAAGAAGAGGGGAGAGGAAGGGGAAAGTGAAGGGAGGGGAATGAGAGAGGCTATATATAAGCCACGGAACTCTAAAGATTTGAATTTCCCTCTCTTTTTCCTCTCTCCCTCTCCTGCTCCCTCTCCCTCAAAATTTGAACATCTCACTCTCTCTCCTCGCCATTCTCTCCCTTCTCTCTCCTAGAATTCAAACTTCCTGCTCCCTTCTCTCTCCCTATTTGAATTCAAAAATTTTAGGGTTTCATGCTTTATATATCGCCACTCCCCGTCTCCCTCCCCTCTCACATTCCCCTTCCCTCTACCTCCCTTTGCTTTCCCCTTCCTCTCCCCTCTCTCTATCCCTTCTCCCCTCTCGTCCCCTCTTCTCCCTCTCTTACCTCTTCTTCCTCTCCCCTTTTCCTCTCTCATCTCCCTTTCTACCCTTCCGCTCGCCTTTCCCTCTCTTTTCTCCCTCCCCTCTCCCTCTTCTTCCTCACCCCTCCCCATCTCTTCTCTTCCCCTCCCCGCTCCCGCTCTCTTCTGCCTCCCCTCTCTCTTCCCTTCACCTCTCCCCATTCCAATCCAAAACACCAATTGGGCGGCCACAGCCACCAAGCCCCTCCACATTTCGTTTGTGTGGAGGGGCTTGGTGGCCACGGCTACCAAAGCATGTATTTGTGAGTCCCCTTCCCTCTCCTTCCCTTCCTGACCCCTCCCCTCCCCTTCCCCTCTCCCTCCTCTCCATTTTTCATTTCTTTCTATTGTCTCTTTAGGCGCTCGGCGGCCGTGGCGGACAGAGCATGCATTATTTCCCTTCCTCACCCCTAACCTCCCCCCCCCCTCTCCTTCGTTCTCCCCTCCCCTCCCCTCCCTCTTACCCCTCCCCTCCCCTTCCGTTCCTCACTAATCTCCCTTTCCATCCCGTCCCCATCCCCATTCTCTCCCCTGCCCTCCTCTTCCTCCCTCCCCCTCCTCTCCCCTTCCCCCTTCCCCCTTCCTCACCCCTCTCCCTTTCCCTCCCTTCCTCACACCTCTCCTTTTCCCTCCCTTTCCCTCCCCTCCCCCTCCCCATTCCCCTTCCCTCCCCTCCCCTTCCTCCCTTCCCCTCCTCTCCCCTTCCCCCTTCCTTACCCTACCCTTCTCTTCCCCTCCCCTTCACCTCCCCTCCCCTCCCCTTCCCCCTTCCTCCCCCCCCCCCCCCCCCTCTCTCTCTCTCTCTCTCTCTCTCTCTCCCCCCTGCTCTTCCCTTCCCTTTCTCCTTCCCTTTCCATCCCTTCCATATCTCCTTCCTTTCCCACTTCCTTTTCCTCTCTTTCTTACCTCCCTCCCTTTCTCCCTTTCCCCCCCTCCATCAACAGTCATCGTCGCAGCATCAATCCCACACTGACACGGATCAACTAAAATCCCTATGGTCATGCCCATGCCACATGGACAAGTGCAGTGCACTAGTCCCACCATATGTATCAATGGCCTTCCATCAATGAACCAAGGACATTACATTCCATGCATGCATGTGTAGCATCGTCTGTGACTCCATATCTACCAAATTTTAGAGTTTTTAAACTCTCAAAAGGTGTTTGTTAATACCGTTATGATATCTTGAAGATTTTAGAGGACTCTTATGGGAAATTAATGTCATGCATGGCCCATACATACATACATACATGCATCCATGCATACATACATACATACATACATACATGCATCCATGCATACATACATACATACATACATACGTGCATGCATACATGTAATTTTTTCATACATTTAAATTACTTTTATTAATTTAAATGTAATTAAACTATCTTTTTTAATTAAATTATTAATTTAAATTGTTATCAAGTGCAACATTATAGAGAGATATTCTGAAATTTATTATGTGAAAATGACAGTGCCAAAAAGTAAACTTTTGATTCTTGAACAACATTTTCATAAAGTAAACTTTCCATTTGGGAAGGAGTTTTAGGATTAGTCCAAATGTGGACATATGAGTCCAAAATTAATGAAATAAGTGTTCATAGTGGATCGAACACAAACGATGCTCACGGCGGTCATGGCACAAGCAATGCAAGCAAAGGCAGAGGAATCTCTGCACGAGAGGATAGCCAAGAACCGCAAATCCTCAAAAAATAAAACCAAGACGAAATTGGCAAAATCTCTAAAGGGGATAAGGGTGCTCTAGTGGCTTCTGGAGAAGGATTAATCACCAAAGGGTTGAAAGGTATATGGTGCACCCACTACCGCAATCATGGTCATTCCGCAGTTGAGTGTGTCCTTAATGTGACTTGGTGCATGATCTGCTTGACAAATACCCACAACACAGTCGGATGCCACTATAATGGGCATGGCCAAAGAGCAATTGGACAACAGTAGGACCCAGGTGCATCTTTTGTGCAAGAGGAGCAACCACAACTGTCGTTCCAACGAGGCAGTTGCGGCAGGAGTTGCGGACACAGACGCAGAGGTCGAGGTCATGGCCAAAATCAACCAAAAACTTGCTTGTTCTACTTGGGCGAAGGCCATTGGCTGAACAAATTCTTGGATGCTCATGAATGGGATCGACAACGAGCGGAGCAAAAAAAGTTACTCTAAAGACAACACTAATCTAAGGTGGATGAATCCTAAGAGTGATCATGATCTATAACTCAAGTCAATTAGGTTCCAAGATAGATTAGCTTGGACTCATAAAGAGAATCTTGAGATAGTGTAAAGTGCTTGATTGATATTACTTCAAGTGAACCTCCATTTCATAGGTGAGGGTACTTACATCCATAGCTTCACATGTGGGATATGTCCTCCATGCCATGTGGTAGCGTGCCCTTTACTCATACCTTTGCTCATGTGCTCATGGCACCACAACTCTCGACACCTCCCCTTGTTGCCATGATCCTTTGGCTATTGCAAGGTGGTAAGATGTGAGTTACAAGATCAAATCCTCCCCTGGGTTCTTACATGGTTACTCTCAGGTTGTCAGGCAAGGTTGGCAAGGTTTTTGTTTCTCAATACATTCCATTGATGTCACCTTTTAGCTCATGGCTTGATGACGATGCTGTGTAGTTGACCTATTGGTTCTTCAATCTACAATATTCTTCCTTGTGTCCCAGCTTCTTGCAATGGTAGCACTTTGGTTTGTTCTTCAGTCTGCAATCACTTTGATAGTGACCCATCCTTCCGCAATGGTAGGACTTCGTTGATGTTTTACTGAATAGTGCTTCTTCTTCATTATAGCTGTTGCGTGTAGATGTCGATGTTGATGCCTTCAACTCTCTTTCTTTTTCAAGAAGAGAGGATACACATTCCTCAAACTTTGGATCTGGCAAATTCTTCAAAGTGGATGTCAGTGCACTATACTCTACAGGCATGCTTTTAAGGAGAATTGCAAGTGCATCTTTCTCCCGCATTTATGCCTTCTAGTTGGGTCATAATGCTTTTGATTTTGTTGACAAATTGTGCCATGGATTCATTGAAGCCCATGTGCAAACCATAGAATTCAATCTTAAGATGGATTTCTTGGTTTTTGGCTTTTGCACCCTCCCACCTTATATTCAATGACCTCGCTTTCCTTCTCTCTATTCCCCACACTCCTCACCCCTACCCAGCCCCTCTCCCAACACTTGTGCTCCCTCTTCACCCTTCTCCCTCTCCACTTGTGTGAAAGGAAGTTTCAAGAAAGTGTGTCTCTTTAAGCAATGTAGGTTCACTTTTTGTAAGATTTTGTTTTATGAGTGTTGAAGCATGTTTCTCCTTGTATTGCTAAGCCTATGTGCTCATTTTCATGCTTGATTTTTAGAGGTTGACAAAAAACAAGATTTGGTGAAAGAAAGAAGGCTCACCTCTTCTCTTTTTTGTATTTCTCTTCCTCCTCTTTCTCCTTGTTTGTAGGCTTATGCTTATCTCCTCAATCCAATTTCTTTGAAAAGTTGCTTCTCCAAACTCCTCCTTCCTCTAACTAGTTATCTGAAAAATGGTATGTTTGCTCTCTTTTGTAGGACCAATCCACAAAACACTAACCAGAAATTTTCCAAGTAAGAAAGTGCTTCCTCTTTTTTCCTTTTATTTCCGTTATTTGCATTAGCCTGTAGCTAGCACCTTAAGCGCTAGCTGCAGTGATGAGCGTAGGAACCCTTTCTTCCCCTCCCTTCTCTTATTCCCTCTTCTTCCCCTCTTTTCCTCTTTTCCTCCCTCTTTCCCTCATATGCTCATGCATAAGCATAAGCATAAGCATATGCTTTCTCTCTTTTTCTCTTATGCATATGTTTTTCCTTCTCTTATGCTTATGCTCTTTTCCCCTCTTCCTTTTCCTCTCTTTCAATCTCTTTTCCCCTCTTCCTTCTCTTCTTTTACCCTCTCTTTTTTCCTCTCTTTTTCTCTTCTTTTCATAAGCATATGCTTTCTCTCTTTTTCTCTTATGCATATGTTTTTCCTTCTCTTATGCTTATGCTCTTTTTCCCTCTTCCTTTTCCCCTCTTCCTTCTCTTCTTTTCCCCTCTCTTTTTTTCTCTCTTTTTCTCTTCTTTTAATAAGCATATGCCTATGCCTATGCTTATGCATGAGCATATGTTCATATGCTCATGCATAAGCATAAGCATATGCTTTCTCTCTTTTTCGCGTATGCATATGTTTTTCCTTCTCTTATGCTTATGCTCTTTTCCCCTCTTCCTTCTCTTCTTTTCCCCTCTCTTTTTTCCTCTCTTTTTCTCTTCTTTTCATAAAGCATATGCCTATGCCAAGGCTTATACTTATGCTTATGCTTATTGTGACATGAAGTTGGGGGTAATAAGCTTCACGCACCTCTTCACTTCCTGCAGCATTCGAACTGACTGCCAAAGATACTTATCATTGAGAATGAGACATTAGAAAGAAGCTTTTATGCTAAGATACCACACCATACTTTCCTCCCTTAGAGAATGAAGATGGTAACATCCCAAGTGATGTTGTAGTCAAGCATAGGGAGAAGGAAAGGATCAGCAGAGGCCATAATCTCAGCGAGCCGGTCTGCACCAAAGAGAAGAGCGATACGTTGTTGAAAGAAGATCTTGTGGCTCAACATGACATGAACTGATATATATCGAGGAGTTTGAAGGGGCTGATTAGGTCGGATGGGTAGATTCCGAGGAAACATTGCACCTCCTTCATAGACACCTTTATACTTAGCTCAAAACACTCTACAAACTGTCATTAGACACAGAGGCCTATAACTTTTAGTAGAGACATGGTATCAAAGATTGAAGTACACAAAGAGATGCACCTTGAGATGGGTTTCGCGCTGATATAAGTTTCATTGAAAACAGACAGACGGTTGAAGAGATATGGACAGTTTACTGGAAGGGGGTAAAAACTATCATGAAAACAGACTGTCAAACACAGAGACTCATAACTTTTTGCAACAGTATCTGATTCAAGATCTGATTACATAAGAACGTGCGCCTTGAAGATGTTGAGATATCAAGCTCTACCCCCGATATATCTCCTGGATGACTATCATTTATGTCACCGCCTATGTTAGTTGTACTCGTGGTGTAGTTAGACTACCACGTATGTTTTTGGTTTGGGTTCACATATGAACCACGTATTCTAGGGTTTGACATATAGGGTATTTCCCTCTTCTATTGTTTTGTTGTTGTGTGCAAAAGTGAAGAAAGGCTTCACCCTCCAACCTTGTGTCCTCTCTCTTGTGTGTTGTGAAGAAAGCTGAACTTGAGTTCCTATCTCTCTCCCTTATTCTTTACATGGTATCAGAGCCTTGTTCATGGTAAGGAGCTCAAGAAAGCAAGCCAAGTTTGTGGTGTCCTGGTAAGAGGACCAGTGTTGCTTTCCTATTTCGAGTTTGGGAGCAAATCTCTGCAGGTAGCACAGCCAGAAGTGCAGGAGTGCACTGTTTCAGATTGAGAGGCCCTTCGCGGTGTGGCGAGAGCGCAGTATATGCCATTTCGGGGGTTTATTTTTTTGATTTGAGGCCGAAACCCGTTTCGGGGCCCGTTTTGAAGGCGGAAGTTCTTCGCAGGCACTCAGAAAAAGGCCCTATTTTTCGCTGTGCGACCACTGCGCGGCTAGTCGGTGGAAAGGTGCCACAGAAATTGCATCGTATGCCTGTGTGCAGAGATATTGGGAGTTGCAGATTCATGCCTGTTGCCTGTTGATGCAAAATCGTCACTAGGAAGTGACTGTGTGGTGAAATACCACTTTCGTCAGTGTTGCAGATCTGCCCCTGTGAGGCTTTTTGCAGAAGTTTTGCTATTTGCCCTTGTGAGGCATTTGCTGTGTTTACAGGTTGCTGTTGCAATTCGTGATTTGTAAAATGTCTGAGAATCTGTCTACCATTGTCAGTGAGAAGCTTGACAAGAACAACTTCCAAGCATGGAAGTTCAGGATGACAAACTTCCTTATGGGAAAGGGAGTTTGGGAGTACATCAGTGGTGAAACTGCAGAACCAGTTTTGGGTGCTGCTCCCACTCCTGCTGAATTGAAGGCCTTTAAAGAATGGCATGAAAAAGCCAGAAAATGCCTGTATTGGCTGTCTGTTAGCATTTCAGATTCTATGATTGTGCATATACAGGATCTAGAGACGCCTAAGGAGGCATGGGATACATTGGTGAAGCTGTATAGCACAAATACCAAAGCACGAAAGATGCAGCTAAAGCAGGAGTTGCACAATGTGCAAAGGAAAAATCTGAATATAAATGAGTATTCCTTGAAGGTGAAAGGCCTTGCAGATTCTCTTGCCTCCATTGGAGCACCTGTTGATGATGAGGACTTAGTGTCCGTGACCTTGAATGGTCTTGGGAAAGATTATGCACAGTTTCGGACATCCATTGGAGTCCGTGAAACATTTCCTGATTTTTAGGAACTTATTGCTCTCTTGCTGAGTGAAGAGCAAAGGAATGGTGGTTCATCCACCTCAACTTCTCAAGAGACTGCTTTCTACTCGAATACAGGTAGAGGCAGAGGTAGAGGAAGAGGCCGTTTTGGTGGCCGTGCAGGAAATCAGAACCAACAGCAACAACAGGAAAACCAGTCCTATGGAGGAGGACATGGTAGTTCTAGAGGCAGGGGGAGCCAAAGAGGCCGTGGTTCATGGCAAAGAAACCAACAAGTAAATAGCAGCACAGAATGCTATTATTGTGGAAAGCCTGGACACAAGGAGAATACGTGCTATAAAAAGCAGAATGACATCAAAAGTGGGAAGTTGCAGCAAAGCAACTATGCATCATCAAGTGGGCATGGTGACGACAGAAATGAGCACCTTTTTGTGATGCAGCATATGGTTAACTCCATGTCAGGAGATGCTGCAGCTTGCAATGATGTTTGGTATGTTGATTCAGGTGCCTCTAACCACATGACCAGTCATGGTGAGTGGTTTCATGATGTTAGAAATTTGGATAAGCCAGGTTATGTTGAAACAGGTGATGATACTGCGCACCCAATTACGCAGGTTGGTAAAGTGCCATTGGCTATGCAGGATGGCAAAACGAAGTACTTGGCAGATGTACTTCATGTTCCAAAAATCACTAAGAACCTGGTTTCAGTTGGCCAGATGGTTGAGCAAGGTCTGCAGGTTAGATTTAATCCTGAAGGATGCTTTGTTGAGGACTTGAAAAATAAGTGCCGCTTGGTTGCGAAAGGCAACAAAAATGGCAGAATGTTCACCTTGGATGTTGATATGCCTGAGGTGAAAGCTGCTATGTTTGCGCATGGGAGAGGTGTCATTGCAGATATTGAGATATGGCACAAGCGCATTGGGCATGTGAATATACAAAGGCTGAAATCTATGCAAACGAAAAACATTGTTGCAGGTTTGCCTAAATTCAGAGTTGAGGGAATGCAAAAGGTATGTGAAGCATGCCAAATGGGTAAGCAGGCCAGACATGCATTTCCCAAAAATGCTAAGGTGAGCAGAAGACCTTTGGAAGTGATCCATTCAGATGTTTGGACAACCAAAGCTGCTTCTATTGGTGGATGTCATTATTATGTGACGTTTATTGATGACTACACTAGGAAGGTGTGGATTTATTTTATGAAGCACAAAAGTGAAGTGTTCAGCCATTTCAAGGCTTTTAAGGCCATGGTTGAAAAAGAGAAAGGTGTGCATATTAAAGTGCTAAGATCTGATGGAGGGGGAGAGTACTTTTCAGAAGAATTTTGTGAATATCTAAAAGAACAGGGAATTCAAAGGAAGTACTCATGCAGGTCTACCCCTCAGCAGAATGGGGTTGCAGAAAGGAAGAACAGGCATATTGCAGAAGTAGGACGGACGATCCTAAATGAGAAAAACATGCCTGATTATTTTTGGGCTGAAGCAGTAGCAACTGCTGTTTATATTATGAACAGAACCCCCACTGCAGCTGTCCATGGCATGACGCCTGAAGAAATGTATACAGGCCAAAAACCAGATATTTCTCACTTGAAGGTATTTGGTTGCATAGCTTATGTTCATGTTCCTGATGAGAAGAGAACAAAGCTGGATCCAAAGGCAGAAAAATGCATCTTTATTGGATATGCTCTGCACCAGAAAGGGTATCGCTGTTATAACCCTTCCACCCGCAAAATGCAAGTGAGCAGAGATGTTGTTTTTGATGAAATGAGTAGCTGGTATGCACCAACTGTTATGGTAGGAGATGCAGATGCAGGAAATGGGAATGCTGCAATAAATGCAGAGCAGCAATCTCAAGCCTTGAGTGGACCCAGAGAGTCCTCTACTAGTGGATCTAATGCATGGACAGGGAGATTAAGATCTAGTGAATCGTCACATGGCAGCCCTGATAGTGTTGTGCAGGTATCACATAAGGGAAAAGAAAAAGTAGACCATGCTCCAGTGTTTGATGTGTCTGCTGGTAGCTCTCATGTTGATGGAGAGTCAAGCGGCTCTGAAATGAGCCTTGATGAGGAACTTGGGATTCCTTCTATTGTTACACCTGGTGCAAGGAAAAGCAGGCATGATTTAAAGACTCCTGCAACTGATCCAGTTGTACGGAGGTCCACTCGTATTAAGTATCCAGTTGACAGGCTGAGATATGATGGGTATACAGCACATCACTATGCTTATATGGTCAAGGTTCTAGAGGAGCCAGAGCCCACATGTTTTGAGGATGCAGCAGGGCATAAAAATTGGGAAGCAGCTATGGATGAAGAGATGGCTGCCTTGGATGCAAACCACACTTGGGATTTGATGCCTTTGCCTCATGATAAGAAGGCTATTGGCTGCAAGTGGGTTTACAAAGTAAAGCACAATGCTGATGGGTCTGTTAGCAGGTACAAGGCAAGATTGGTTGCCAAAGGTTTTGCACAGACATATGGAATTGACTATGAGATGCAGACATTAATGAAGTGAAGCTGCTGTTGAAGCAGAAATTTGAGATGAAGGATTTGGGAGAGCTGCGTTACTTCTTGGGCATTGAGGTTATTAGATCCCCGAGTGGGATATGGATGTTGCAAAGGCAATACGGTTTGGACATGCTGTCCAAATATGGGATGACAGGCTGTAAGCCTATCTCTGTTCCATTGGAGCAGAATGTGAAGCTCAATGCAGAGACAGGTGAGCTTCTTGAAGATATTACTATGTACAGGCGCATAGTAGGTAGCTTGATTTACATGACTATAACCAGACCAGATTTGAGCTATGTTGTGGGGCTGGTAAGTCAGTTTATGCAGGCACCGAGGAAGTCACATTTGGATGCGGCTAGGCGCATACTGCGGTATGTGAAGTCCACATTGCATTATGGACTGTTTTATGAAGCTGGGTGTGCATTACAGGTACATGGATACACAGATGCTGACTGGGTTGGTAGTGTCTCAGACAGGAGATCTACTAGTGGTTTTATGTTTTCCCTTGGGAGTGGTGCCATCAGTTGGAGCAGCAAGAAGCAGCCAACAGTTGCCTTGTCGAGCACAGAGGCTGAGTACAGGGGTGCAGCAATGGCTACATGTGAAGTAGCTTGGTTACGGAAGCTACTTGCAGATATGGGACAGTCAATTCATGCAGCAGTTGTCATTCATTGTGACAACATTAGCAGCATCATGCTTGCTAATAACCCTGTTTATCATGCTAGAACGAAGCACATTGAGGTGCATTATCACTTTGTGAGAGAGAAGGTTCTAGCTGGTGAGATTGATCTTGTCTATATCAGCACTGAGGAGCAGGTGGCTGATATTTTTACGAAGGCATTGGGTACCGAGAAGCTTCGCAGGTTTAGGAGCTTGCTTGGTGTACGTGAGATGGATTTGAGCTTGAGGGGGAGTGTTGAGATATCAAGCTCTACCCCCGATATATCTCCTGGATGACTATCATTTATGTCACTGCCTATGTTAGTTGTACTCGTGGTGTAGTTAGACTACCACGTATGTTTTTGGTTTGGGTTCACATATGAACCACGTATTCTAGGGTTTGACATATAGGGTATTTCCCTCTTCTATTGTATTGTTGTTGTGTGCAAAAGTGAAGAAAGGCTTCACCCTCCAACCTTGTGTCCTCTCTCTTGTGTGTTGTGAAGAAAGCTGAACTTGAGTCTCCTATCTCTCTCCCTTATTCTTTACAGAAGAGAGCTTCGTGCTGATATAAATTTCATTACAATCGGACTACCGAGCGGAAAGTTATGAGCAAAATACTAACAGGGGGTCAAACTGTCATGAAAACTACCCTCCACCCAGGCTAATTTCGCCTGAGCAGGATGCTCCCTCAAGACTCCACCTTCATCAACGATCCACCCCTCATAGATTTTGCTAGAAGAGGGGAAGAAGTTTACATAGTGGCTCGGGAAACAAATGGACCATGTGTGCACAGTGAGCAGCCGAATAGAAAGAACTTTTAAGGCTTTGAAAGAAAGAAAAGGGAAGAGACACTCAAGAGAGAGAGAACCTAAAGTGACCTTCATTACAAATAGAGTGAGAATCCACCTCAACACTACAAACACAAGGGAGAAGGAGAGGTTTCATACATACAAGAGGGAGCGGAAGCTCCAAGACTACTCATAGAGAGAGAATAAACTAGAGAGAGAAGGACTCAAGAGTCTACATAAGAGAATATCTACAAGAGGAAGAGAAGGCTCATGGAAGAGGCTTGGGGAGACTAGAACTACAGCAACATAAGGCCCAATGGTGGAAGAGATTCTAATGAACAAGGGAGAGGAGGGCTCCTTTCATAGAGATTTTGTTACCCTCCTTCACCCATTTACAATTGCTGCCTGTAGATTCCTTTCCCCATCAATCACATAAGCACGTATGTCACCATCCATGTCCTTTTTGGCTACTCTTGCCATGTGTCCCATCAAAAGATGCTCAAGACTCTTAAAATATTGAGAAAGTCAAGAGTCTCCTCACATGGAGCCCATAGGGACCCTCTCTTTTCCACATGTCCACATCCTCCTTACTCCACATAGGAGTTCTAGAAGGATTCCTCTTGACTTCACACTCCTCCACATGCCTTCCACACGCTTGGCATGTGGCCTCTCTTATATTATTGGAATACATGGACATGAGCCCACCTCTTTATATGACTCACTCTTCCTATTTTCTAAAAAAACTCATAATATCCCATACACAAATAACTCTCACCCCATACCAAGGTATTTATAATTCATACCTATGGTATTTACAATGAGCCATTCCACTCATCCTCTCCATCCCATACAATATCATAGAAAATAGAAATAAGTGAGAGCCGCTAGGCTATCACTTGATACTCAAACCCTTATCAAACATAGAGAAAAACAATATCAATGCCAAGTTAAAAATATCAATTTTTGGCGTCACATCTTTCCCCCCCCAGCAGATCCTCTCTAGTACAGAGAGGATCTGCTGGCCCTTAAGGTGGTCGAGCATAGAAGAATTTAAGGCGATACTCATTGGTGCATCTAGGTATCACCATGCCATCAACATCCTCAAGCTGAAAGGTTCCATTTGTGACATTCATATACATCCTTATGAAGACGTGGCCAAAAGTAACCAATCTCTGCTCTGTTGTGGAGTTAACCCTTGAGGCAACATGCCTTCTTTCACATATTTTTGCACATCTTGTAGTTTTGGCCATCCAGTGTCTACCCAAAAAACCACCCCCCGGTCTTGTACTACAATGGCTTGAGTAGCTAACTCATCTGCCCTTTGATTTTCTTTTCTGTTTATATGAACAAACTTGCAAAAATCAAACTGACTACATAGTGCCATAGCCTTTTGATTAAGCTCCTTCAAATGAGGACTTCTTGTCTGGTAATGCCCTTGCATTTGCTTTATAATAAGCTGAGAATCTCCTCTTACTTCCAATTCTTTAACTTGACTTTGAAGACAACCCTCCAAACCAAGAATCAAAGCATTATACTCAGCTGCATTGTTAGTTGTGATACCTGGAAGCTCTTGTCCTCTTGCCCATACCTCTTGACCTTCAGGATTCATCAAGACTATCCCCCCGGCTCCTTGTTGGCATGAAGGACTAAAAGCCCCATCAAAATACAAAACAAAAGCTGTTGGTGGTGTATCCCTTTCATCTTTAATGTTCTCCTTACATTTCTTTTCTTCTCCTAGATCCTCCCGCCCTGTGAGCAAATCTGCCATAGTGGACCTAGTGGTATTTTCAGTGATAAAAGAGAAAGAGAACTCTTGAAGCTCTGACAACCATTTTGCAAATTTCCCCCCAGGATTAGGCTTGCCAACTAGATATGCTAATACAGACTGAGAGGTAAGGAAGAAAAATGGTCGAGGTAATAAATAGGAGCGAAACTTTCTGACGGAAAACACCAAAGAGAGAGCTTGCTGCTCCATTTCTTCATACCTTGTTTCCACCTCTTGTGCTATGAAATTTGTAATACAGTCAATACTTTGTTTATCTCAATTTATAGGTTGTTCAAATCTCACATAAACATTTAAAATTAGGAGTATCATTTTGAATTTCAAATATCTCAATTCTTAAATCTCATATGCTTTCTCTCGACATTCCCTTAAATGCTTTCTCTTGACATTCCCTTAAATGCTTTCCCTCATATGCATTTGCCTATGATTATGCTTATTTCCTTCTCCTTAGTCGTATTCGGTTCTTTTTTCACATGCTCCTTAGCCGTATTTCATTCTTTTTTTTTTCAAACAGATTCCAAACGGAACAACCACGTCCTCAACCACGGGTGTCCTCCCTAAAGCCCAACCTGGTTCCCCACATCGTAGGGATTATAGACATAGCTTCTCTGCTAGCTCATGTAAAAGAGAAGATTGCACAAGAGAGTGAGTGGGTGAAGTACAACGTGGGGGTGCATACGCTTGGGTTGGGAAGGATAGTGGAGTAGGGGTGACTGAGGAACGCATGACACAACCTACGGGATCTCTGTAGGTTGTGGAGAGACTGCCATGAGTGGTAGAGCCTCAAATACGACTGTGTAAAGGACATAATGGATTGTATGGAGGCATTCATGGATTGTGAGTACATAATCACTGAAGAGCATGACTGCATATTAGAAGAAGTGGAGGATGAGGTCCCCAGTGACTCGCCTAGCGGCACGGAGGAGGAAAGTACCTCGGCCAATAACGTAGAGCAGTAGACCTCCTCCAACATTTTGGCATTTTTGAAGAATGTCTCTTTTGGAGACAAATTTTGCTTAAGCATACTTTTGGAGAGATATATTTTTTATATACATACTTTTGGAGACATACTTGCAGGTGATATTTTTTATATATGAAAATCTTCTTGGATTCCACTTGTCTTTCATAAATATTTGTCATTTCAAAATTGGCATTTCATAATTGTCTTAAGTAATTGTCCTTTCATATTTATCATTTATGCATTGATGCCATTTCATAATTTTCACAAGTGATTAATTGCCTTTTCATAATTTCATGAGTTTGAATTTCATAGTTGTCTTAAGTAATTAATTGTCTTTCCACTTCTTACCCGCTCTTGTTTTTTGTTTTTTGTCTTCGGGTTTGTGTCTACGTTTGTCAAATCCCCCCAAATTAGACATGGGATCACATCGCACATCCGATGGGTACGAAAACCCTCGTAGGAGGACACATCATGATCTCTACTCTCCAAAGGACTTTGATTCTACTCAGGCAACACCTTAGGGGCCTACCCATGCGACTACAACTCCTCTCTGACCTAGCACTGTGATGACTACCCCTTAGGGAACTCCTTTGCTAGCAACCCATGGCTTTGTCGGGAGTCTCGACAAGTTTATCGCATAGATGACCAATGTGGAGATAGTGAGATTCTTCTCTTTGCTATCCCAGAGGACCTTAGCAAATCCCTCTCCTACACCGATGGCTAGACCTACTATCGAGCCATCCCCTCTAGCCCCTTCGATGAGGTGTCATCACCTAGGCATGCCCATTGTAAGGGAAGGAAGAGTAGGAAGGCTCGCTTATGTTATGCTAACTCCAAAGATGTAGATGAGTCAGCACACATATCCCTACAGGTCTCCACTTGGTCCTGAGACCCAGTACCAGTCAAGTCCCTTGCCCTCTCCTAGTCCCACTGCTACTCCTCGCTTTGCAAGCTCATAGTAACACCACTCGCTCTAGCTCTGCCACTACCATGAGTCCTCCTTACCCAAGCAAGGACTTGTCCTATCAAATCACGGTTGCTGGAGAGATAATAGAAAATAAAAAGGGCTCAGCAGTGATGGCCACCATGAGGCGATTAATGAGCCACCACTTCAGGAGTAGCATAGCTACTGACTAAAAGAAGCAGGCAGTCATCGATGAATTGAAAAGACAATACCCTAACCTCCCAAATTGGGAGTTCGATTTGGATTACATGCAAGAGTTCATGGGTGGGGTCTTGAAGCATCGTAGGTCAACCTTGCATACTTCCATCGCAAAGGGGAAGGCTAAACCCAGTTGGGTAGACAAAGCTGATTGGAAGTGTTTCAAGAAGTAGTACAAGAGCCATCCCAAACTGTTCGAGGGTCAGAGGAGGGTTGCGAGGAGACAGCTAGACTCCATAGGTACTTCGCACTTTGGTGCAGGTGAATGGTTGGCGTTCGAGGCAACTGTGGTAAGTCTAGTTCTTCTCATTTAATTTATTATTCTATTTGTTTAATTACATATTGCATGCGCTTTATCTAACTCTCATAAATTGGTCCCACAGCAAGCTACGATGGGTCGCCTTCCCACAGATTCAAAGACAAGATGCGGGTTCTACATAGGAACAAAGCCATGGTTTATTGAGAGCAAGAGGCACTAGGAGTGACAGGAGTTGGCTGCTCATACGGTATAAGTCTACTCCTACTTGTAATCTCACTTTTTAAATTGTTTTATTCTTTAAGTTCCAATCTAATTTCCAATTAATATGGTTTTACTCTTAGAATGCAAGCTCGAATGTCCCATCAGCGGAGGTGAGTGGTGATGACAAGGGATTAGGCTTACACGGCTTTGACGAGGGCCAGGGATCAGGCGTAGCTCACGAGGGCCAAGGATTTAGGCCAACACGAGGAGGGTGAGGACGATGATTCGGATGAGCAGTAGTAGTAGTATTAGTAATACTTTGTATATACTTTGGCATGTATATGCTTCTGTATTTCGGCTCGTTTGAGAGATTTTATATCACCCTTTTCGAAAGGGTAATTTTGGAACAAACAATGTTGTATATCTTCGGCATGTATATGCTTCTGTCGCTCAGCTCATTTGAGTAATTTAAATTAACTCCTTTCACAAGGGAAATTTTGTAACAAACAACATTCTTTTTTTGTAATTACTTTAAAAAAAACATTAGTGGGGCAAAACAGGGCTTGCTGTGGCCCTGTTTAGCCCCACTAAAGTTTTTTTTAGCTTCTGTTAATCGTCGCTATATATCAATGTTTACTAGTGTCACTATATAGTGATGTTTACCAGTGTTACTATATAGCGACATTTACTAGTGTCGCTATATAGCGACCATTCTTTCGACATTAATAGCGACGTAAATACCGAACTTTCTGCCCACCTTTTTTTTTTCATTAGTGTAAAAAAGGTCAGTATTTCCATCGAAAAATGGCATGTGCCTTGTAGTGCATAGTAGTTGATCACCATTCTATTTAAATGCTTATATATATCATTAGTATTAAGTGCCAAAATAGTAGTTGGTCACCGTTCCATTAACTTAAGGATGGGATAGTACGGCATATACAATTCTTTAATTATGAAATTACACCAATGGTGGAACCTCCTCTCCTCTTTAAAAACCACTTTTTGTCTTGATCAACTTATTGTAACTGCCACTATTTCAAAGGGTAAGGAAGCCATTGCGCACTTCAGGCCTTGAAATATCCTAGGTGGTGCCTACTCTAGGTGCATCGAGTATGTCCCCTATGTCATACAAATCTTATCAATTATTTTAGAGGCAGTGAGAACCATGGGGGATTGTATCGTGCAAGGTGGGCAATGATTATAATAAATAGGAAGGGATCATGGCCCGGCTATAGCATTCATTTCATGTAAAGAGAGTGCAAGTTGCTATCATATACGGAGTCTTAGGGTTGGGCATTAATTAAGAGGAAGGGGGACTATAGCATATCGTGTGTTCCCGAGAAGATTTTCATGAGGGGAGGACATTAATAATAGAAGGGGCCTTACAATGACACCCTTTTCTAAAATATAGATGTTTATGGAAACATAGTGCTCTCTAGACCATTGATAAGGCTTGGGCGTGAAGAAGGGGAGGTGGCTTGCTGAAATCCTCATTACTTTAGAGGGTCAATGTGTACCCCCTTCCTTAGCCATAGGGTAGAGTATTGATGTGTAGCTTGAGGCTTTTAGGCATACGTTAACAAGATTCACATGTATTCCCTCTGGCCCATGACACTAAAGTATTGTGAGTTTCAAAACAAAATAAATTGCTCTTAGCCATAGCTTAAAATGCTTAATTGGATTTTATCTACAAAACTAGTATATCTCTACTCCATGGGCATTCGATGAATGAAGAAGGAAAATTAATTAGGAGCCACTTGAGATGTATGAATCAAGTGCACCGAGTCTGTATTAAGCTATACAATTGCTAATAGAGCCTTTATCACATCTCATAAAAAGTCTTTATCACATGTTATTAGAAGAATTAAGGATAATGGGGGGGGGAAAAAGAGGGACAATGAATGAGGGGCTTGATATGCATGAATTATGTGAATTAATCATGTGCACACTGAGTACAATTGTTCATTAGGAGGGGCAACTCCATGCACAATTTGGCTCCATGGACAATTTTAGTTTATATGTATGAATCATGTGCACATCTTGTACTATTGATAATCATAAGGAGAGCGTCCATGCACAATTTGACTTGGGCGCTCCAGCTCTTATAAGGACTAATTATCACCAATGATGACAATGTTGGAGAAAGATACAAGAGAAATTGGCTTTGCCGAGAGCTTTGGAGGGGACTCCAAAAAGTGCACAGGGGACTCCAAAAAGTGCACAGGGAAAGTTATGTCGGTGGGAAAGTTATGTACCACCCCCCTTCTACAGCAATCAGCCTCTCCCTTCAATCTCTACATTGGAATTCATTCATATCTCTATAAAAATCAGCGTCTCCCTTCAATCTGTCTACTGCAATTCGGATCATTGAATTCCTTCAATCTCTCTATTGCAATTCGTATCATTTGCATTCCTTTCATCACATTATTGCTTCCATTGCAATACGTATCATTCTTGCATCCCTTCATTTCATCACACTTTGCTGCCATGGATCTCCGCTTCTCCAGTTTTGGTCATGCAGCTGCTCCTGCCGATCTCTCGCCTTACCTCAACCCTCCTAGAACCTCTTACGCATTCAACCCATCCCCCTTTCCCCTCTTCCTCGCCTCCCACCGCCTCCCGCATCCTGCCTCCAGCCGCCGCTCCCTCTCCCCGCCCCCTAAAGCTTCCCTCCAGGACCGCTTCTGCACTGCCTTTGAGTCCCTCATCAACCTTTTCGACTGCTCCCCTCTGGATCCCCTTACCGATCCCCTTCGTAAAGGCAACTTCGTACCTGTTGCCCACGAGTGCCCCCCGCAGCCTTGCTGCATTGAGGGGAACGCCCAGCTGCCCGAATTCCTCAATGGCGTCTACATTCGAAACGGACCCAACCAGCGATACGCCTCGCCCGGAGCGCATCACTTCTTCGATGGAGATGGCATGCTGCACGCTGTTACTATTAAGGATGGCCACGCCACGTACTGTTGTCGCTATACACGTACTAGCCGCTTTCAGCAGGAAGATGTAGCGGCACGAGCGCTCTTTCCCAAAGTGTTCGCAACGTCCAGAACAGGCTTTGTGGGCATTGCGAGAATCGCATTGGCCCTTCTGCGGCACTTGTTAGGCGTCACAGACTTGACCCAGGGAATTGGCCTGTCAAACAGCGGACTCATATTTCATCATGGAAAATTGCTTGCATTGTCTGAAGACGATGTACCTCATGCTATTAGAATTCAATCTGATGGAGACCTTCTCACTAGCGGGAGATACACATTCGGTGGTAGACCTAGTTGGTCCTTCACTAGCCACCCCAAAATCGATCCCCTCACAGGCGAAATGTTTGCTTTTGGCTACAATCCACTCTTTCCACCA
Source organism: Dipteris shenzhenensis (assembly GCF_047967505.1). Taxonomy (NCBI): domain Eukaryota; kingdom Viridiplantae; phylum Streptophyta; class Polypodiopsida; order Gleicheniales; family Dipteridaceae; genus Dipteris; species Dipteris shenzhenensis. The sequence goes on along the minus strand of NC_141620.1, from coordinate 43,184,148 downwards.
TATCTAAGCTATTTCCGGGTGTCCAGAGATGGCCTTCCCTCTAAATACGTGCCTGTCAAAATGAGAGAACCCTCTATGATGCATGATTTTGGCCTCACCCGCAAGTATGTGGTGTTTCCTGACGTGCAAGTGGTGTTCAGACCGTACCGCCTTCTCAAAGGAGAATCACCCATAGTATGCGATTGCACGAAGACGCCTCGGTTCGGTGTCCTTCCCCGTTATGCTGAAGATACTTCTGCCATTCGGTGGTTTGACGTGCCGGGATGTAACTGCTTCCATTTCCTGAATTCATGGGACGAGGGCGATGAAGTGGTGCTCATTGTCCCGCTCATTGCCAGAGTTGATCATGTCCTTCTAGGCGACTTACAAAACTTTGACGTGTCACTGTCGGAAATCCGACTTAATCTGAAGACAGGATCTGTCATACAGACACAAATTTGTTCGGGCAATCTGGAGATGGGAAATATGAACAGGCAATTTCAGGGTGTACAAAACAAGTTTCTGTACATGGGTGTAGCAGGACGCTTTCCAAATCTCTCCGGAGTGGTGAAAGTAGACCTCGCGGAGCAAAAGGTCGTAGCTCAGAGGAGCTTTGGGGAGGGATGCTGTGGCAGCGAACCCTTCTTCATGTCGTCCAAAGTAGAAAATGCGGCGGAAGACGATGGCTGCTTGCTCTGCTTTGTGCACGATGAACGAACCTGCAAATCAAGCCTACTGGTCCTGGATGCACAATCACAATCCCTAGACATTTTAGCAGCTGTGAAGATCCCAGCGAGGGTACCCTATGGTTTTCATGGACTCTTTGTCTCGCAGGAAGAGCTGGAGCAACAACCTAACGAGCAAATCATCCCAAGTAGAAACTTGTGTAAATCGGAGTTCGTTGGCCGTGCTTATGCGCAATTCACCAGTCTGTGTGAGGTTAAAAATTAGAAAGACGAGTAAGATGACCCGTCTCCGATGGATAGATGTGCACTGCAACCAGCTTGCTGTCGTCTAGCAGTTTCCCTCTATAGATCGAGTGAAGATTTAGGATTTAGGGTTTATTTTAGGGGGTAGGGTTTAGAGGATTTGGGTTTAGCAAATTGCTAATTACTATATCTATGTACATGGACTTGATTGTGCAACACACATATAAAACCTTTTTTCCAACTAAAAGCAATGCTTAGGGTTAACGGAGATCTAATGATTCAAACCGAATGAGGAAGCATCGATAAAGCCACAATGAGTCCAAAAACAATCACAAAGGAAAAGTCAAAAAAATGAAAGAGAGAGAGAGAGGGAGAGAGAGAGATGCCATCTCCTACAGTAGTAACACATTTAGAACTATCGAGAGGGGACATATCTAGCCATTTGTATGCTTATGAGTGAATTTTCTAATCAAATACCAATGAAGTACCAATGCATCTAGGGAGGGACGGGGGGGGGGGCGGGGCTTATTACTTGCTATATGCACATGTATACATGTGTATACATGCATATGTAAACATATATGAAAAAAATTTGTATATATGTGTACACATACATAAATGTATGCATATATATTTTTATATATACATATATATAAAAAGTGTGCACACAAACACATATATATCTACAAATGGTAGCTATATTGTTGTATTTAACAATTTTAAGAATAATATTAAAGAATATATTTATTTGTGCTCTAGCACCCTACATTCAGCTTTCTTCTTTTCTTCTTCTTTCTGATCGAAAGCCAACTCCCCAATCCACCCAACATGGATCTTGGTGTTCTCTCTCCTCCCCTCTTTCTCCCCCTTTCCCCTGCATTTGTTCTACCCTATGGGGGTGTCTCTTTTTGCCAATGGGGGTTCATCATAGATGCAGATAAGGGAGGAGAAGTAGGAGAATGTAGGGACATAGCAAGATGTGGGTAAGGAAAATGCATGATCAACATAGCGAAATGCATTGAATCTCTACTTGAGCTTGTGGTGATAGAGGGACCTGTGATTATGTTGCATTTACAAATAGCACCTTAGCTTAGCTCCTTCATCCCCATGGCCTCCTCCGCCTCCTCCTGCACAATATTGTTGGTCTTGTTTTGTTGCTTTGCAGCCTCCATGGCTTATGATTTGGATCCCCTCCAGGACTTATGTGTGGTGCTCCCCGCGGATCAGACTTCCAACTTCTTCCTCAATGGTCTACTTTGCAAGAACCTCGCCCAAGTCACTATAGTAGCAGACTTCCAATCCTCCTTCATCCGCAACCTTGGCAACACCTCCAACCACCTTGGCTCCATCGTCCAACTTGCATCTACCCTCACCCACGTCCTCTCCATGGCTCGCATCAACTTCGCTCCCAAAGGTGACCTAGAACCACCCCACATCCACCCCCGTGCTTCCGAGGTCCTCTTTGTCACCCAGGGCCAGTTCCTCGTCGGTGGATTCGTCACCACCACCAACTCTCTCCTCCAGCAGACCCTCTACATCAGCAACCACTTTGTTTTCCCTCGTGGCCTCATTTGGAAAGCAGCATACACGCTAGAGACTGCGAGGAGGAAAGACTTGTGAATTTGAAGAGGAGTGAAGCGTGCATGAATACAAAGAACACCTCCACAGGAAGTAGCATTCCACCCTCAAAGACATCGTGAAATTTTATATCACAACAAAATTTCAAGAAGATGGACAATAAGCAGAATCCGTAAAGGATTGATTTGACATGCCTAGGTAGTCAATGTTGATTGTAGTCTGGAGAGGCGTCCTCTGCAACGGACCGGGCCCAAGTCCCCTGGAAAGGGGCGTCGGAGAGGGTGACTGAACTTTTTGTTGGCCAGATGGGTGTCAAAATTTTTGCTGAACAAGTAGAAACTTGCGCAAGCGATGGTGAGTTCATTGTTGTTGCCACTGCTTTCGAATTGTGCAGTCTTTGAAGACGCTATCGAACTATGTATTCTTTGAAGACGAAGATGGTAGGCACGTTTGGATAGGCATTGTAGCATTTGAAGTAGCAATGGCAGCAAAATTGTTTCCCATTTTCAAACATCTACAAATCTAAAAGTCGAGCAGAAGGCTCAAGATGATCACAATCACAATCATCATCTCTGGCATCCATGCTTTTCTCTCCTTCGATGCAGACATCTTGCACTATTTCCTTGCCATGCATCTGATCTAGTTGATCAAGAACAAAAAGAATGTAACTCAAATATGAGCTTTTTTAGTAGCCATGGAGAGCAAAGCTACAGAACGAAAGAAACCCAAGGTTCTGTTGGAACACTGAAAGAAAGAGTAGACTGGACACAAATTCAGAATACTTGCTTATGGAATGAAGAAGAGTGAGGTCCTTAAGTAGGCACCTCATACAAGCTCACTGACATCACTGATGACCTTAGAGCTCCACAATCATCTCCTCAATCTGCTCCTAGATTCTCTCAATCATCCTATGTGGCTCTCCACCACCTAACTGTGCTTGTGGGCACCTAACTGTGCCTCTAGCACTCACACATAGAAACATAAGGTGTGCCTGAGGCATACACCTTGAGATATCCCAACAAACCCCCCCTCAAGGAAATGCCTCAGGCTATGTCAAGGATACATCTAGTCTCATAGTTTCTCATGCCATCTCATGGTGGTCAAGGATAAATCTATGGCTAGGTTCTCATGCTAGCAAGGGTTTCCTTGGGTGTAATGTAAACAAAAAAGGGATACAGAAATACCTTCCAATGGTTATCTCCCCTGCATGTACATGCACACAATGTCTGCAGGAGGTACCATGGAGCAAAAACATACACATGGCCTACATCATAAGGTGACCAGAGGTGTTTACAAAACACACAAAACACAATAGTTTATTTTCATTCATTTTGGAGGACTATCCAGGCTTAGTACCTTGACATAAAAAGAGAGATCTGGAGCATACATAGAGATGTGTTTAAAATGCATAATCTTCAAAGGATGCCTCATCTTGTGGAGGCTCATGAATTGTAAGTGCATTTTCTGTCTTTGCTTTGTTTCTGCAAAACTTCTCATTATGGTTGTTCTTGCCACAGTGCTTGCATGGATTAATTTTGAAGCAGTCCTTTGAAAGGTGATTTGTCTTTCCACAGTGATTGCAAGGGGTATACTTGCCCTTCTGGAATTTTACACCATAAACAGTGTCATTGCCTGTCCTAGTGTCATTGCCTTTCCTGAGCTCCATATGCCTTTCTTCTTCTTGGAGAGCAGAGATAATACCTTCAAGATTAGGATTAGGAAGATTTTTCAAAGTGGTAACTATGTGATCATAATCTTCAGGCATACTCTTAAGTAACACTGCCATAGCATCATCTGGAGAAATAGAAGAGTTGATAGAAGCTAACTGAGTCATAAGACTCCGCATATAGTTGACATGAGCTGCCAAAGTAGTACCACTAGCCATCTTCAATTCAAAGAAAGAGATTTTAAGTGATAGTTTAGAGATCGGAGAGCTAGCACCAAAAATTAAGTCAAGCTTCTGCCAAGCTTCTGAAGGAGACTCCAAGTCAGAGATATGGTGAACATAATCATCTCCTAAAGCAAGAGCAATGATACCATATGCTTTTTCTTCTCTAGCTGGATCCCTTGCCGGTTGTGTCGGTGTTGAGGTTTCTCCAGCATTGGAGGCCGTAGAAGAAGCGGTAGGAGTAGGTTTTACAAGTCCCCATAAGTTCTCCCTCATCAATGCAAATTTTACCTTCATCTGCCATGTGTGGAAGCCCTTTCCATTGAACTTCTCTAGATTCAATAGGGTAGCCATGAGAGGGTCTAACCCAGATATTGGGCAGTGTCTTTCTCTCTTACAAGGCAAAAACAATAACTGAAAGACTTCCAAAATATAAGCACTTGATGTAGCAAATACTAGTGATCAATATTCACTTACATGCTTCACAGAGGTGGCTTAAAATGAGTACTTTCCAATCAAAAACAGGTCTAACAAATCAAAGCACAACTGAAGCCACACTTGTATTGATGGTATTGAAAACTTCAAAAACTCAGAAATGCTAGAGTAGCATTTTATGTAGCATCATCTTCAAAACTTGTCCAAAACTGTCAAAACTAGAAGGCTGAATTTGGAGGGCTTGTAGCTCACTCCTCAAAGCAAAGGAAAAAGGGGCTTCTAAGGCAAAAGAGAGCTGGTATACCACAGAAGATCCTCTGGGAAGAAGAGGCGCAAAAACGCGTCAAGTCGCCTTCTCTTCCTTCTACAAACTCGGCTGGTTTTTCTATGTTTTCTCCTTCAATATGCAGCCATTGCTGCTTAGATTTCAGCACAAGGTAGCCCAAGGTATGGAGAAGCTTCCCCTAAAAGGAATTAGAGAAAGAAGGAGCAGGCGCAGAGAAAATGCAGGAAGAGAAATCGATGAAAAACGTGTAATGGCGACCAGCAGAGGTGGAGATTCTTCAATTCCTTGCAGCTGGAAGTTCGCCCCTTCAAGGTGGATCTCCAGCAGGAAGGGCGTGGGAAATGGTTGAGAACCTGAGGAGAACAGGCTTAAGCAAATTTTGGGAAGAAGAGGGAGAGATGGTGAAGAAGAAGAAGAAGATGATGATGATGATGTGGCAGAAATGGGCTCAAGGGGGATCAAATGGCTCTGATACCATGTTGGAACACTGAAAGAAAGAGTAGAGTGGACACAAATTCAGAATACTTGCTTATGGAATGAAGAAGAGTGAGGTCCTTAAGTAGGCACCTCATACAAGCTCACTGACATCACTGATGACCTCAGAGCTCCACAATCATCTCCTCAATCTGCTCCTAGATTCTTTCAATCATCCTATGTGGCTCTCCACCACCTAACTGTGCTTGTGGGCACCTAATTGTGCCTCTAGCACTCACACATAGAAACATAAGGTGTGCCTGAGGCATACACCTTGAGATATCCCAACATGCTCCAAAAAGTAGCTGCATGTTGGAGACACAAATTGTTGATTATTATTGCAAGCAGGAAAGACTACGAACTTGAAGGGGAGGCATGAGGTATGCATGTGAAAAGAAGTAGACTTACCACCCATGCCTCGAACACGGCCGTTCTGCCACTGCCGAGGTGCGAAGTACCTATGGTGTCCAGCCGTCTCCTTGCAGCCCTCCTCTGACTGTCGAACTTTTGGGGGTGGTCCCTGTACTCCTTCTTCAAAGACTTCCAGTCAGCTTTATCTTCTCAGCGAGGTTTAGCCTTCTTCTTTGCGATGGAAGTTCGCAAGATTGACCTATGATGCTTCAACACAGCACACATGCGCTCTTGTATAAGAGCAAACCCATGAAGCCCATTATCATCACTGGCTACAGCAACCCTGATTCCTTAGCATCCAGCCTCCGTCCTCTACTATTTCCACCACGCCATCAAAGCTTCTCACACAGGAGCACACAGTTGGGAGGCAGCGCCATCTATTGTATCAGTTTTATAGTAATCAAATTTTTTATTCTCCATATTATCTGCTTTTCTCTCTTGCATATGAGATCCTGTTATCTATTGAGCACAGACCCTTAGGTTATTTCATGCTTGCCTCAATCTCGCTGCTGCTCCACGTGCCTTCGGTCCAGACCCCACCCAAGTGCACACACTTCAATGTTATACTTCACCTAGTCTGTATCATGTGCAATCTTCTGTGCTACCTGTGATAGCAAAGTTTGGATGTCCCGAATGAATCCAACATGGCCCAATCGAGTTAGGGTTTTGGGAAGACAGCCGTGGGTGCGGGCATGGGTGTTCCATTTAGAATTTATTTGAAAAAAAAGAACCAAATACGGCTAAAGAGAAAAAGAAAAAGAAGGAAAAGATATCCTGACATTGAGCAAGCATTTACAGGCTCTTGCATTCTTTGAATTAGAGTGGCAGAAGTTTGTATATGCTTGCTCAATGTCAGGTTGTTGAAGCTTCACGTGGGTGGAAAGGAGAGAAGAAAAGAGAGGGAAAGAGAGGAAAAAAGAGAGGAAAAGAGAGGAAAAAAGATAAGGAAAGAGAGGAGAAAGAATAGAAGGAAAGAGAGAAGGAAAATAGAGGAAATAAGAGATCAGGGGAAAAGAAGAGAAGGAAGAGGATGAATGAGAGGAAGAGAGAAGAAAAAAGAGAGGGGAAAGAGAGAAAAAGAGAGGGGAGGGAAAGAAGGGAAGAAAAGGGAGGGAAAGAGAGGGAAAGAGAGGGGAGGGAAAGAAAGGAAAAGAGAGGGGAGGAAGAGGGAGGGAAAGAGGGGAAATAAGAAAGAAGGAAAGAAAAGGGAAGAAGAGGAAATAAGAGAGAATGAAAGAGAGAAAAAGAGAGGAAACAAGAGAGGGGAAAGAGAGGAAAAAAGAGAGGGGAAAGAGAGGAAAAGAGAGAAAGCATATGATTATGCTTATGCATGAGCATATGAGCATATGGGCATATAAACATAAGCAAATGCACATGCCTATGAAAAGAGAGAAACGAGGATGAAAGAGAGGAAATAAGAGAGGGGAAAAGAAGAGAAGGAAGAGGATAAAAGAGAAAAAGAGAGAAAAAAAAAGAGAGGGGAAAAGAAGAGAAGGAAGAGGATAAAAGAGAAAAAGAGAGAAAAAAAAAGAGAGGGGAAAAGAAGAAAAGAGAGGGTAAAGAGAGGAAAAGAGAGAAAGCATATGATTATGCTTATGGATGAGCATATGAGCATATGAGCATATGCTCATGCATAAGCATATAAGCAAAAGCATACACAAATGCATATGCTTATGAAAAGAGAGAAAAGAGGATGAAAGAGGGGAAATAAGAGAGGGGATGTTATTGCATAACCATGCGGGTTAGCAGCAGTGAACTATGAGGGGTGTGCGAGGGTAGGTTAGCTACGACGTTTGGTGGTTGAGTCCTCCAAGCAGTTGAGTCTTCAATGGTCTCTAATCGACAGTCGGTTCTCGTACACATGCTATTACTAGCATTCCATCTATGTTTTTTATGCAGGTGTTGAGAGATCTCTTGCTCTAGAAATACTAAGTCATGCAGTGTTGTGTTCTTCTATTCGCATTCTCTGTATTCTGTCTGTAGATGTCATGTTGTTTTATCTCTGTTTCCCGTAGCGTCTACGCTGAGTGATGACACTACACATTGGTGATCACGGTGCACATTCTTACTATCACGAAAGGGATTCGCCATCTAGCGATGATTAACTTGCTTCCGGCAAGGTGTTTTGGTGAGCTCATGTCATCTGCTCCTTTCTATCACGATAGAGGCACTTCACATGGAGGGTTGTGTGCATCGGCATGCACTCGAGTGGAGATTCAGGAGGAGATGGCAGTGGTGAGGTGTCACATTTGTGGATTTCAAGATGAACTCCAACGGATGCAAACTAATCCCCAACACCCCACTTACAATCGAGCGAGTGCAGAAATCCTAGTGAAGAACCTCATCCAGTGGTCTTGGCAGCACATTTTGCAATTGCTATCTTTCTAGTAGGCATGCATGTGCACACACTCGCAAGGCCCTCCTGACCCTTTGACACCAACGACACAGTTACGGCGATAGAGGAGTGATCCCGAGCATGGAGACATCATGTCGTAAGGCTCTCCGAGAGGAGTTGAATGACGTCAAGGGACGCCTTCTCATTCTCTCACCGCCATGGCTCTAGTCAGGGCAACGGGGTACGAGTCTCATTGGATGGATGCAAGGTGTTGAGTGCATCCTCGTCTCCAATAACGGTTTCGACTACTTCTCGCAACCTCTTCGGTCAAGGAGTACATCAAGAGGAGGAGCACTAAAGGTTGGAGGTGCTGCGATGGTGGGCCAAGTCAAGTATGCTAATTTTTTGGGAAAACAATCTGATGACTAGGATGCTCATGTCCAACAGTTTGAGAACTTGTATGCGGTCAACAATCTGGCACCCATGGTACCACTCTGACAGGAGGCAGTTTTTGAATCAACCTTAGTAGGCAAGGTGTCATGATGGCTTGTAGAGGGCCAATTCACCTCATATGATCTCGTCTGCACCGCATTCTTGAGACAGTTTCGTAAGGAAAAAACTCTGGATAGATTGTGGTGGTTGGATCAGGGAGATCAAGATGTGGAGGATTATGCATCCAAATTCAAATTACTCATGCAACATGTGCCACAAGTGAATTTGCTTGCTCAAGGGGTGCTGAATGACTACTTCATTTCGGGGCTCTCCTGAGATCTGCGAATGGCGTTGGCCACAAACACTTATTTCATTAATTTTGGACTTGTCAATGTACAAATTTATTTTTATAGATACTTTTGGACTAGATTTTGGATAAAATTTAAGAAAAAACCACTCTTCAAAAAAAAGATGAAAACATAAAGACAAGCAATTTTTAAGAGTTTTTTGAAAGAAATTAAATCAAAATTAACGTGACATAGATTAATACATTAAAGACACTTGTAAAATCTCATTAATAGTTACATCAAAAGACTAGATTTTTCTTAATTATTTACTTAATTTATTATAATTAAAATTAATAAAAAAATTATTTTAAATGCATTAATAAATTAATTAATGTATGTATGGCCCATGCATGATATTATTTTACTATAAGAGTCCTCTAATGTATGTATGTCCGTGTGTATGTATGGCCCATGTATGACATTAATATACCATAAGAGTCCTCTAAAATCTTCAAGATATCACAATAGTATCAATAAACACCTTTTGAGAGTTTGAAAACTCTAAAATCCCATATATGGCATCACACATGATGCTACACATGCATGCATGGAACGTACATTCCTTGGTTCATCAATGGAAGGCCATTGATACATATGATGGGACCGGTGCAATGCACTTGTCCACCTTGAATAGGCATGCCTGCAAGGCTTTTAGTTGATCCGTATCTGTGTGGGATTCACACTACGACTGTTGACAGAGGGGAGGCAGGGGGAAAGAGGTAAAGGGAGGGAGGTAAGAAAGAGAGGAAAAGAAAGACAAAAGGGGAGGGGAGGGAGAAAGGAAGGGAAGGGAAGGAGAAGGGGCAAGGAAGAGGAGGGAGAGAGGGGGCAGGAAGAGGAGGGAGAGAAAGAGAGAGAGAGAGAGAGAGAGAGAGAGAGGAAGGGGGAAGGGAAGGGCAGGGTGAGGAATGGGGAAAGGGGAAAGGAGGGGAGGGGAATGGGGAGGGGGAGGGGAAGGGGAAGGGGAAGGGAGGGGATGAAAGGGATAAGGGGAGGGGAGGGGGGGGGAGAGGTGAGGAGGGGAAGGAGTAGGAAGGGGGACTCCCTAATGCATGCTCTGGCAGCCATGGCTGCCAGAGCTTAGGCCTATAATGCATGCTCTTGGAAGGGGAGAGGAGGGGTGAGGAAAGGAAGGGGAGGGGAGAGGGCTAACAAATACATAATCTGGCGGCCACGGCCACCAAGCACCTGTGCAATAATAATAATAATAATACATTTATTTATTTGTTTGTTTATTTTTATTTTATTTTATTTTATTTTTTTGCGCAGGTGCTTGGCAGGGCCACGGCTACCCAATTAGTGTTTTGGATTCGAAGGGGGAGGGGTGAAGAAAAGAGAGAGGAGAGAGAAAGGGGAGGGAGAAGAGAGAGGGAGCAGGGAAGGGAATGACAAAATATGAAGAGGGGAGAGGAGAAGAGTGGAGATGAGGAGAGAGGGCATAGCTAGAGAGCACACCACAAATGACTAACTGTACACTAGATTTAGTTGAAAAAATAGAATATATACAAACCCATTTAGGGTTAGGGTTAGGGGATCTAACCCTTTCCTTTATAGCACTCTATAAGGTTAGTGCTATGCATATATGATCACGTGATGGTGCTATGCACACATGATCACATGATGTTGAGCATGAACTCTCAACACCTTCCCTCAAGATCAACATCATGAAGTAGGCCTTCCCTTAAGATGATGATTCTGGGGAATCAAAGAAGGACTGAGCATTACATTCCATCCTCATTCCATCACACCCCTTTAATGGGAATGTCCTTCCTCTATGTCAAACGAAGAGCTAATCGATGTTTCTCGAAAAGCTCTTTACCGAGTGGTTTGGTAAAGATGTCTGCAACATTTTCTTTGCTATCACAATGCTACAATGTGATGACACCAAGTAACACTCTTTCTCTAATAAAGTGCTCTCTGACATCAATGTGCTTTGTCCTAGAGTGATATACTGGATTTTTAGCCAATGCTTGAGCCGATTGATTATCACAATATATTGTTGTTGGCTTTGACTCATCAAAGTAATCTGTTTCTAACAATAGTCTTCTGAGCCATATAGCCTCACATGCACTTGTAGTGAGTGCCCTATATTTTGCTTCAGTCAAAGACAAAGAAACAGTTGGTTGTTTGTTTGACAACCATGATATAGCACCTTGACCAAGGAAAAATGCATATCCCTATGTCGATCTCCTAGTCTCATCATCTTCGGCATAGTCACTGTCACAGTATCCATGCAACTGTGGATGACTTCCTCTGTATTCTATCCCAAATTGTCTTGTACCTCTAATGTATCTCAAGACTCTTTTGGCTGCATTCCAATGAGATTGTTTTGGATTTGCCATAAACCATGCTAGTGAGCTTACTTCATAACAAATATCCGGCCATGTGATTGTTAGATATATAAGAGATCCGATGAGCTGCTTGTAGTATTTGTCATTGACTGTAGGCTTTTCTGAATCTTTAGTAAGTTTCAAACTCTGTTCCATGGGAGTGGCTACAATCTTGCAATCTGCCATATGAAACTTCTTCAGGAGACTGTCAACATACTTGAGCTGACTCATGAATGTGCTATCTGAATCTCTCCAAAACTCAATTCCAAGACAATAGTGCATAAGTCCAAGATCTTTCATGTTGAACTCTGCAGATAAGTCTTGTTTTAGTTTTTTGATGAAGCTATCCTTTCTTCCTATCACAATCAGATCATCTACGTACAAAAGTGCAATAGTAATGTCTTCCCCTTGAACTTTGTAGTAGAGAGTATGATCCACATTGGATTTCATGTATCCCAAATCAGCAAAATACTTGTCAATTCTGTTGTACCAACTTTTGGGTGCTTGTTTTAAGCCGTAGAGACTTTTCTTGAGATGGCAAACCTTATTCTCCTTTCTTGGTTCAACATAAACTGCTGGTTGTTGCATGTAGACTTCCTCGTCTAGATTACCATTGAGAAATGCATTCTTGACATCGAGCTGATACACATTCCATTTGCTGAGTGTTCCTAGTGATATCAAGAACCGTATGGAATCCATCTTTGCTACTGGAGCATAAGTCTCAGCATAGTCCTGACCATATTGTTGTGCAAATCCTCTTGCAACTAATCTAGCTTTATATCTCTGAATACTGCCATCTGGATTGTACTTTACTTTGTATACCCATTTGTTTGCTATGGCCTTCTTTCCTGGTGGAAGGTCACATAATTCCCAAGTGTTATTTTTATACAAAGCATCCATTTCTTCATTCATAGCAGTTTGCCATTGTGGCTTGTCTACTGCGTCTTCGAAGTACACTGGCTCTTCTATAGCCATGATGGTAGTCATAAGAGCATAGTTGGTGGTTTCCACCTGAATTGCTTTGCCTTTCTGAGCATATGTCAATCTGGCTAGTGGTCTGCTTTCCCTAGTCGACCGTCTGAGCTGCTGTGGCTCTGCTTGGGGTGTTGCTGGCAATTCTTGCTCTTCTTCATCAACTTGTTCTGTAGATGACTGTGAAGTCGATGCTTCTATCTCCTGTGTGGGTGAGGTTTTCCATTCTAATTCCTCATCAAAGATTACATCTCTGGAGATAATGACTTTGCGGTTGATGGGATCATACAATTTGTATGCTTTGCTTTCTTCACTGTAGCCAACCATGATGCATTTGTGTGACTTTGCATCCAATTTTCTGCAATGATCATCATGTATGTGGGCATATGCTATGCAAACAAATATGTGGAGATGCCCAATGTGTGGCTTGTGTCCAGTGAATGCTTCATAAGGAGTCATACCTTGTATCGGTTCGGTAGGAAGCCGATTAAGCAAATAGTTAGTTGTAGCTATTGCTTCTACCCAATACTAATTTGAAAGATGCTTTCACTAAGTGTTGCTCTAGCGCTATCTACTAAAGTCCCATTCTTCCTTTCAGCTCTTGCATTCTACTGAGGAGTATCTACACATGTTAATTGTCTTCGAATGCCGTGATTTTTGCAAAAGTTCATGAATGCTGAAGACATGTATTCACCTCCTCTATTTGATTTCATGACCTTGATCTTTCTGCCTCTTTGGTTTTCTACCATGGCTTTGAATCCTTGAAATCTGGAAAACACTTAAGATTTCTCTTTCAGAAAGTAGATCCAACAATATCTGATGTAGTCATCGATGAAAGTCAAGTAGTAAAGTGAGCCATTGATGCTGCAGGTCTGGGCATAACCCCATTTATCTGTATGAATCAAATCAAGAATACCTCATGCACGAGAGGTACTTCTGACAAAGTTGGTTCGCTTTTGTTTGCCGAAGCAGCAGGCTTTACAAACCTTTCCAAGAAACTATAGCTTCAGAATCCCAATTGCCATATTCTGATTCCTGAGATCTAACAAGTACTTGAAGTTGATATGACCATATCTCTTGTGCCATTTTGCAGATAGTAGCATCTGTTGCAGTTGAGTTGACATGGCATGCTTATCTTGTACTGTAGCTAGCATTTTGTATAAGCATCCTTCCTTGACACCTTTTGCTACTAGCTGAGATCTTTTGGATTTGTCTTTGATAGTGCATTCATCACCGTCAAAGATGACTTTGTAATTGTGATCCATCATTTGACCTACTGACAAAAGGTTCTTGCAGAGCTTCGGAACATAGAGCACATCTTTCACTAATCCTTTTGTACCAATGGAATTATTCATAGGGATAACACCTATCCCTTGAATTAGATTTGCTGTATTGTCTGCTCTGTAGATGCTCTGTAGATGACATTCTTCTGACCTTCTAATGGCTTCATTTCTGTGAACCATTCCTAATGATTTGTCATATGAGATGATGCACCGCTGTCGATATACCAAGGATCCTGTTCCACTTGGTCGACTTGATAGCTGTAATCCTCTTTGGGATTGAAATTAGTGTCTAGGTACACTGTATCAATCTGATGCAATTCCTCACTTGCAAGAAACATATTTCCATGTTCATTTGCAAAATGACTGTGACTAGAATGTCTCGTATCCCTCTCCTAGTCCATTCAGGATTACTTGAACCATTTTTGCGGGGTTCATAGTCTCTCCTGCTACTGCAAGTTGATTGTTGTAGTCCTTTTTGCAGAGTACATAAGCATGACCGGTTTCACTGCTGTTGTGGAATCTCTGGTTGATTTGGTTTCTCAGGGTGAGAATCCTATATGTGTTCTTAGACTCATAGAGATCTGCAAACATATCCCATGCTTCTTTTGATGTTTTGACTGTGTTGACCTATCCTAGCATGACATCTTGCACATTCTGCTTGATCAAGTGATATGCATACTTGTCTTTCTTATCCCATTCTGCTTGAGCTCGAGCAATGGCAGGATCTGCTATTGGTGCGGAAACTGTTTGTGTAGATGTAGATCCCATTGTAGATCCCGTTGCTGGTGCTGTGACAACAGATGGAGTAGAGCTACTGGTAGCTGGATCATCCAATGGTCTAGGTGTAGACCCATCGACATACTCCTATTTGTCCTGAAGTACAAGAATGGTCTCCATTCTCGGTATTTCCATGTACCATAATTGGAGTTGTCTAACTTAGCAGATGCCTCCAAATTGAGGTTGCTAGTTGACATGGTGCAAGAAATGTACTCGAAAGTGTCGTGAAAATCTCTGTATGAATCAACTGCAAATACGTTGTCTATGCCAAGTGAAATCTCTGAATTGTTGGTGAAGATAGAACTGCAATATATAAAATCTGATCTATATTACAATGCTTGTGGCAATGATGCCAGGAATAGCCAAGAGGCTTTACAAGGCTAAAATGATGTGCACAATGCTGTGAGATAACCAAATAGGCTTTACAATGGTGGCATGTGTGTGTGAAATCAAATGCTATTTGCCCACTAAAACAATCTGCAATGCCTCTGAACTCTGAAGTTTGCTCATTGAACTAATGAACGTAAGGTTTTAGGTAATGTTATGATGTGAAACCGTATGTGAGCATATGGACTGACTCCGAGTAGGTACTAGTCGAGAATTTCGGGCATGGCTTAGATTGGCAACTTGGGGAAATTCAAAGCATCCCTCTATGGCGATCTGGTCTACTCTGATCTAGATCTAAACCAACCGTCGATTGATGAAAGAACAACAAATAATTCCTTTTCTTTTGTTCTTTTTAAGTGCTGGGTTAGATGCATCGATGTAGAGGCAAATGTGTGTGAAGGAAGTGGTTTTGTCGGTGAGGCTCAAATGTGAGTGTAACTTGCACCGAAATGTGCGATGATGTGATGAACACGAAGAGCATGAAAAAACGAGCGACTTTCCTTTTTGGAGTGCCCTCAAATTCTTCCTGGATCAAGAGATAGGACTTGATCTAGGTGGAGGGGCAAAAGGAGTGCAAATGTGCTCAATGATGTGTGTCACTGTGAGTCACATGCAGTGATGATGTGGCACTGTGCCTAGCAAGAGGTGTGCCTATGAAGCCCTGTGCTAAGGTGGTAGGAGTGGTCACATGTATTGACTGTGAAGAGGTAACTGTGCTTGTTGATGCTTCGGATAGGGCTATCAGTGGATTCTTGATGCAGGAAGATGAGGACAAATGGTATCATCCAATCCACTACGCAAGTCGACAGCTCTCGACTGCCAAAAAGAATCTCTGTCATGGAAAGAGAAGGATTGGGCATGATTTATTCAGTCAAAAAATTTTGACATTATTTGCTGGGCAGACCGTTTGTGTTCTATGTTGATCATTCTCAATTGTTGTACTTAGTAAAACAACAAAGTCTAATAAGTCAATTGGCATGGTGGGTGTTGTTATTGCAGGAATATGACTGATGTTATTCATCGACTGGGCTCACAGGATGTGGTATCAGATTACTTATCTGGACTGGAGTCCGGGGAGCTACCAATAGGAGTGGAAGATGAGTTTCCTAATGCAGGGCTGGTGGCTATTGTCTGAGTGGATCTGATCGAGGTAGAGTTCGAAGTGGTTCTGAAAGGCCCATGGTCATGGTATGATGAGATGTTGTCGAGCCTAACTCTCAACATACTGCCCAAGTACATGAAAAGAGACCAAAGGAAATTATTGGCACTCTGAAGCTGATCTTTTGAAGTATTCTTAGGCCAACTATATCGGCGGCATCTAATGGAGGCCCTACTGCAATGTGTTCAGTCTCATGATGAGCAGGAGGCAATGCTGATGGAAGCCCATTGTGGGGTTTTGGTTGCTCATTTTGCATGGGAAATAAATTCTTCAAGCAGGCTTATGGTGGCCAACCATGCAGAAGGATGCTAGGTGGTTTGCAAAGCGTTGCAACCTCTGCCAATGGTTGGGCCAACCCACAAATTGTGATCAAATGCCGCTTAACCCCATTTTATCACTAGATCCATTTCAGAAGTGGGGTCTGGACTTCATGGATCCATTCAATCTAGCAATTGCCCACACACGAAACTGTTACATGCTAGTAGCAATTGATTATTGTACTAAATGGGTGGAAGATTGGGCTTTGCATGATAATACTGCAAATTCAGTTGTGAAATACCCGTACCGCGATGTGTTTGCCCAGTTGAAATTGTCAGCGAGACAAGGGAACCTGCTTTGTCAATAAATTCATTAAGCGGATGAGTTCCTTCTATATGGTGATTCACAAGAAGTTTTCTCCCTACTATCTGCAGGCTAATGGATTGGCGGAATCTGCAAATCATACATTCAAGCAGATTATTTCATTGTTAGACACGGAGTGGGATGATAAGTTGCTGGGCAGCATTATGGGCTTACCGCACATCATTCAAGGTGGCAACCGGCGGGCTGACTCCTTTCAAGTTGGCATTTGGGCTAGAAGCAATTACGCCAATTGACATGTCGTTCCTAGTTTGCAGATTGCAGTGGAGGATAGGCTTCTTCTACAAGAGTCTATGGTGTTTCGGTTGGATGTTCCGGATCAGTTGGATGATATGTGGCTGGAGAGGTCCTATTTGACTCTGGAGGTTCAAGCAAGGCATAAGTGGAGGGTGGATTTGGCTTTGAAGAAAAAATCATTCGATCACGGGCAATTGATGCTTCTATTCAACACTCATCTTGGGTGAATGCTAGGGAAGCTGAAGTTGCGATGGTCTGGTCCATTTTGGATCTTTCATGATCGCGGGTCTACATCGTTCTATAAGGGAGGGACAAAAGAGACAGTTTGAGTGAAACGAAGGAGTAGTATTACCTGTAGGTGGTGTGTTGTTGGAATAGGCCACTTCCCCATTTGTAAGACCCCATATGAGGAGAACATTGGGGGGGTGAACCTAGGTATTGAGAGATGGCCACATGGGCAGCATATGGCTACCATGGGGGCAGGGGATCACACAAAAAAAAGGATGATTGAGGGTCTGACACATGGATAGTAAAAAGGCTATCATGTGGGCAACACATCTAGAGAGAAAACAAGTTGGAACAAAGGCGCTGACTTGGTGGTGCCCATTTTCCATATCTAATGAGGCACAACTTTCCTAGGTTGAGGTGGAGGTGATGAATTAATCACATGAGGACATGTGGCACAAGGGTACGGACCATGATGACAATAACCTTCAACGAGGTCCTATCCCAGCCACCATGCAACAACCTATCGTCAAGGTGGGGTATTGGCAATCTGGATTGCAATTCTTGGGCATTTGGTTGCATGTACCAATTGCATGCTTGCTATTTCTCATCGCACTTGTAGTTCTTTTGAACTCCTTTGACTTCCAGTCTTTCTCTTCATTCAGCGTTCTTTTCTTCATTCTTCTTTGCATCACTGTGGTGATGGCACATGCAGAGTTTCACCCCTTCATCCTACCAGTTTATATTGATTCGCAATCTATTGATGCTCGTCTTCAATGTCTACGAATGTGGAGCTCCAGTAGCATCGATTGGCTGAGGGTCAATGTTCACCCAGCAGTGTTGGCTCTTTGCCCCACATTAGCTCACAATGGGATCAGCATGGTGGAGTTTTTGGGTGAGCATCAGGAGCTGACAATTCAATTGATCTATCAACAATTGTATTTGCTGATGGATGATGGATTGTTTGTGCAGCCAACTTGTTTAGTAGAGTTGATGTTGGCTAAGTTTGGGAGTCCTTCTAGAGGGGAGTACAAGCTTAGTTCATGAAAGGATGTTCAAGTTAGGGACCTATATCGTTGGATCCTTGAGTCAATCTTTTTGCAAGCAAAGACTTACACGGTCATTCCCCGATCTTGAGGGATGATCGCGGTGGTTGAGCAGCAAGTAGTGCCTTGGGCACATGTTCTAAAGGAGTACACACCTGTAGAGGCTCAGAGGGTGGTGATGGTAGTTGATAAGAAGCAAGCTATGAACTCAAAGATTGGTCAAATTTTGGAGATTATATTCCCTTTACAGCTTGAGTCTATTGCACCTCGATGGAATACTGCATTAATTCTTACCCTAGATCTCGAAGGACCTTTGCAGGAGGAGGTTGAAGGTTCAGCTGGTTGAGCACCCAAGATGCAGAAACATCAAGGGCCTTGTATCACTCAAGGCGTGGTTTCTTCTCTTGTGCCCCTTACTCCTTCTCATGCTGGTGGGATGGAGAGTTTGTTCCACAGTGGGGTGGCTTCAACCCAAATCAGCGTCATGCATCCGCCTTCCCCACCAATCATGATAGAAAGGGTGAGTCCAGTGTCTCAATAGCACCTTTGTCCACTAAGATGGGTTTTTCCAAAGGCAATCTGTTGGTTGGGGGATCACTCACTCAAAGATGGTTTGAGCAGCTTCAGTGCACAGTAATGACCACTGTGGAAACCTCTACTGTGGTGGTGGTGGTGTCTGAAGCAGCGCGGGTGTCAACATCAGAAGAAGTGGTGGTGGTCTTTGATCCTAGGGTGGTCTCTTCGATGCCCTCGGCCGGAGTGTCTTTGCGATTGCAGCCAATGAATGTGCAGCTGCAGTTCTATGCACATTTGCTTGCTCGCCTTACAATGCAGTGTTCTGCGGGGAGCGATTCCTCAAGAGTGGCCAGTTTGGAATCTGAGGTCATTCAACTGAGGAATGAGAATGAAGCCATGCGGAGTCAGTAGGCATGAATGTAGCAACTAGAAGATTGGGTGGCGGTTTTGGAAGCATAGGTGCAGGTTGCGGAAGCACACTTGGAATTCACTCGGTAGTTACATTCGGAGTATGTTTCCAGCATTTAGGAGGAATTGTTACATCGACGTACTACTGATGGATTGGCTGAGTATTTGCGAGCTTTTCCTAGTACTGTCAGTGTCAATATGGAGTAGATGGGTTCACTCCTTGATGCTCTCCAAGGGGATGTTCAAATGGGATAGACAATTTGCACGCTCGTGCGAGGCTGTGGTTCTACAAACGTGTTGGGAGATAGTTTCACAACAACACCAACCTAGAATGGATGGGGATGTGAGTGCTGGTGCACGGTATGGACCGCAAAGTCCTCCTCATGTGTAAACAGTGTCTAGGCCGATGGATTCAAGTAATTATGTAGGTGGGAGAGGTAGTGCGGATAAAGGTAAAGGAGAGGTTGTAGAGTCAATACCTATTAGGGAGGATTGGCACGTAAAGTATGAAGAATTGGTTGAAGGAATTGTAGAAGCTATTGTTTGCTATGGCAAAAGAGCTCAGGTGCTAAACTAGTAACCAACAGCATTCTCTGTGTTTTTGGTTAAAACTGTGTGCCCATTCTTTCAGTTTGTCCTTGCCTCCTCACCGTCCTTGGTGGAATGAAGCGGATAAGTAAGTTTTATAATAAGCACACCTCGTTTCCTAGGTTACCTAATCCTCCTTCATATGAGCCTATGGTAATCCAACAGCCAGCCACATAAGAGGAGCACTGGCAACAACAATTGCCATAGGATTCGTGGATTGAGGAGGTTCTTCCTACTGAACAGTGGCCTAAGCATCAATTAGTAGATTGGTCAAATCCGCATCCTTTGCAGTGACTAATGAATATGGTGTTAAAGCGTATGGACCGAGCTCTCCTATGGACCCTAATCTGCTCTAAAGACAACACTAATCTAAGGTGGATGAATCCTAAGAGTGATCATGATCTATAACTCAAGTCAATTAGGTTCCAAGATAGATTAGCTTGGACTCATAAAGAGAATCTTGAGATAGTGCAAAGTGCTTGATTGATATTACTTCAAATGAACCTCCATTTCATAGGTGAGGGTACTTACATCCATAGCTTCACATGTGGGATATGTCCTCCATGCCATGTGGTAGCGTGCCCTTTACTCATACCTTTGCTCATGTGCTCATGGCACCACAACTCTCGACACCTCCCCTTGTTGCCATGATCCTTTGGCTATTGCAAGGTGGTCAGATGTGAGTTACAAGATCAAATCCTCCCCTGGGTGCTTACATGGTTACTCTCAGGTTGTCAGGTTTGATTTACAAAATATAGGCAAGGTTGGCAAGTTTTTGTTTCTCAATACATTCCATTGATGTCACCTTTTAGCTCATGGCTTGATGACGATGCTGTGTAGTTGACCTACTGGTTCTTCAATCTACAATCTTCTACCTTGTGTCCCAGCTTCTTGCAATGGTGACACTTTGGTTTGTTCTTTAGTCTGCAGTCACTTTGATAGTGACCCATCCTTCCGCAATGGTAGCACTTCGTTGATGTTTTACTGAATAGTGCTTGTTCTTCATTATAGCTGTTGTGTGTAGATGTCGATGTCGATGCCTTCAACTCTCTTTCTTTTCAAGAAGAGAGGATACACATTCCTCAAACTTTGGATCTGGCAAATTCTTCAAAGTGGATGTCAGTGCACTATACTCTGCAGGCATGCTTTTAAGGAGAATTGCAAGTGCATCTTTCTCCTGCATTTATGCCTTCTAGTTGGGTCAAATTGTGCCATGGATTCATTGAAGCCCTTGTGCAAACCATAGAATTCAATCTTAAGATGGATTTCTTGGTTTTTGGCTTTTGCACCAAACACTGTGTTCAACTCATCCCATGCATCCTTGCATGATTCTTGGAGTCTATATGATGAATTATGTTTGGACCCAAGTGCAAACCAATGAGTGATAGTGCTGCTTCATCTTTTTCCTTCCACGCATCATTTTGTGCAGTGGGTATGTCTTCTTTTATAGTCTTCCAAAGCTTTTGATGCATCAAGAGATACCTCATTTATGTAGACCACGTGTGAAATCCTTCCCCCATGAACTTGTCAATAGTTGGGGTGCATATCACCATTGCAAATGTCTTACCAGTTGAAGAAACTTTCAAATCTAGCAGTGTCTACTTGCATACAAAAAATTTGAGTTCACAGGCACATAGAGCTTGAAAAACCAGTTATTTTTCCTTTTTGGAGTGTGTGCAAATTCCTCCTAGATCACAAGTTATGCCTTGTCAAAGTTTCTGTGAAGAAGAGAAGGCCTTTGCTAATGGGCATAGGGATTCACATGCAAAATTCCATACTGTGCTTAGTAAGGGTTGATGTGCTTAGGTGGCACTGTTGTGACCTTTTAACATAGATTAGTTAAGCTAGGGTTACACAAACTATACCATGATTAAATTAACCCAGGCAGCTGAACTCAACCATAGTTAATTTTTGACTACCTTATCTGCCACGTGGCCTAAGGTAAGCCTTGGAGAAGGAAGAAAGAAGAGCTTTGAGCCTTCTTGTGACGACAGCGACAGAGGAGCTTAGGAGCTATGGGTCTGTCGAAAGCCTCTGCATCCACTATCCGGAGAGAGACCACTCCAGTTGAATAGCAGTGATGGGATGTACAGCTTGGGCACGAGTCACGGGACATTGAGGAAGAAATAATACCCACTTGCAGGTTTGTGGAGCGGCCTTCGGTTGGGTCGCTGTTGCTGAGAGGTGGTTGTATGCAGTCATGGTGGAGGCGCTATGGAGTTGTAGACTTCCCAACCGGCCTCCTTCTTTAGCTACGACACTCAACAAGCAAACACAAGCAGCCCGTTAGAGATATGACCATCGCACAAAAGATCAACCGCTTGCTAGAGATGCTCAGCAAGAGCCAAAACACAAGCAGCCAGCCTTCTTCTTCAGCTGATGCTCTACGGAAAGGCTGAGGCACTGTCAAAGAGACAGTGATAGTATGTAGCTATTGACATATGTAGCATCGTTTGTAGCTCATTGAGGCCTAGTAGGAGTTGCTATTCTTTGTGCATTTGTTGGAGCCGTCTTAACTTGGAGCGTAGTTGTGGAGCACTTGGTTGTACTCTATGGACATAGGGAGCCTTAGATCCCTTAGTTGCTAGAGTGAAGCTTGTAGGAGCGGTTGTAGGAGCGGCTATTGTAGATAGGAGTCACTACTCTGGTAGCAGTACTGCAACAGTTTCATTTAGTTGCTTGCTAGAAGTGTTCAGCTCTTTGGAGCTCGGTTGGCCGAGGGGGTGTGGAGGTCACTATTTTTCTGAAGAGAGACCTAGCTCTTTCTCAGTGTCTCTCAAAGATGGGCAGTTCCCTCTTTCAAAATAAGATTTTCTCTCTCACAGCAACAAGATCTCTCTCTCTCTCTCTCAGTGCAAACCTTTCTCTCTCAATCAAATGATCGACATCTAATCTAGGAGAGCTAGGACCTAAGCTCTGATACCATGTTAAAGTGTATGGACCGAGCTCTCCTATGGACCCTAATCTACTTTAAAGACAACACTAAGCTAAGGTGGATGAATCCTAAGAGTGATCATGATCTATAACTCAAGTCAATTAGGTTCCAAGATAGATTAGCTTGGACTCATAAAGAGAATCTTGAGATAGTGCAAAGTGCTTGATTGATATTACTTCAAATGAGCCTCCCTTTCATAGGTGAGGGTACTTACATCCATATGCTTGCTCACATGTGGGATATGTCCTCCATGCCATGTGGCAACTTGCCCTTTACTCATACCTTTGCTCTACATGTGCTCATGGCACCACAACTCTCAACATATGGAGTCAGATCAAAGGTTGAAGCTTTGGTTTCGAAGGAGGCAACTGGAAACTACTAATGCAAGTTTGAGTGGAGCAAAACTAGCAAAGCAGTTGCAGAAGGAGTGTCATGAATGTAGTGATGTAGGACCAAGCAAGGTTGGAGTAACTGATGCACTTGTTCAATGCATTTCCAGTTCGAATAAAGAGTAGAGATCCGACAATGGCTTTTAAGTGGCCTCGCAGGATAAAAAGCCAATGCGGTGTGCTATCACACAAGGAGGCGATGATAGCTATTTGTATGTATCATAGGAGATGGGTATCTATTGAGGATTCGCACAATCCACCGTGAGTGCCATGTGTTACTACATCACCATGCGAGTTAGCAGAGTAGTGAATATAAGGGGTATGCGATGGTAGGTTAGTCGCAACGATTGGCGGTTTAGTCCTCCAAGCGGTTGAGTCCGACACTCGGTTCTTGTACGCATGCTATTACTAGCATTCCATCTCTGTTCTTTATGCAAGTGTTGAGAGAGCTCTTGTTATCTCTATTTTGCATAGCGTCTGCGTTGAGTTATGACACTACAGGGGAAAACAAGAGAATAGGATGAAAGAGAGGAAGAGAGAAGAAAAAAGAGAGAGAAAAAAAGAGAGGGGAAAGAGAGGAAAAGAGAGAAAGCATATGATTGTGCTTATGCATGAGCATATGAGCATATGCTCATGCATAAGCATATAAGTATAAGCATATGCAAATGCATATGCTTATGAAAAGAGAGAAAAGAGGATGAAAGAGAGTAAGAGAAGATGAAAGAGTGGAAGGAAGAGGGAAGGAAAAGAGAGGAGAAAAGAGATTCTGAAGGAAAAGAGAGGGGAGGAAAGCATAAGCATACGCAAAAGAGAGGAAAAGAGAGGGGAGGAAGAAGAGGAAATGAGACAGGGAAGGAAGAAGAGGAAATCAGAGAGGGGAGGAAGAAGAGGAAAAGAGAGGAAAAGAGAGGGGAGGAAGAGGGAGGGAAAGAGGGGGAAAGAGGGAGGAAAAGAGGGAATGAGGGGAAGAAGAGGAAATAAGAGGAGGAAAAGAGGGAATGAGGGGAAGAAGAGGAAATAAGAGAAGAGAGGGGAAGAGAGATTTCCTATGCCCATCACTGCACTCGAGGGGGTCAGTCGTCATATGTAACCCTATCACGTGAGTTCAACAGATGGGTTTTTATTAATTCAATTACTTACAAATTTATATATACATAAGGAAGTAATTTAATACCCAAAGGTTAATATACAGAAGGGCGTTTTATATTAAAAATTGTCTAGAAGCTTGCATCATGTGACATGGATATTTGCGTAGAGTGGCTATGTCATGGGACATTTTGAAATGCTATTACTGGCATTTTCCTTTTGAAATGAGTAAGCCCTCCTCTTGCATTTTCTTGAATTCTAGAGAATTCTAAAAACCTTTTCTCTCTTTATTGCTCTTTTTGTCCTTTGCATTAGGATGAGATTAGGATACCATGCTTTCTTGAATTCTAGAGAATTCTAAAAACCTTTTTACTCTTTATTGCTCTTTTTGGCCTTTGCATTAGGATGAGATTATGATGCTATGATTTTCTCTCTTTATTGCTCTTTTTCTGCCTTTTCATTAGGATGAGATTAGGATGCTATGCTTTCTTGCATACATTGATCTCTAATCTTGATGAACACCATTAATTTTGAATTTATTTTTTGAAGTTTTTAATCTCGTTACTCTCTTTTTTTTTCTTTCTATCCACAGAGGGATTGCATTGAATCAATGAAGGACGAGTATTTTTGAAGTTGATGCCTCTTATACTTGATTTTCTTTAGTTCTACTCAGTCTATTTAGCACTGCCTTTGTAAAGATCCTTCAGGCTCTCAAACAATTGATATATTATTTAAAAAAGGATAGATAGTGGAGAGCCACTTCTATAATTAAATCCAACACAATGTTCCGACATAAGATATTCCGATTGACACAATGTATAGTAATAATGAAACTAGCATAATTTAACAAGTAGCTAACCTAATGTACACAGGGTCGAGGGGCACAAGGAAACTTTTTTGAGCCACCTCCCTTTCACCATAGCTAGGAATCTTGGTGGATAGCAGGGCAACCACATGGCTAGGCAAGTTGAAGCAATGGATGAGGAGAGGTCGGTGTAGGGCAAAGAGCAAATGCTCACCAGGAGGGCTACTATTTCCATGAGGCAAGGGGAGGCACAAGGCGTTGCTAGGAGGACTCGGAGAGAGTGGGGAAAAGGAGGCCAAGGGGCATCCACCATGGTTATATGCCTATGAAAGGGAAAAATAATTTTCACAAATATTTGGTGTGCGTGGAAACTATGGAAAATATGCATTGGTCCACTGTACTTTTGGCCATCAATCTGCTATTGCCTTGTCAAGATTTTTAATTCTTGACATTGATTCCACCCATTACAAGCTATGGATCTTATGGGGTGGAATCTACATTTGCTAAATGCCTACATCTCCATCCTCTTCCCTCTATTGCCTCTATACCAATGATAATGCGACTCTTGTGTTCAGAATCTATCTGCCATCATTGGTCACAAAGTTTCATTTCTTTGGCTAGTCCCTAGCACCCATTGCTCTACAAGAGACCTTTGTCTCACCCTGTCCTACTTCTCCTCCTCCTCCTCTTTTGTAGTGTGCCTCGTCCCCAACCTGGCATAGAGCAATGAGAGGGAGCTTGATCTGCTCTTGGCTAGACGTAGCCACTGTTGCAAGGCTCAATGTTGCCTCATTTGGAGCCTTGATGCTTCCCTGATGGGCATCACAGCAATATCTACTAACTCAAATCATTAGTCATGCCTTCTAATAGGACACCATTGTAACACATAAAATTAAGCATACTAACCAAAACATCCTAAATGACATGCCAAAATCCCTTATAAAATTCAACAATGACGCCATCTTTTTTTAGAACATTCTCACAAGTCCTCTCCCATTCACTATCAACCATAGGGGAAGAATTGTCAAGGATGCAATCGCAAAATCAATCCAACCATGATGTTTAGGTTTTGCAAGCTCTCTATAGGTTGTGAAGGTGATAGCTCATGCAATCTTATCTTAATCTTGCTAAATCTTAGGAAGATGGAAGAGGATTAGGAGCGGATCTCAAAAGTGGCAGCCAATTAAAGGCACCAACTCCTTCTCCCCCATCCTCCACGATCCCCTCTTGCTAAATCAACACCCTCTCAGTTCTTCATCTTCCTCGCCATCTCCTTCCCCTCTTGTAGCCCCCATCGGTAGCCCAGAAGCGGAAGAGCTTCAAGATTGGCATGGCAGTCGGGAGCAGAAAACCAGGTCTATAAATTCTGGCAAAAAGTTTTGACGGTTTGCTCATCGAGTTATTTGTCCACCTGGTAAATCACGAACGGTCTTCGCTTCACCTTAATCTTGCACTTAGGTATTAAAATAACATGCGGTCTTACTTTCTTTCTCATCCGTTTGAAGGACCTGTGTAGATTATTTGACTATGTGATTGACATGCTCGGAAGCGGCGTGCAATGGTCACGGTATACAGCACAATTTGCAAGAAAACATAGTAGGCTTGTTTGATGTAGATTTCTGTTTTCACTGGTTCGAATGGTGCGCTCGAAGGCCACATCATGATTTCTTCTTATCCGAATCTGCGCCTAGTACGTCATTGTCCTTTACAGTCTTTTATGCCCAGCGTCCCCATTTTTCTTCAAAATGAGGCTAGCTACTATCTCCCAGTTGCTGTTCCAGTTTTCTGTATTGAGAACCATTGCTTCATTTTCCAAACTTCAGACCGTCGGGCTCTCTCTGGAGCTAGCTGGCGGCTCCTTAAGCCGTTTGACGCAATCTGGGTCTGTTGATTTTGGAAGAACTGTTGGTCGGAGAGATTTTGATGCATTGGTAAAAGGGAAGATATTCTTTGCTAGAATTCGTCAGTTCGAGCAGAAGATTTCCCAACACGTTCAGGCAGCAGCTCAGACAAGGCCATGTCTGTCATCTGCTCGAATCGTGGGCCGAGGTGCAGTGGATAGAAGTGCCCAGATAATGGATCGACGGAATACGGAGGCAGTACCAAGAAGGCCTCCCAATGTGGAAGGGACCACGCATCTCAGCGCATACAGAAGGAATAACAGCATGCAAAGGCACGCTGAAGCAGAAGAAGAGGCAGCTAACATTGATCTCGACCCAGTGAAGATGCTCGAGAACAGAAGGGTTCGCCAGGGACTTTCCAAGCTATTATCAAGGACGTAATTCCTGTGGGTTATTTTCTAACTATGCCTAATGGCAGAGAAGCTTACCTTCTAGCTACAGACTTAGGTTTTACCGGTGGTGTGGTCATTCTAGAGAGGTTGTACAAGGTAGGGCAGGAACTAAGTGTTCGCTCTTCTGCTTTGTTTCGTTGTAGATTCACCCTTTGGAGTCACTCCAAGGGGTTAGCTCTCCTTCACCTTCATCCTGAGACTTATTCTTTTCTTTCCCTATTTTCAGCAAGCCTTGGTAGGCAGTGGTTAGCAGGTGAGGTTTGACTGGTCGGTCTTCATGCCCGATTAGTTTGTTTTCTTAGTGCAACCTAACTAGGAATGGCAAAATTGCATGATCTGTCTTTGAAACTCTACAATTAGAAAGCCCCAAAGTCTTAACTGCTCGTGTTGAATCCTATTGTGAGCAAGACTAAAACTAAAAGGACACAAGAGGCGCAGCCATGCTTAAGATGTCTCCCATCTCAAGTTTTCGAAAGAGAGAGATTAAATGTTCATTATGGTGTTGCATCCTTCGTTGTGGCGAACGCTGTTTCATCTAGTCCTTACGTACTGCTGGTATCGATGCTTCAAGGAGCCATAGCCTACTTCTTGGTTGGTCTCCACCATGGAGTGGAACCTTTCATCTACTTTGTACTCACACTGTACGCTTGCATGCTTGTGGTGGAGAGTCTCATGATGATGGTTGCGAGTGTAGTTCCATATTTTCTCTTTGGTATAATTATAGGAGCCGGTATTCAAGTGGGTTGGGAATATATATAGAAGTCGTATTACGTCAGAATTGATATACAAGTATAAAGAAATGCTCTTGATATCCCAGACTAACGAACATAAGTGATGACATCACGTCCCATAAGCTCGTTTGAAACGCGCTTCCAGGGCATATTCATTCTCGATAATGGATTCTTCCGTCTACCTCATAATACTCCGAAACCCTTTTGGAGATACCCACTTTCATTCATGGCTTTTCACATGTATGCAAATTAGTTTCATGGGATCCTCATCACTCCGTGGATGTTGGTTCAATTTTGTTCAGTTGCTGGTTGACTGTAAGATTTTGGAGTCTAATATTCGCAATTCAAAGTTGGGTTGCTCATCCATAGCTTAGGATTCCTCATTTACCTTACTCCTTCCCCTTTACCTTACATAAGCTCTCTAATAAGTTTGTTCATAAGGCACTGCATCTCGAGAAGGCAGTTTTGGGAACGACTCAACTGGAGTTTATAGCTTGCCTTCTACTGAGAGGATTTCTATTAATTGTCCCTTGGATTTGTGCAGGTCACCAAGGAGACTCTCTATTCGCTTTGTGCCTAGTTAGCAATCCAAAATCAAAACTATAATTGAAATAAAGGTATGATAGCTTTTCTTTCTCTGCTCAATAACCCATTTGTTGGCAAATTTTTGATAAGTTGATAAGCTTTTTTTGGGGGGGGGTTTCTTCTTCACGTATGTTCGATGTAGTGTCATCTTTTCATATAGTATGTCAATGTCATAACTTTTTTATTCTTGATATTACACGACTATTAGATATCGACGTAGTGTCGTATATAGCCTTTTGACATAATACGTCGATCATCTGATTTGTAATGTAATATTTGAGTCAATTACTTGGGCCATGCATTTGCATGGTGCTTATCTTTCCGCATTGGATCGTATTACTCGATTATATGTGCGGTTAAGTAAGTAAGTCTGCATTTTGACATTTGGTTGTAATATTCAACCTTTGATGTAATTACAAGGACTCCTTCTCATTGTTTTGAAACTAGCTCGACACTTGGTCGTATCATTCGACTGTATGTGTCATCTCTCAACCTTAGAAGAGTAATAGAATTCAACACTTTGTCGTTTATTCGACTTTTGGTGTTGTTCCTTTGATATATAATTTATAAAATAAGTAGGCTTCGACACTAGGTCATTTATTCGGCTTTCAGTGTTGTCGTAGCTTATTTCATAAAACAAATGTTTAAACTTCGACACATGGTCATTTATTTGGCTTTCAGTGTCGTTGTAGGTTATCAGTGTTGTATGATAGCTTTGGCTTCAACACTTGGTCGTTTATTCAACTTTTGATGTTGTTGTACTTAACATTATTAAATGTAATTGTCCAAGCTTTGACACTTAGTCATTTGATTTGATGTTCATGTCATTGTAGCTTGCATATGAAATGGTTGTTTGTGTTGTTTAGTTTAAAATACTTGTGATCTAGTATAATTAATAGACTAATGGGAAACCCACGTGTTGTTGCAATTGGTAAAATAATAACTTAGTTAGTCTCCTTCAGCATCACCGCCTTGGTTATAAGTAGCATTGAGATTCGGATTTGCATGTTGGTATTCTTCTACCAAGTTTCCATCCTCAATAAAGACCTGACATTAATTGTGAAGGCCCAAATTGTGAGCAAATTGTAAGGATTCTTATCGCTAGCAAGCAATCATAACTCAAAGGTATATAGTTTCTTCCACATTAAATATTTTGTGTAGAATGTAGGGGACTACACTTCTAGTGTAGAATCTAGTGTCTAACACACACTTCTCCACACACTCAAATGGTAGGCCCATGTAAGCATGATGCAAATTTCATAAGAATGGAGTTCGTTGTGTTCTTTATTGTAATTAACTTTGTGTTCATTGATTATTTAAAATATGAATATATTAGATTCTCTCTCAATACTTGGTTTTTTCATGCATGTTTTGCCAGAAATCCTTTTGTGAAAAGATGCAAGCAGAGCAAAGGAAAAATTGGCTTAAAGTCATTAGGTGGCATCTTTGTATAGGGATAAGTAAGATGAGCAAGGAGCAAATAACAGACATAACTAGCAATGCAATACGGATAGAGTGTTTCTACAATGAGGTCATAGCCAACACAATGGGAGAGACGCTGCCCAAGAGTGAAATGAATGGAGAATGAATGAAGGTGGAGTACGTCACATGATCAATAGCATCATAGGAAATATGAAGAAATGTGCAGAAGACTTTCGAGATGACTTGCCTCCTAATATTGACATGGAGAAATTAGGTTTTTGGGATTTGAAGTGGAAAGAGGAGAAGGGTAGAAGCAAGAGGGCAAAAGACATAGATTCACATTTCACTATTTCGAAGAGAGTGCGATATGAGCAATTAAAACATTCATGTGATCCATCTTCTGAGGCATGGTTAGCTATTGAGGGTAGTTGCGGGGATGCTTCTCACAAAGCACATTCCTTGTTCTGATAGTTAAGCACTGATGTTTAGCACTGCAATGTGCACTAATCGTCGGTACATAAGGTAGGTTTAAGAAGGTGGGTATATACCGACTTTTACCAGACTTGTAAATGGTGGTGCATATATAGTGACCTTTACTAGACTTGTAAAAAGAGGGTATATAGCGACCTTTACCAAACTTGTAAATGGTGGGTATATAGAGACATTTACTAGACTTATAAAAGGTTGTTATATAATGACTTTGAGAAACTTTCCTATACCGATGTTTTACAGAGAGTGTTTTTTCCCATACCGACCTTTAAAGAGAGTTTCTCCCAATGACAATTTTTTTTAATTTTCATACATGTTTGATCCTTTGAAAGAATAAAAATACAAGAGCATGTACATCAAGTTTGAAGCTATTCTTGTCCAAGTTTGAGATGAAAAAAATTCAATCAAGAGCATTTACATCAACGGCTTCATCTTGAGCCAAGTCTAGAGTGCCAAACAAGTCTATCTCCAACTCTATACCGAGTTGATCTCCTATATCATCATTGTACTCTGGCATCGTACATTCACCTAAGACTTGATCTTTCTCAATAAAGTCGGGTGATTCTTGATTGTCATCTTCTTCCTCAATATCGTGATCTCCATCTTCCTCCCATATGATGTCATTATGTGCATTTTCCTCTTGCCTCATATTGTGATCTTCATCTTCTTCGCTAGATCCATCTTGATCAATTGAATCCGGCGTTGGTAGTGGCATCTCCATATCTACATCTCTATCTTCAAAAATTTGTTTACTTTGTGGTGCAACTTGGATCACGTACCACCATCTTGGATCGGAATGATCTGGATAAAAAACCACCTATATTGAAAATGGGTGTCAAATGCCATCAATTATATGAATTTATTCTTAAGTACATGTAACAATTGAACATAAAAAATGAAAGCATTCGATTAATTAAATCATTAGTATGCACCTGCTCACAATGCTCGGGAAGGACAAAAGTATCACTTTCATAGGAGTTTGGTGGAGTCTATTGCAAAGAAACCACTACTGCCTTTTCTCACTATAGCATGGGGACTGTTGCAAATAGTTCTAAACCATTTTACATCAAGAATGAAAATACTAAATCATTTGAAATCAATTTCATAGATTTTGTGTATGGTCCCATAATAATCCAAGTGCAAGGAGATAAGATTGGTATCCGAAGCACTTGTTTGGCTATCTTTTGTGAAGTTAGCCATGACTCCATAATCATATGTGACTCTCTTTGAATCAATGCATTCCACACAAAAAATGTCATCCATATGAAAATAATGCACTGTACTTTTTCTACTGCAAAAGGGCATCATTAAAACAATGAGGATGCATCTATTTTATAGCATATATTGCCACAAATAATTGCTTAATTACATCAAGAGGTAAGAAACTTACATGCATCATACATCCAGATGATAACTCTCACTCACACTCGTTTATTGTCTCTCCATCATGTTCGGCTTTACGTAGAGCCAATTGTAGCCAATCAAGTGACATGTGAGTGGGGAGAAGGGCTAGATCCCATAAATTTGGTTGCACTCGCCTATGCATTACCTTGAATCTCATCCTTGCATTTATTCTTTCTTCTTGGCTGCTTCATATCTCTCAATCCACTTCTGCATCTCCTTGCTATTGAGGACATAAAACTTATTGAATTTCTCCTTTTTCTCTTTGCTCATCTTTATTTCAATCCCTTTTCCTTGGGGAACCTTGCCAACGATGTGATCATCATTCCTGTTATGCCAAGCCTGTGGCATATTAGGATCCATGGATGCAAGAAACTTCGTGATATATACTTATGACTCTTGCACAATCCGTCCCTCTGCCATGCTTGCTTCCGACGGTCTTGCTCTCTGCCTTACAAATCCCTTCAAAGTTTTCATAAAACGCTCGAGAAAAAACATCCATTGACTATGAATGGTACCTACAATGGCCACCTCATCAACTATGTGCACAAGCAAGTGCACTTGAGTTGTCATAGTGCTCGAGGGAAAGTGCTTCTCAAGCAAGCATATGGCTTTGATGGAGTCCACCCTAGCCTTCTGGATGCTGGATATGGAGATCTCTTTTTGAGATATCCACCTATTTCATGTGCCCATGTAAGATTCCTAATCAGTCTACAGATTATTCAACTTAAATTGAATAAAATGGGCAATCAATGTGAGTTGAAAGCATACCTCACAATACCACTGATCTTGAATATAGCATTTCTAACATCTTCTTGTAAGCACCCTTTCACTATAATTGGGAAGATGAACTATCCAAGCAACAAAGAAGTAATGTCAATAATATAACATAATCATAATTACACTAACACATCACGATTATTGGTACACTAATCCGATAGCTTAGAATACCTATAAGACGTGCTAATCATGGGACTTGAGCCCACTAAGATTATTTTCCTTTGAAAATGCTCCTTTCAAGCAACGCATGTATCCTATTGGTGTTTGAAAAGAGGCAATGCCTGCCTTGACCGCTGCCTCCTCTCTCTTAGAGAGGATCCATGTTGATTTCGGGAGGAAAACTTTAGGAACATGCACTTGGGGCCACAAATGAGGCATCCTATTCATAGCGTGCAAGTCTTCTCACACTCCTCTCGAGTCTTTATCACCAACTAAGTGTGCCAAAATAGTAGCCCCCACATTCTTGAAGTTATGCATGGGATCCAAGAGATGATTGATTTGTAATTGACCCCAATAAGGAAGCTCGTGAAAGATGGATAGCCTCTTCATACCAATAGGAGGATTCTCTCCATTCGTCCTCCAAGCCTGAATCCAGTGTTTGCCTTCAAATATGGTGGTGGTGGATCAAGCTTACCTCCATGCGTGAGAGGGTCGAGTGGAAGGTATCGAGCATGACCTTCATAAACCTTTTTTCTCATATGTTTGGAGTGTCGTGCAAGCACACTCAAACCCTTCTCACAAATAAGATAAGCATGGTACCCACTTATTGCAAGTCCTGCATGCGTGCATGAATGTGTTAGTATAAGACATCCACTAGAAAGAGAGTCATAAAAGTATCATTATACATGTAAAGACACAACCACGTACTTGCGCACTCTCCATATCCTAGGTAGTCATGCATGGTCCACATCAAGATTCCCCTGACCAAAATGTCATTGGTATGTCTAGGAGCTCTAGAAATATCAAAGCCCCATGAGAGACCCGCACTTCTCTCCATAAGATTTGTAACTCCTCTATCAAAGGTGCCATGTACATGTCCATATTTTTGGCCTTGTACTTCCTTGGCACAAGAAATGCAAACATGAGGTGTCTCTTCTTTATTGTTAGCCATGGTGGGATATTGTAATTCACCAAGACTATAGGCCATGTTGACCAAGATGTCAAGCGTAACCCGAAAGTGTTCACACCATCCATGGTGAGCCTAAGATGGAAGTTGCGTGGCTCCCTTGCAAAGTTCGGCCATTGATTGTCTATGTGTTTCCAAGTAGTACAATCTGCAGGAATCCTCAATGTGTCATCAGTGGACCAATGTGTAGCATGCCAAGTCATCAACTCTGCTATGGATTTGCATCAAAACATGTGTTGTAATCTAGCAATGATGGAAAATTGTTTCAAGACCTTTACTGGGATCTGCTCACCCTGTAAGTCATCTCTATATCGTTGTTCCCCACACTCTGAACAACTAGCCAAATCTCCATAACGATATACCGATGGAACGGGGAATCACTACGACAAGCATGGATGGTATCATAATCAATTCCCACCATTGTTAGCATCTTCTTTGCTTCATCTCCTAATGCGGGCATGGTATTTGGTGTAGGCAACATCTTTTGGAGCAACCTATTGCAATTCAAACATACATAGGCTTTGAATAATGAGAAACTATGATGATTCTCAAAACAAACAATATTTAAATTATGAGATAAATTAATGTAGGATCTAACCTCATTAAGGTTGAGACACTTGTATCGGACCACCCATATTTTGCTTGCAGATTCAAGATTGAGAGGCAAGCTCGTGGTTTTGACATACCAACACCCTTGTACAAACGTGTTGATTGCAACTCTCACATATTGGCATCAGACTTGAACATCACATGTACATGTGCTATATTGCCCCTAAAAATAGAATCCATCATGTTCACCATACCCTCGTCATCATCTGGCACATCCAGGAGATTATCCTCCTCCTCAGAGTGTGAAGGTATACGTGCACCCTTGCCACCCTCCTCATCTTATCTCAAGGTTTTGTGTAAATATAAGATCCTGTCTCAAGGTTTCGTGTCATGTACACATGCAATATTAATCACGAACTCAAATAGCATTGACTTACTGGTGGTGATCCTTCACCACGTGCACTACCAATGGTGGGTACTAGTGCAGACTTCTCCCCATACATTCGCAAGTGGCACATGACAATATGGCGTTGATGTCGTACTTCTTGCTTGCAATGAGTGCAATGATAATACAACCTCTTCATAAGCCACTTCGTGCTCCCGAGCATTGGTGCATCATCTAATGAGCTTCCACTCGTCCCTTCCATCCACACACCCCAAAATCACAACACAAAATGATTACAATCCACTCAAGATAATCCACTCAAGATACAAAAAATAGCCACCCATAAGCTTTTATGCTTCTTGTTAGATTTAGTGCCCTGTACGGTAGTATATACCGACGTTATACCCCGTTCCATTGCTATATACCGATGCTTGTAGGATATACAGAGTCACTATATAGCATGGGCTGCCAACTCAATATATAATATGTTACTACCCTCGTCTAAAATCTAGGGTATGGGGGGGGACAAGCTCCATATATAATATGGATGGATTTTCTTAAAAATTTTCAAATATGCAAATTTCATGTCCCCCCACCCTCAAAATATAAGGTATATACCTTGAAAAATATGCAAGATTTTAAGATTTGTACATATTTTTCATAATATGTGAGGCCCAAGGGGGAGGGTCTTTTGGATGGGGGGGTAAAACAAAAAATATACGAAAATATGAAAACCCGTCTCCTTTCAAATTAATGTAATTTTTTCATGTGTTACCCAAATTTCAAGGTGTAAAGACCTATTTGAAGCTCTTTTAGTGTAAAACACAACCATGTTAATTTGACTAAGTTCTACTTGACATGGCATATTGTTAAATTCATCTCATACTCAAGATTTTGATGGGTTTTCTTACTAAAGGGACTTAGCGCCCCAGGCTACATAGCGACGCTAGGAGAAAACCCAAAACCCCGCGTCTCATCTCCCCTCACAACTCTATTACACGGGAAAAGAAAAAACTCTCCTCCTTTGTTATATTAGGCAACCTCACTTTACTCCAACCTCTTTCCTTACACTCCTCACCCCTACATAGCCCATCTTCCAACACTTGTGCTCCCTCTCCACCCTTCTCCCTCTTTGCTCGTGTGAAAGGGCATTTTTCAAGAAGGTGTGTCTCTTTAAGCAATGTAGGTTCATTTTTTGTTTTGTGTGTATTGAAACATGTTTCTCCTTGCATTGTTAAGCCCATGTGCTAATTTTGATGCTTGATTTTCAGAGTTAAAGGACCAAAAACGAGATTTGGTGAAAGAAAGAAGGCTCACCTCTTATTTTTTTGGTATTTCTCTACTTCCTCTTTCCCTTCCTTTCATGCTTTCTCCTTGTTTGTAGGCTTCTCTTTGTCCCCTCAATCTAATACCTTTGGAAAGTTGCTCCTCCAAACTCCTCCTTTCACTAATTAGTTATATGAAAAATGGTATGTTTCCTCTCTTTTGTAGGGCCAATACACGAGACATCTACTCTTCCGAGCGGGACTTTTCCAGGTAAGAAAGTGCTTCCTCTCTTTTCGTATTTTTCTTTTCGTGATTGAATTGGCTTGCAGCTAGCACTTTAAGTGCTAGCTGCAGTGACTCGGGGGGGTCACTTAGTGTAATATGTCTATATCACGTGCGTTCAAGGGTTCTTTTCTAAATCCCTATGTAACCTATTTGTAGTATTTCCTAGTATCCCCTCTGTAAATTTTGGGAAAATTTATAAATCCCCTTCTGTAAGTATATTTATTTTCCTAGAGGAATTTTAAAAGTCCTTATGTGAGTCATACACTACTACTTTTGGAGTCCCTTTAGGTAGGATGAGATATTTAGAATGCAAGATCTCTACATCACCTGCATTATTTGAATCTACACACAAAAAATTGAGGTACCGACTGCAATAATGGGCAATGCATAAGTTTAAGATGGGTTTGTGTCTTGATGATGCCATAAGGCAAGAGAAACAAAGAATAAAGACTATTGTGCAAAAATTAAGAGGAACAAATATCAAACAAGACAAATCATGTGTGCCATACACCAAGAGCAAAGAATTGTGCAAAGTCACTTGAAACACGTAAAGAGCTCAAGAAACAACCTTTATAAAAATACTACATGAAAGATTGGGAGCTTTTATAAATGCTTTATATCTTTCCATTTTTTACAAAACCATATGTATGGGTGTTTCAACTAGGAGAAGGGATGATAGATTAGCCAATTTTACAAAGCATTCAATGACGATATATAATATTTATTTCTTGCCAAATACAAACATTTACTAAGTCATATCAAACCATGGTATTAAAACCATAGAGGCTACATTTATACAACATCTTGTTGTACCCGATGCCAAAATAGCATTTTCAAACTTGCTTAATGGCATTCATATAAACAAAAGTACCCAGGCGGTTGCAAATCATCCAATTCTGTGATTCAAGATCTTGCAAAAAAATAATTTAAAAAATCCATCAAGACAAATCAAACTAAACTCAGCGCATAGTAATAATCGTAATAAAGCTTTTATCATATTAGAAAGATTACAAAGAAGCCCCTACCAAGTGCATTTAATGCCCCTTTACAAAGTCATTGAATACATTCCAATCATTCTCATCTAAAGTATACTTATTGCTATTACCCTCATAGGTGAGGTTTGCCAATGCAATTACGCTCTCAATATTTATCATGTCAAGGTTTGTAAGGTCATATGTGAAGCATCTTGAACCTTTTGCCTTTTGATACCACCCAAGCTGGACTTCTACTCCAAAAGGTCTATCTGAAAGGTTGAACCCTCTTTTATATTCCACATACCCCCCACCAACCTTTCTTCTCATTTTTTGAACTCGTCCAAGGTACCATATAGCTTGTGTTTTCTTTTTTTGCAAAGATCTTGGATTGCATTTCCTTTTGCTTTTCCTTGTTTTGTGTTCTTCATGAAAGAATACGGCACAATGAAAACCTATTCCAAATAGGTTCTCATTTGATGTAGCACGAGGTATATCTTCCTTAGAGTAGTATACTCCTTGGCAAACCCTTTGAGTCTATCTTTAGAGAGTGTGGGATTTCCACTCGGGGTGGTCACTCATTATATGTAACTCTATCACGTGAGTTCAACAAAAGGATATTTTTTATTTCTAAAATTTACAGAAATAAATATACATAAGGGACTATTTTAAATAGTTTTTGAAAAAATTTACAGATTTGTATAGAAAAGGGGCACATTTTATTAATGAAAAATTTTACAGATAAGGGATTTTAAATATAGGCCTTGAACGCACGTGATATAGAGGGTTTGTACATAGTGACCCCCCCGAGGATTTCCATTAAGTTGGCTTACCAATGTGGACTTGAAGAGAGTTTTACCATCAATGGTAACAACTGGGCTCACTGCTTCTTGTTCATCTGGGAGAGAATCCACCACATGTCTGATTTCACTTATGGAGGCATCGTTGTCATTATCATCTATTTCTGACACATGATCTGCTTGACATTGGTCTTCTTCTTCAGAATCAGATGCTTGTGAATATGCATCTGCAAATCCATTTGACCAAGGTTCCATCCACCACTTCATATTCTCACCCTTTGGCTTCATATGCAAACTTTCACACCTTTCTTGAGCACTTTTTAGTCCCTTCTTCAATGCTTCGATGATTTTATCATCAGTTGACACACACTCATAGTCCCCTAGATTCGCTTCTCGCATGTTCTCTTTGAGATTCAATTCTCTCCAGACATGTTCTTGCTTCTTATGTGCCCTTGTAAATAGACTCAGGGGGGCCACTCATCATATGTAACCCTATCACGTGAGTTCGACAGAAGGATATTTTGTATTCCTAAAATTTACAGAAATAAATATACATAAGGGACTATTTAAAATAGTTTTGGAAAAAATTTACATATTTGTATAGAAAAGGGGTACATTTTATTAATGAAAAAAATTACAGATAAGGGATTTTAAATATAGGCCTTGAACGCATGTGATATAGAGGGTTTATACATAGTGGCCCCCCTGAGTAAATAGAGGACTATCCTCTTTGCATTCAAAGTGTGCAAGCCTATTCATACTACCTGCACTATGTAGCATATCCATCAAGTCATAAGCGCGTTCTTGTCCCACCATGCTTCCAATCTTGCTGAAGAAGATTTCAACTGCATTTGAACCTGTAAGATGTAAAGGACACCTTAGGCCTGGACAAAATTCTCTAAAGTACTTGATCAGTAGGACCACAAAATGGCATGAGAGTTGCACATCTAAGAAAGCTTCCTTAGTTATGAAGTTTCTATTCAACGTATAGTTGGCATGATGAACAATCCAAGACCTCCAAATTTGAAAGACAAAAGAGACTTTGCCCGCAAGATAGACTCGATCCACAAGATTCAAATGTGGAGATAAGAAGATGTCGATGTAGTCTCCAGCAATTTCAAGATAAGCTTGTGTTCCTAGCATACTCCTCTCTTTTCTATGAATTCCATTATTTGCCAATTCTCCCAAGCACCACACTGCATATTCTTTGAGCTCCAGCCCAATTTTGGCGGTCATCTCACCTAATGTCTCCCTCCCTTAGCATATGCTTGTCGATAGAAAAAGCATCATACACAATAATGACATGATTTAAGGTGATCCAAACATTGCCAATAGCCAATTGACGCTTAGGCTTGTCAAGAACATTGACTAACTTTTTTCCATTATGTACAAAATCTTGATCATGCGGCCCAAAAACTTGATTTTCTAAAACTTTTGCTGAGAGAGGCCATCCATCCCATTTTATCCCAAATCTACTACCTCTTTTATCTAGATAATTGGAGATCATCAATGTTCTTCGCCGACTATCACCATCAGATTCATGTCCAATAATTGGACCAACCGTGGTCTTTAGCTTCTCATTCCATAAGTTTAAAATAGCATCCCATTGCTTGCGGACAAAACTTGCATCAAATTGGCCGGAAGTGCAATGAAGTGCAAGAACCAAGCATGGGAGTGCATCATGCAATGGATTGGCAAGAAAAACTCTTGCACGTCCACCAATGACACAATTTTGAAATGCATCAATAATCTGATCATATCCTTTTTGTCCTTCTCCCACTTTGATCATGCATGTGGTCATGCACTCATGATCATCTACTTTATATCCATCAAAACCTACAAGCATGTCATCCTTTGGATTCCACCTACAAGCAATAATAAGCACAAGTCTGTATGATCATATGCAATCCTCTTGCATTCAAAAACAAGATTTAGATTATGAAAATAATTTAGAGAAAAAGGAGGTTACCTTATCCACTTCTTTATTGCAGTTTCATCTTCCACTATGATGAAGGGAATCCTTGACATGATTCCATGCTTTTCTTTTTCTTTTTCATAAATTTCAGTGATTGCATCAAAAAGATATCCATGTATACCAGGTACAAACTAAGTAGCAAGTCTTTGCCCTCGCTTTGTCGTTTGATAAAGAAGGCCCATTGAGGTTGGAACT
Organism: Dipteris shenzhenensis; assembly: GCF_047967505.1. Lineage (NCBI taxonomy): Eukaryota > Viridiplantae > Streptophyta > Polypodiopsida > Gleicheniales > Dipteridaceae > Dipteris > Dipteris shenzhenensis. Next base: position 43,144,019 of record NC_141620.1, on the reverse strand, counting down.
CAAGAAGTCATGTAACCTTGGACCTCCCCACATCCTTGCAACCTCAAATATTGCCTTTGTGTTCTCACTATATCTTTGTCCAGCACTTGACTTGATTATGTTTGTGGCAAGATCTTGTAGAAAGTCCCATAAGGCAACTTTACCACCAAACTTTTCCAATCTATGGGCTTCGATTATATTGTTGCAAAATCGTTTTACATCCTTTCGATTGAGAGACTCTATGCTAGCTTCTCTTAAAGTGCGGACTCTTACTGAAAGAATGGCAACCTGAGACTTTGTCCACCATAGTTGCTTAGAAAGGTCTCTTACTCGACTTTTAGCAAAAAGAGTTGCATTTCTAAGCTCACTCTTTGTAAGATAATCTAGCCTTCTTCCACAACCGGTACTCCTATCTCCTCTCTTGTTCTCAACCTTCTCTTCTCTGTACAATCTCATTCTAAAGTCAGCAAGTTTAACTATCCCCTTGCAATGGTGGCATGTAAAGCCTTTAAATGGTTGCCCATCTTGTGAAATGCGTATGCAACTTATGTGACGAAAGCATCCATCCACATGAATATCCGTACATCCATTATTTAATGTCGCCTTAACATGATGCTCTATAAACCAATACTTCCCGCCACATTGATCATCTAAGAAAGGCTTTATCTTGACATACTTGTTACCTACTTTGACCTCATGGCTCCAAAGGCCCCAACATAGCAAGTCAAAATTTACAAAAGAAGATTCATTTTCTCTATTAAAACTTGAATCAACAGAGAAAGCACTCATACTTGGGCTTCTAGTTTTTGTTGAAACCAAAAAGTTGCTAAGAGATCTTTGCTTTGGATCATGCTCCTTATCCTTTCGAGGACGCCCTCGCAAGCCAGTGAGTGCTATCTTTGGATTTTCATCTTTTCTCATGAGCGACTTGATATGAGAGTTTGACTTTGTGTGTTCATTGAGAACCGTGTACAAATCTGATCTTGGAGGACATAAACGCAACCATGCATCATCATATTTGCATCGCACCTTCACCAAGCTTTTGTCCTTAAAATCATGTATTGTAGCTTCAACAACCTCAAAATCCCAACCTATTAAAACGATAGGAGATGAGTAAGAGACTTAATGTAAGAAGATGGCAAATACTAATTGAGGAATAAAGGAACAAATAATACCTTCATTTGTGGACATAAAAGATTTCATCTTCTCTATCACATCTTCTATCTGTCTTTTGTCATCCTTTGTCAGTTGATGCACTACTTTGGGCATATCTTCTTTTCGTAGTCCTCGAGCAACCATATACTTGAGCTCATGCTTTTTACTTTCTAATATGTGAAATCTCATGAAGTTAGAGAAGCAATTGTATGCTGCATGCTTGCCTTCTATCAATCCTTTACCATAAAGTTCATTACACTCATGACACCAAATTCGCACATGGGGCACCCCATTGAAGTCCTTAGAATGCAACTCAAACTTATCATCCCTTGACACTACCATTTCCTTTAGCTTTGATCTAACTCTATCACATTCACGTTGCCAAAGTTCAAGAATAGTTGGGCTCAGTAATCTACTAGAAAGCTTTGAAGACATGTGCACTTGGGCATCAAGATTTATGTCATCAGCTAGTTGAGTGCAATGTCTTTTACATGGATAAGGAGTTTCCTCTATGCGGCATAGACTTCTCTTGATGTGCACTAAGAGTTGATCATTGATTGTCCATCGTTCCTCTTGCCATTTGGTTATTGTATATTCATCCTCAACAAACTCAAAGGGTTCCAATAGAGGCTCATCACCTTCAATTTGTTCACGAACATGAGAGAATGTGGGATGACTTGTGTCTCTTGTCACCCTAACAACACTGATTCCTCCTTATTATCATAGTCAATCACTTGAATCCTGAAAAAAGATGCCATGATAGGAGACCGATGTACTTCAAAATAAAATGAGAACCTTAATTATAACCCCCCCTCCACCTATGTGTGCATGACCTGCAAAATTTAGATTGCCAATTTGTGCATGACTGGTGAGTTTAAATTTAATCATTATAATAAAAATTTGTATGCATGACTCATGGATTTGAGTTTAACCATAATAAACACAAACTCTTCCCAAATTAATACACAATTCTAATACACAAATATAAAATTTTGAAAAAAAATAAAAATACATTCTAAGACCCTTTACACTTTATTAAATTTAAATACTATAAACACATATACTAGTATTCAAAATGCAAGAAGTTACAGCACGAAGATAAAAATTTGAGAATTTTAAAAAAATATATTTTATAATACTTTATTAAATTCAAATAGTATAGATGCATATACTAGTATTCAAAATGCATTGAAAGAGTAACATTATAGTTTATAAACATAATTGTCCAAGAGTAGCTTTATAATAAAATTGGATTAATAAAGCTGAGGCATCATCTCAACTGCAGGCCGCAAACAAGCATGGGGTTGAGTGTTAAATCTTGCTAGTCGATTATTCATCTCGGCCAATGTCATTCTATTTTGTTTTTCCACAAACATATAGTTAGTTGCATTGAAATAAATATGCCGCAACTTGCCACTCCATGCTGACTATTTTGTGTAATCCTCTTTGAAGTAGTATTCCTTACACTCCTTATAAAAATTAATAACCTCTTTAATCATGTATCCCATGGCAAACACATCTGATTCTTTACTGTAAGCATTGGTGTTCTCAGGGTCGATTATTTCTGGAGCTTGGAGTCGATTTTGTCTTATTGCTGTAGTCTTCTTGATCTTATAAGTCACATCATCCATATCTGAAGTACGCTTCACAAAATTAACAGCTTCTCTTGATTCACTGTATCGAAGTAGCAATCCCCAATCAATGATGCCAACCCGTGGACTATGATTCTTGGTGAAATCTAGCATGACATTGAAAGGGTGTAGATCACAATGTATAATGCCTTCTTGGTGTACAGCTGCTAATGCATCAACCAATGCGTGTATGATGTCTGGGGTAGCTTCCACAAATGCCTTTAATCTCGTAAGCTGTACATCACTTAGTATTGGATCTGGTTCTCTCCTAGTGACTCCATTGCCTTTCAAGCATAACACTTGCTTTCTGAAAGTCCCTTTCTCAAAGGGTAGCTGCATCATCATGTCTCCAATACTCCCTCCATTGAAGTATGGAAAAATGTTGATCCAAGGTAAGCTTCTAGTAAATCCTATCATCTGACAATCCCTGGATGTAATATTTGCATTCCATACTCTTTGTCAAATGACTTTAAGTTGTGAGATATGTTTCCTTTGTAGCACTTCGCTGCATAAGTAATACTTCGAGGAAAGAAAGAGATGCCATTAAAAGTGACTTTAAAGCATACTCCAAATGAGCCAGCACCAAGATTCTCACCCTCCTCTATAGCCTCATGGGGGATACCTAACACAATTGAACAATCACCATTCCTAAATGGCATTTTTATATATGTGTAGAGTACCTATTCACATTATTGTGGTAGTACTAGTGTGTCCTTCTTGCTTTGCCAAAACTTTGTGGAGTCAATAGTTACAAAGCCACTTGCATGGAATTTGATTGTTGCATTATATCCTCTTCCCACCACATCCTTAAACCAATTGACATCCAAGACATACACAAAGAAGTGCCGAAAGTATAATATCTTGGATAATGCCACAATAATTATCATGCATGTACAGTGCACTATGAGATGTAGTTGGCTTATGAGAATAGAAAGTGGAAAGGTCTCCTCCACTAAACAAACCACCTCCACTGACATAACTCAAGCATCCTCAAGCGTGGTGGGATTTATTTCCTTTGAGCTCACATACCTAGAAAGAAAAAGTGCACCATATTAGCAACATAATGAAAACCTTGTGTCAAGATTGCCCACATTTTGTATAGTATGGAGTACCTCACAAGCTTGCCCATCTTGTAAAGACAATCCTTCATGTCCTTTGATGCACAATGAGAAATGCTAGTAGGTAGTATGAACTAAACACATGAGCAATGGTTGATTAGTTGCTTCTAGACTCACAAATTTGGAAGGAAAAAAGAGATTATGCCAAGTCATACTTACTTGGAGCATCGTGTGCCAATCATGAGATTTGAAGCCGTATAATTTCTCTACATAGGTCTCTTTTCTTGCTCTTTGTTGTGAAGGCCCCCTTCAAACACCTCATGCATCCAATGGGAGTACTAATTGTAGTGATAGCCCACTTCACCACCACCATCTCTTTCTTTGATAACGTCCATGGTGAACGGGGTAAAAAGACATGCCCATTTGGTCTCTCTTGTGGCCAAGCCCTCTCTGTGGTATGTAGATCCTCCCTTATGCTCAAGGAACATCGTCTCCCAATCAAATGGTCCCAAATGGTAGATGCCACATTCTTGAAGATATGCATGGGATCAAGCAGGTGATTGATCTTGAGGTGGGACCAATATGGCAGCCCGATAAAAGATAGAGTACCTAAACAAAAGATGGTGTTAGCGTGCAATCATTATTTCTTCCAATCTCCTACAGTGAGTGATTGTGGAGGGAGGAGGGACTTCATTCCAAGGGGCGACATATCTAGGATGATCAAGTGGGAGAAATTGATTGTGATTCTTGTAAATGACCTTATTCAAGTCCTCCTGCTGTGAAGCAACTAGCGAATGACCACAAACAGGACGTGCATGGTAACCTAATGTAGTGAGACCTAAACAATAGATGCAATTGCATAAGCAATGTGGGTTCTTAATGCCACATCAATGGCCTACTCATAATTAAAAGCAAATGAAGTCTCATGATGAGGGAGGCTTACTCACATCATGCACTGCAATACCTCTCCAATCAATCAAAGGCTTCAAATAAACATCCACGTTTTTTACTTTATGTTTCCTTGGAACTAGAAGGGATAACATAACATGTCCTTTCTTAATCGCCATAGATGGTGGAAGATTATAATTCATGAATATCATTGGCCATATACTATAGGAGGTGCTTTTGAGACCAAATGGATTCACACCGTACCCTTAGGAGGTGCTTTTGAGACCAAATGGGTTCACACCATCCATACCCAATCCAAGTTGCAAGTTCCTGAGTTCTTCCTTGAAGCTTGGCCATGCGCCTTGAATATGCTTCCACACGTAGGAGTGTCTATGAAAGTTCTCCATGTGCCATTGGTTGATTGGTGGGAGGAATCCCATGACATGAGCTCTGCAATGGATTTGCACTTGAACATATGTTGGATGCAAGGGATTATGGGGAAATGTTGCAGAACCTTACGAGGCACATCCAAAGTTTTGAGATATACTCTACATCTTGCCTCACCACAAGTAGGACACTCTCGATCCTCCTTATATGCTTTACAAAAGATAATGTAATCATTGACGCATGCATGGATGCGCTTATATCTCTCTCTCTCTCTCACACACACACACAGCTTCCCTCACTCCACCACTTGTCCCTAGTCCACCCACCCTTCGCCTCCCCATTCTCTCTCTCTCTCTCACACACACACACACAGCTTCCCTCACTCCACCACTCGTCCCTAGCCTCCTCCTTTCGCCTCCCCATTTATTTTGGGCAGGCCTATTGAATGACATGTGTCATTCATCTTTTTCACTTGTTTGGAATTGCATCCATTCCCTCTCTTTCCTCTTCCACGTTTTTGTTAAAATTTGGATGTGCATTCATTGAACATTCCCTCTCTCTCCTCTTCCATTTCTCTCCATCTCTCACTTTGGGCAAGATTCACCTTTTTCTCCCCTTCTCTCTCTTCTCTCTCTCTCTCTCGGCAGGCCACATGAATAAAATTCATATTGTTTCAAACCTATCTCTGCCACTTTCTTGGCCGACCTTGTTGTTGGAACATGGCACAGGGCCGCCCAGGGCTTGGCTCCTCCGAGTTTGAACTGAGCCGATAGGGGCAATGGGCGTGCCAAAAAAGTACCGTGGAGATGAAGATTGCAAGTGACGAAATAGCCACGCCATAATGGGGGGGAGAGCGAATGAAGAGCTAACACGTGGAATAAGTTGGTGGGATACGTGTGAGAATCTTTTGAAACGCGGCTTGGCTGAAGTACAGGTGTAAAAAGGCTTTTAAGGTATCGTCTCTCTCGGTTGCTTTTATTGTTGCTTCGTCTTCTTTTTCTTCTTCTGGTTGTGGCGCTTCATCTTCAACAGCTTCATTCCAGTTCTTCCATGGGTCTCCTCTCCAATCGCCTCTCCCGCTCAGACCTTCTTCCCGGTGACCACATCTATTCTTGGCGCTTCGCTTACTCCTACGCCCATCACGGTACTCCTCCCCTTCCCTTTCCTCCTCTTCTTCTCTTTACATTAATCCCTTGCCTTCTCGTCTTCTTGTCAAATTAATTTGGGATTTGGTATTTGGGATGGGATGCCGAATTGGATTTGCATCATGCATCGGTCCGGCGAACAGCGTTGCCTTGTGAAAAAAGCCACTTTGCACACAATGTCGTTCTGCCCCGACGTGGAATGAACGCCTCATGTCATGATTTTTGTTTCCACAAAAAGATACCTTACAGACAATGTCGTTCTGCCCAGACGTAGATGATTGCTGTTTCTCTGCATGCACTTCGCAGTTCACATCACTCGTCAAATCTCGCCTACACAGTGCGACTCCTTTTTTTCTGGGAAACAACAGGATGACGTACGGTTTGTATCTCCGACCTTGATTTCGCTAGGTTTTGAACTTTTTAGTCCCAGGAAACCTAGTTTCATCACGGCTAACCAAGTAGCATGCTTTTAGGAGAGGAAGCTATCTATGATCTAAGGACGTTGAGGTCTCTTAGTGGGCCTTTGCTCTGCCTAATCGCGTTTGCCGGATCAGATCGAGATAATCCTGCTTACATTGGCCTCTTCGCTCTGTATATGAAAAGGAGAGGGGCATTAGACGAATTTACGCATGCCCTTGAATGCTAATCTTAGCACGATGTTTGAGGTGAAGAATGTGTCCGGAAGCCTAAGCAGATCCTTTGGACTGTCTTTCTTCCTGTAACAGCATTCTGTCGTATTTGTTCATCCTAATACCGTCATGTCACTCGCATCCAACAGCCCCCGGCCATCTACCGAACCACAGGGCTGCCGAACCCTCAGCTAGGGTTAGATCCAAGCACAGGCACCATGGCAGCAGCCCATCAATAGCAACAGGTGACGTGGCACAATGGAGTTCTCCAACAGCAACCAGGGCAGACCACACTGCTGTATGCGTCAGTCCTTGCAGGGATTTGCCCCGGGACTGCTCCACCACAGGGAAACTGCCACGTGGGCAGTCCACAGCATTAGGGGGCCTTCAAAAGATCTATGGGGGCCGGCATCAGCCTTTCACAGGCACAGGTCCAGTCTGCCAGCCCCACAACCGGCTGTAGCAGGTCGGCTTGATCTACAGACCAGGTTGGTCCACATCAGGAGGCAGCCCTCAGCTCCTATTAAGCCTCAGCAGCAGATGCAGCACATCAGCCTTCAGCCTCAGCAGGGAACGTCCTCAGCAACCCCTCCAGCCTGCCCAGCCTTTTTAATATCCAGTTCTCATGTGGGAGCAGTTGCCAGCATGATGTGATGTGTCTTATGCATGTCAAGTGTATCTCTGTCTGTGTGTCTGTCTCTCTACTCAGTTAGTACGGGCATCACTACTGAGAGTAATGTAGGCTGCATGCCTGTTACATTGTATCAGAGCGTTGAATCTTTTCTTCCTTGAGATTGTGAGCAGCAGTAAGTGGAGGTGGACGCTTTGGTTGTCTTCTACTTTAGGTAACCTCTCCATGACTCTCCATCCTTCGGTGACTTTGGTAGGAGATCTCCAGATCCAAAATTGTGTATGGTGACTATCTGCTCCGGCAAGGTGAGGCAGCTGACGAGATGCAGATACAGTCACAACAGTGAGGCTCTTCCCACGAGGGTCTTATAGCACTGGGAAGCTCGAGCCACAAAAGAGCATCGAGATAGAGAAGATTATAAGGACAGGACAGTGCACCCAGGGAATGGGATTGGGGTGCTCGAGAAGCTAAGGAAGTATTGGGATCGAGCATTGATTCTGTCTTTGCTCAAGGTGAGAGAGTACTAGGGAAGCTCACTTTTGACATGTATAACAGCAAAACAGAACCTTTGTTACTCTTGTCTTGTGGGTTATTTTTCTATTGTATAAACACAAGACATTACAAATTGCAGCCTTGCGGCAACAAGACTGCTCCTAACTGACAGTAAACTCCCCTAAATTTGGTAGAATATGCAGGAAAGTTAGAGTAGTGAAGTACCTTATGTTTTAGGAAAAAGGTAGGAGAGGAAGATCATGGGCTGGATCTTCAACAGGGACTTGAGGGGCTGCACAAGGACAGGAGGAAGTCAATCCTTTTTAGAATTCAGCTGAGTATTGAACTCTTGCTGTATATTCTATTTCATTAATGAAGTACAAGTCATGAATGAATTGCCAAGTACAACTAGAGCCCTTATATAGGTATGGCCCAGGGCAGTACAAAGCAGTATTGCTTATGGGATTACCTCCTAGGATGCCACGTGGCAACTTATGGTATCCCCTTAAAAAAAAGAAGAAAACACTTACAAGCCAATAAAGGCCTTTCTACTAACTTTTAGCCTAAGTAAAAAGTAACCCTCTGTTACAATCCTCCCTCCTCAAATAGATATTTGTCCTCAAATTTGAAAAGGCTGTAACCTGGACATACAATGTCCTTGTAAACCTGAACAGCTCAATTCTGGTCATATCAACTGAACAATGAAGTTTCTCAGTCAATACCTCCCTGTAGACATGCTGATCTGTAAATGGATCATATAATATTCCCAAGAAATCAAGCAATCGGGTGGAAGAGCTATGCTGTCCAATATAACAGATCTGATCATATAATCCAGTGAGAGACATGCTGATCTGAGAAAGGATAGTGAATGCTGGCTGCAGCATGTCCATATATGCTATATAGCAAGAGAACATGAAATCTGCTCATAAAGACTCAATTTTGGCCATAGAATTCAGCTAAGCAATTGAGGGTGCTCCACAATTGTAGATGGCTGCCAAGAAGACTCCTCATCAGGTAGACCTCCCCATTTGATAAGATATTCCATGTAGGACTTGTTCCTCAACACATGATCTCTAAATCCAAGGATCTTTCTCAGGTATATACTCAATTTGGCCCTCTTCATCCATAGGAGGTAGCTCTTCCATAACTTGCTCCTTAGGCCCCAAATACTTCTTGAGCAGTGATACATGGAATACTTGTGTATTATAGAGGAGCATTGACAAGCCAGCAAGCCAAGGATGATTTGGCTCACATGATTGTTCTATTACAGCAATGTAAAGATAATATGGTAAGGGCCCAAGCAAGGATGAAGGATTATGTCGATGAGCATAGGCGAGATCTTCATTTTGAAGAAGGGAATTATGTATTTCTCAGATTACATAAGTCTAGGCATGCTTCTTTGAAAGGTAATACCAATGTTAAAGTTGCTCATAGGTATTATGCCTTACAAGGTTTTGAGGAAAGTTGGTGAAGTGGCTTATGAGTTGGAGCTCCCACCATTGATCAATAATGGTTGATGGGACATGAGCTTTACAGCCAAACATGGCTTCAAAAGGGCTCATACCAATTGAAGTATGCTTGCTGATATGATAACAAAATTCAGCTAGATGCAACCATTGATCCCACGATGCTTGGGTCTCAAAGAAAAAATGCCTTAGATACTCTTCCAACCAATGGTTAACCCTCTCTGTTTGCCCATCAGTTTGAGGGTGATCTGTTGTACTTGGGGTAAGAAGTGTTCCCATAGAACTGAAAAGCTCTTGCCAAAAATGCCCCATGAACTTAGCATCACGATCACTCACAATCTATTGAGGAAGTCCATGTAATTTAAACACATTCTCCATGAATTGCTTAGTCACCTTGGAAGCTGTAAATTGGGTCTTAGTAGGAATGAAGTGAGCAGCTTTAGTAAGTCTATCAACAACCACAAAGATACTGTTCCAATCCTTAGAGGTCACTGGTAGATCTGCAATAAAGTCCATGCTGATATGTGTCCATTTACCTTGAGGTATAGGTAGAGGTTGTAGTAGACCAGCTGGCCTCAAATTCAACTCCCTGTTTTGTTGACAGGGCTTACAGCTTTGAACACAAGCAAGAACATCCTTCCAAAGCCCCTTCGAGTAAAAACTCTGTTTTACCTTATCATACATCTTGTTGAGGCCTATATGCCCAGCTATAGGAGATGAGTGAAATTCCTGCAAGATTAGCAGCTTATAGGAGGAATTTTCAGTAAGAAATATTCTATCATTATACCACAAGAGCCCATTGTGCAACTTGAAATTGGGATACTGCTGACAGTCAGGATCTTGCAAGTCTTGGAACATAGCAGCTGCTTGAGGAGCATTGAGATACTCTTCTTGAATGCCAGGGATCCAATCTTTATAAACCTCGGTAATAGATGATAAAGTACAAGCCCATATCTTGGAAAGAGAATCTGCCACAATATTTTCTTTGCCCATATTGTAATCTATGTCAAAGTCATAGTTTTGCACAATGGATAGCCATCTCCTTTGCTTGGGTGATAGAGAAGACTGAGATAGAAAATATCTGAGAGTCTTATGATCAGTCTTGACCTTGAAATGGCTGCCATAAAGGTAGTGGTGCCACTTTTTGATTGCATGAAGTATTGCCAACGTCTCTTGGTCATAAATGTGGAAACTTGACTCCTTGTCATTCAATTTTCGACTTTCAAAGGCAATAACTCCATGACTCTGCTTTAGGACAGCTCCAATGCCCCTCCCACTAGCATCAGCCTCAATTATAAAAGGTTGAGAGAAATCAGGACATACCAAGATAGGCACTGAAGTTAATGCCTCCTTTAATGCTTCAAAGCTCTTATTGGCACTGTCAGACCATTGGAAATCATTCTTTTTTTAGAAGATTAGTCAGAGGAGCTGCCACTTTGGCAAAATGCCGTATAAACCTTCTATAAAATGATGCTAGACCAAGGAACCCTCTCAGCTGGGTGATATTCTGAGGTTTAGGCCAATCCTTTGTACACTTTACCTTGCTGGGATCCACCTTAATGCCATTACTGCTGTCAATATGGCCCAAATATTCCACTTCCTCAGCCATGAAAGTGCATTTACTTGATTTGGCATACAACTGGTGTGTCCCCAATACTTCCAATACTTGCTGGACATGCAATAAATGCTCTTCTTTCGTTTTGCTGTAGATCAATATATCATCAAAGAATACCAACACAAATTTATAGAGGAAAGGCTGCAAAACCTTGTTCATTAGGGCCTGGAAAGTTGTTGGTGCATTGGTTAGGCCAAATGCCATCACTTTGAATTGATAAAGCCCACGTTTTGTCCTGAAGGCAGTTTTATGTTCATCTCCCTCCTTCATCCTTATTTGATGATAGCCTGACCTTAAGTCAATGTTTGTGAAGTACTTTGCCCCTCTAAGCTCATCCAGTAGATCATCAATTCTAGGGATAGGAAACCTATTCTTAATTGTCATTTTGTTCAAATCCCTGTAATCAATACACATTCTAAATGAGCCATCCTTCTTCTTAACCAATAACACAGGAGAGGCAAAGGGTGATTGACTGTGTGTAATAAATTCCTTGTCAAGGAGTTCCTTTATTTGCCTTGCCACCTCTTCCCTTTCAGCTCTAGAAAGTATGTATGGAGCTTTGTTGATTGGCTTAGATCCTGGCTCCAACACAATTGCATGATCCACATCTCTCATGGGAGGGAGATGGTTGGGAAGATCGGCAAATACATTAGAGTATTGCTGTAATAGGGACTGCATGTCTTTATCCTCCACCAACAACCCATTACTCTCTTGAGAATTGGTTAATTGAATAGCATAGACTCCACAAACACTTTTGAGGTCTTTGGCCATTCTTCTTGCAAGATTAAGGACAATTTAGGAGATTGGTGACCCATCAAAGTGATGTGCTTACCTTCATGCATAAACTTCATATACAGCCTGTTAAGGTTCATAGAGAATTCTCCCAAGGTTCTCAACCATTCACAACCAAGGACGATGTCAATAGGTCCCATTTCCAAGACAAATAGATCTCCATGAAAAGTATAGTCTTGAGAAAGTTGCACTTGAGCAGCTTGACAATATTGCTTACTGTGGGAATGTTGACCATTAGCCACCTCAACCTTGATCCCATGATCCAAAGTGGATGGGCATAACCTCACTGTTTGAAGTGTCTTTGCATTAATGAAGTTATGAGTGCTCCCACTGTTAACCAAAATGTGGATTGGTTTGTTATTGATTGTTTCTTTTAACCTAAGGGTTTGAGAGCCCTTGCAGCCCATAAAAACATCAGGAGATATGCTGTACACAATTGATTGTGTATCCCAATACACTTCATCATCATCAACATCATCATTTCCAAAAGAATTTCTAATCTCATTCTCATAATCTTTAACAACTTCAATGTTCCATTGTCTAGATCTATTTGAGTACCTTGGTAAACTATCATCCATAAGCATGGTGTCAAACATGGATAACCCACCTTGATCAAAGGGAAAGGTGGTTCCCTTTTGAGCACCCTATTTGAGCACCTTGGTAAACTATCATCCATAAGCATGGTGTCAAACATGGATAACCCACTTGGATCAAAGAGAAAGGTGGTCCCTTTTTTGGAACTATGATCCTCATCATCATCAAGGCGTTCATTCACATAGTCCTGATATTCATGAAATTCAGATTCTTCTGTAGATGTATTAGGAGATAAAACCTCATCAATCTCTAGAATCAAGCTCAACTTTGCTCCTGTTTTTGCTTTGCACACATTCCTATGTTCAGGGATCCACTTCTCACCACAAAGGTAGCACAAATTCTTCTTCTTTTTGTCATCAACAATTGCTTGAGATAATTGCTTAACCAACTTGTTTCTTTTATCACTCAGATCATCCTTTGGAGTGGGTTCAAAGGATGACTTTACATCTGTAGCCTTGTAAGCCTTAGGTTGTCCCATGCCACTGCCATACACTGTGGGGAACCTAGAAATAGAAGAAGTTGTAGCAGGTGCAAGAAGTTTGCTTTCATAATTGGAAATCCCTTTGACCATAGGCTTAGTTCCAAAGTGACTAATGTCCAAAGTCTTCTCCTTCCCATTGTATTTGGGTTCATAAAGCTCTGCCAACTGCATGGCCTCTTTAAGAGAATTGGGCTTTTGGGCTGCAACATCTGAAGCAATACTAGGGTGCAAACCATGGATGAACTTGAGCATTCTAACTCTTTCATCAATACCATAAACGAACAGAGCCAATTTTCAAAATTGTTTGATATAATTTTTCACTGATCCTTGTTGAGTAAGATCATATCACTTACAAATATATTGATCCCTAGTAAAAGGACTTGCTGAGTCATTCCTCCAATTCCTCAGGAGAGGTGGAATCACCTTTGAACTTAGGAAGTATAATCTTGTCTTTCATATCTTTGTCTTGATAAACAGGTCGTGTTGGTTCAATAGATTTAATTGTTTGTATATATTGCTGGAATGTCATTGCTGCCCTAAGGTCTGCTGGTAGCAACTTATATTCATACACACTTCAGTTGCTGAACTGTTATTATTAGGAGTCTTACCATGTGTTGAATCCTTGTCCATATGAGTTGTAACTCCACTAGAGTGATAGGTCCTTCGGGCAAAAGCCATAAAATCAATCGGTTCAGTTACATGTATAGGATGATCATCATCATCAACTGAACTTGAGTCTCCATCAATTTGGGAATCCACAGGTCTCTTCCCATCATAAATTTGGCTTCTCTTTAATTGGTCAAACCTTTTATTAAAAGTGGCAGACATGTTCTGCATTCTTTGGTCCATCCTCTGATTATTGGTCTTAATCTCATTAGTTAACTCCTTGAATATCTGTAGCATTGGGTCCATACAACTCTTTATGATTTGCTCTTGGTTAAGGGATGCTTGTACTTGAGGAGTTGCTGCTAAATCCCCTTGAACATTGCCAACATGAGGATCATTGGGCTCACAAACTACAGCCTGATCATCAATTGACTCCTTTTCTGAGATGGAATCAAGGATACCCATTGGTTGCTTACTAGCTTGACCAATAGATCTTTTTACAGGCATCTTCAATGACTAGAATCTAGAGTAAATGCACTATCTTAAGTCCTAATCAAGAATCAATGCTAGTCTTGCCCTAATTTCGCAAGTCAACTTTTAGAGAGAACTTAAATTTTTCCACTTGATTAGGCGATCCTTATGCTAAGATTGAACCAAACAGCCAATCAGGAGTAGAATTTCATAACATTACACCTAGATGGCTAGAAATTGCTGGAACCTTTGGCAAATAGCAATTCTGCACTAGCTGTTGCACTGAATTTTTGAAATTCTCAGTAACAAAAAACCATATTACTATTACACTTTGTCAGTTGCATTCATGGAGCTAGGCGACCATCTGCACTAGAGCTGACCCGAAAGGGAGCTGTATATCTGAAGTTTGCAGCAGTTCCTCCATGCTAGCTGGTCGAAATAGCTCACAACTCCTCCAAATAGTCTCAGATCACCACCAGACTTAGGGAGCAGCCTTATGAGATTGGGGCGAACAGATCAAGCCAAGAATGTCCTAATTTGGTGTAGTAGAACAGCAGATCGTCGCTTTCTTCACTTTCTTGCGTCAGAGAGAAAAAAACCTCAATGTTGACTCTATCCTCCATCCTTTAGGAATCTCACACATAGAAATGATTAGGGAAGCAAGGGATTTCCACTGATGCAAAAAGCCCCAAATTCTCAGCACTTTGAAAATCAAGGTTTCTCAGAGCTTGCCATGTGGCAGCTCACAACAGAGAGCACTTTTGGCGCTGAATTTTTGCACAGAGGTAGGCCCTAGGCTCAAGAGTAGATGCTCCAAATTTCAAAGTGTTTGGACAAAGAACTTCCCACAAATTCCCACGAAAAGTGCTCTGATACCAATGCAACAAGATTGCTCCTAATTGACAACAAACTCCCCTAAATTTGGTAGAATATGCAGGAAAGTTAGAGTAGTGCAGTACCTTGTGTTTTAGGAAGAAGGTAGGAGAGGAAGATCATGGGCTAGATCTTCAACAGGGACTTGTGAGGGGCTGCACAAGGACAGGAGGAAGTCAATCCTTTTTAGAATTCAGCTGAGTATTGAACTCTTGCTGTATATTCTATTTCAGTAATGAAGTACAAGTCATGAATGAAGTGCCAAGTACAACTAGAGCCCTTATATAGGTATGGCCGAGGGCAGTACAAAGCAGTATTGCTTATGGGATTACCTCCTAGGATGCCCCGTGGCAACTTATGGTATCCCCTAAAAAAAAGAAGAAAACACTTACAAGCCAATAAAGGCCTTTCTACTAACTTTTAGCCTAAGTAAAAAGTAACCCTCTGTTACACTTGCTTCCATGCACTAGATAGTAGACACCATCTTTTGGTGGCATGACTGTCACATAGAGCACTACAATGCAGAGTTGGACGTAGCCATATATGATTGGGAAGATTCCATGAAGGACATCAACCAGAGTAGACGTGGACTTAATTCACACCTAGTTCTTCAAGCTGACACAAGAGCCACAAAGTCGGTCCACTACAGTAAGTGAGTTGATTCATTCAATTGGCTATCCAATTGCAAATAGCAGATGGGGATTGGATTAGTCTGTTTATTGATTGTCATGGGCATCTGCAGCCCATGGTACAGCTGAGCTCTGCAGTCCACCTTAGCAGCTCCAACAGAAGTTGCACGAGCTCCTACAGCTCCAGTGGTAGCCATAAGCCATGGACCAGTAGCAGCTCTCAGTCAGCAGCCCATGCGAACCCCCATAGCTTCTCATTACTTGGGCACAGTTCCCTTTTGGTTCAATAGATTTAACTGTTCGTATATATTGCTGGAATGTCAATGCTGACCTAAAGTTTGCTGGCAATGCTTTGTATTCATGGAATCTGAGACACAACTCATCAGCTGCTGCACTGTCACCATTAGTAGCCTTACCATGTGCATAATCCTTGACCATATGAGCAGTTACTCCACTGTCATGATAGGTCTTTCAGGCAGAATCCATAAAACCCATTGGGTCAGCTACACGCACAGGATCATCATCATGTTCTGAATGCAAGTCTCCATCAAATTGGGGATCCAAAGGTCTCTTACCATCATAGATTTGGTTTCTCTTGAGCTGGTCAAAATGTTTATTAAGGGTAACAGACATCCTTTGGTCAATCCTCTGATTATTGGCCTTAATTTCATTGGTCAACTCCTTGAATATCTGTAGTATTGGATCCATACAGCTCCTTATAATTTGCTTTTGGCTAGGGGGCATTTGTACATGAGGAGTTGCTGCCAAATCCCCTTGAATATTGCCAACATGAGGATCATTGGGCTCAGAAACTATAGCTTGATCATCAATTGCTTCCTTCTCTGAGATGGAATCAAGGATATCCATTGGCTGCTTACTAGCTTGATCAGTAGACCTCTTTACAGGCATCTTTAATGATTCGAATCAACAGTAAATGCACTGTCTTAAGCCCTGATCAAGAATAGCTCAATTTCCAAGGAGTAGCAGACTGTTGCAAGGCTCTTTTTGCACAATGTGTAAACCAAACTGTATAGAGACCTATGTAGGACTTCGAATTCTTTGGACAGCCAATTCTCTGTCAAAGCTATAGACAGAAGCACTGTTCAAAAAATATACTACTGTACCAAACTGTCAGTAAACAGTCGGGTCACTGTCCACATCGCTGAACCCCAGGGTAATCCTCCTTCATTTGACATGAAACTTTGTGGAGTGGTTCCAGCAGCTAGGATGACACCTCAGCAGCAGCCACGAGTAATTTCGAAGTGATATGTAGCCAGGTCGTTTACTAGGCAGTGTATGTGTCAATTCCAAACAAAAAAAAAATCGGGGAAGATCTCTCGCAAACAAACCTGTATCTTGTTGGAACTTGGTGTGGGTGTTCCTAGAGCAGAGGCGACTCCCTTGATGCCAATATATTGAATTTCGGAGAAGAACTGCAGGTCCTACAAAATGCATGTCAAATTTGCTCACAGCTCCTCCAAACAATCTCGAATCACTGCCAGACTTCAGGTGCAGCTTCAAGAGATTAGGGTGAACAGATCAAGCCAAGAATGACTGAATTTGGTGCAGGAAAACAGCAGATCATCACTTTCTTGTGCCAGAGAGAAAGCCCCTTCAATGTTGACTCAATCCTGCACCATTTTAGGATTCTCATATATAGAAATGATCAGGGAAGCAAGGGCTATCCACTGATGCAAAAAGCCCCAAATTTTGGGTGCTTAGAAAATTAGGGTTTTTCAAAGCCTGCCACATGGCAGCAACCAACTGAGACCACTTCTGGCCACCAAATTTTTCTCAGAGGTAGGGTAGAGCCTCAAGATCCTCTGCTCCAAATCTCAAGAAGAGATGATGAAAATTCACCCACCAAATTCCAAGAAAAGGGCTTTGATACCAATGTGACAAGACTACTCCTAACTGAAGATCGTCACAAGTAACTAGACAATCTAAGATGGAAATATAGCAGGAAAGTTAGGTCAGGGTAGTACCTCATGAGGTAGGGAGAGAGTAGGAGTGGTAAGTCATGGGCTAGACTTACACAGGAGCTTGTAGTGGGCTGTATAGGGATAGGACAGGAACATTCCTAGTTTGGTTATGCACATCAAGTAGCCCAGCTATCTTGAAAAGAAAAGCAATCGTTTATTCCAAAGATTATGATAACTCTCATTAATCTTTCTATTTACAAAGCCATTAAAGAGGCTAATTAAACCAGTAGCTAACTTAGGAAACTGCCTTTGTTACATGAACCTAAGATTTTGTGTTCAAGGGTATTCAGCATGATGTATATTTTTCTGCGAATACCAAGTCAGAAAATAGATAGGGTGGACAGAATCCTTAAACTTTAGGTACCAAGATTTTACCATGCTTGTGTACGGATATGTCAAAGGAACTAGCTCTGGATTCAAGAGCTACTTGACTCTCGAGAAGAATACTTGAAGATACATAACCTTGTTTAGATTGAGAGATTTACTTTCGTTGAGTTGGTTATCAAAGATTGTGGCTTTGACATTAGCTTCTCTTTGATTTGAGTCTCATGGAAAGTATATCCTACTCAAACTGATAGTCAGAGTTTAGTTATTGGAATTGACTAACCTTCATAGAGAGTTTTTGGGCTTTTTGGTGAACTCAGGAGTTAGTTCTTAGAGGAAGGGGAGTATGTCATGTGCATGGTGTACTACACTAGGGTTGGATAGCAAGTGAACATGGGTTATGGGATATCAAAGGGCTGGATGGCTATTTTTAGTCGAGGTTGCTATATATAGAGATTGCTTCATATATAGTGCTTGCTTTACATGGAGGGAGCTATTCATAGTGTCATGCTATCTATAGGGGGTTTCCTACTATATAGAGGGAGGGCTAGTGCTATTGTGGCAAGTCAGTTGCGCGCTCTTCAATTGATGGATGGGGCTTGGACCTACCATCTACATGGCGATCATAGGTGGTGTATCGAAGGTCTTCAGGATGGGCTTAGGTGGTATGGGTTGCTTGGGTAAGTAAGTACAGGCCTATGGATGAGTTGAGCTGTAGGGCGAGTACCTAGGTCAATGATAGGGTTAGATCCTATGGGGACGTGTCAATTTGGAACCACTATCAATGCCGGACTTCGGCCAACAATAAGTAATAAGGCATGGATTGTTTGGCAATCAATAAGTAATAAAGCATGGGTAAATACCACTGTCTGACAATGAATAAGGCATGGATGAATACCATTGTTTGGTAATCAGCTGGTAGGTAAAGCACATCTTATGTGAAGTACACCTTAACGCCATGGTAAGACTCTACAAGGGGAATGCCTAAACCTAGGTCTACAACTTTGTTTGGGATTTGAATCGGAGTCTGCACAAAGCTGAGATAGTCACAGGTCAGTACAAAAGCACCGGTGTATTACGTCATCGATTTTCCTTGTAGCGTTCTGATTACCCACCAGTAGTGTTGCTTTTGGGGGGGTATAGCCAAGATCATGTCCTTGTTCTGCTGCATGATTAGGTCAATTTAGGTGAGGGGAAAAAAGACTCTCTTTCTAACTGCCCTTATAAGTGGCAGAGGTGAACATGCTTTCCTTCAGTCTGCTGCCTGCTGATGTGCTTGTGCTGCTGCATATGTCAATTCTGATATGGAGCTGTGTGGACGCTGTTTTAAGGCAGTCTGGGTAATGGAGACAATCTTGAGCAGTGTGCGGGACCTCTTGGTCAACGATAACTTTAATTCATTTTGGGGCTTGGCTGTGCCAAATACTTTTGCTTGAAACAACTGTCAACATGAGCTCTTGCAGCTGGATGTTCTTGGGGCTCAGAGAGAACAGCATTGAGCCTTTTGTGTGGACTTAAATTCTGTGCATGTGTAAGCACATTTTTTTTTTCTGACCAGCTCTTTTAACTCAACTACAAGTGCAAGCGTCGGTGATGGAAAAGGGATTTATTTTATCTGTTGAAGAGTCGTGTATTTTACAGCTCAGAGTGCTGACCTTCATTTCTACTCTATTTACAATTGCAGGCATTTATGTTGGTGATGGTAAGGTGATTCATTTTACAAGAGGCCAGGGTCAAGAACTTGGAACAGGTACTTTTGTAGATAACCTTTTGGCAAGCTCTGGGTCATCTCCTTCTCATGCTTATGGCCCTTGCCAACTGTGTGGTATAAACAAGGACAGCCATGGAGTACTGCTTTCCTGTCTGGATTGTTTTCTTTGTGAATGTCCCCTTTATCGCTTCGAGTATGGGGAGAATACTTTGGTCTTTCTTGCCAAAGCGCGTGGTGGAACCTGCACACTCGCTCTTTCAGATCCACCAGAAGCAGTGCTCCACCGTGCAAACTACCTCTTAGAAAATGGCTTTGGTTGCTACCACATTTTCCGGAACAATTGTGAAGATTTTGCAACGTACTGCAAGACAGGGCTTCTAATCACAGATGGAAATACAATCGGGACAAGTGGGCAAGCTGTTTCTTTCCTTGGAGCACCTTTGGCAGCAGTCTTCTCTTCTCCACTGAAGTTTCTCATGACTGAACCATGGGGAGTAGTTGCGTTAACTGCAGGGATGTATTGCGTAAGTAGATATGTTGCAGATCTAGGCAATCGAAAGGATGTAGCCAAGGTTCCAGTGGAGCAATTAGTTGCAAGACTCGGCCCAACACTTGCAGCTACATCAAATTTAAGATTGGAGGTGCCAGTGGAGGGCTTGGGTACAACACTTTGTCCTGTACCTGAAAGATCTAAAGTACCAGTGGATGACGCAGGCAGAAAACTTAATCCTGCACCTGCAGCTATGGCAGATCCAGAAGCTGAGGTTGGGCATTGAAAGGCTTCAATATATGTACAGGTTCTGTCAGTTTGGACTTACCACGTTAGTTATTTACCATATATTGCTCTGATTACTAATTATGATAAAGACTCTTTGTTTACCATATTTAAATGTGCTTTGACTTACATCCTGTCCCCATTGTAATCTGTCAAAATATACCTCTTCTTTCATGTGATCCTCGTTGGGAGGATGAATGGGTGAGAAAGCTCAGTCAAATGTCTAAGTGATTTTAAATCAATCTGTGGCTCTCCAGTTTGCGAACATGCACTCTCTACCTTTTAGTTTCAGTGTAAATTCTCTGTCAAGAATTAACCTGGAAGAAGACTCCGCCAGCAGTGTTTGACACTATATAAAGTTGCGAGTTGAAGCTAGAACTCTATTGATCATGCGGAATTTCGGTTGAAGGTTTGGGTGTAAGTGCTTGCACTCACACACACGTGTAATCAGTGAATTTTCGGTTGAAGGTTTGGGTTTCGTGGTTAAGTGTCTGCACTCACACACACATGTAAGTGTTTGCTCGCGCGTACATGCACGCACGCAGGGCATGGAAAAGTAGTCACTCTTTTGTTCGTGCTCCACCCGTATGTTGCAAACATTGAAGTAGGTTGCCTTTTGTAAAGCAGAGATCGTGGCTCCAAGTTGATTCGAATTTGGAGCTTGACTTTGGTTTTGCATTGTCACCAAACCCAAAATATTACTTGCATGTCTCCAATCAAAATGTAGCCACGCTTGAGATTTTCAGGCACGAATTTCAAGTACATTGCAATTAACAAAGTCCAAGGATCTCTCTTTTTGAAAGAGAGAACTCATAAGACAAACAGATAAAGCCAATAATCAAGACACAGGGTCTCTATTTGTTGAAAAGAACAAGATCTCTCGGTGTTGTTCAGCAAAACACAATAAGCAATTAGTAACTTTTTATGTAAAAAGGGAAAAGAAAAGAAGCCACTTACGCATGAAAAACCTATCCAATTCAAATTATAAAAGGGTCTTTGTTTGTCAAAGAGAGCTAATGGAGAGGGATCTTTGTTTTTGGCCTACTTAAGTCAAGGACGAAGTGTCCTGAACATTGATTTTATGCAAGTGTAATGGTGTGAATTTATGTAGCTTTATTTTAGCTTTTTTTAACGATGGAAGTGCAAAAGCACTGGCTAAGCTTTTCACCAAAAGTATGACAAGCCACATATCATAATCTCTTAGATCTTGATCTTCATAAACGTCTAATGGTGGAAATTGAGTTGATTTTTTGCTTTAATTTTTTGACAAGACAAATTTGGTGTCAGACAGCAAGAAAGGGTTTTGTTACTGCTGCAACACTCTGTAGGGGCGTACCATTCAACCCAACATCAAAGCGTTGAAGGTCTTGTGGTCTTTTCTAACATCGAACAACCATTTCTCTGATTTTGAAAATGAACTTGTGGGCCAAAGTATTGCAGGTTTATCTTGGAACATAGATCTATTGTGTTTTTGCCTATAGAATTCAGCTTCCTAATCCTAAAGTGGCTTGTTCAATCTGCTGCAATTTCAAACGATGGCTCCCAAAAGTTGCGCTTGCCCATTGGCGTCCTTGTCCCATAGGCAATTCCGCTCTTTCGGGGTCATTTAGAAGGTATTGCAAAAGATCGCCAACATGGGCCTTCGCCACTAAAGGAAGCAGACAATGGAAACTCTTTACTTGTGCTCGAGATGGTGGAGACTCCATTAAAACACGCAAAGTAAAAGACCCTAGGTTGTTGTGAGCTGTTGTATAATTAAATGGTGACGTAGAAGAAGGATGAGTGGTGATGCTACAAAAGTTAGAACAGGAACCTACATGTGGAAGCTCGTTCATGTTTGCTCTAGCAAAAAGAAAGACAACATACATGATGCTAGGTTCCCTTTCATAGAAGAAAAGAACCAAAGCGAGTACCAAAAGATGGGGCTTGTGGGACTCCTTGAAAGAGAGTGAAGGTCGTGGATGCGGATGCAGATTCCGCGGCTGTTCCAGGAACTCAAGCTAAAGTTGCAGCGGCTAAACGTTGATGCTAAGGTGATCTCCAATGGTGTGAGTTCCTTTTGTCATGATGATCAAGCTTGGCAAAGCCATAACAGTTGGAAACCAGCAATTGAACTGCATTTTGTTCTCTTCCACTGCTCTTCCAAGATCAGGCGGTGATTCAACTATATGCATCCCTTCTTTCGAACCCTAATCAACGATTGCGTTCCATAAAACGTTAAGATAAAAGCATGTTGATTGGCCAAGCGTGAATATGAAAATCAACACAGTGGAGAATGTTTCTCTTGAAGAGATAGGCAATGAGATTTGGGTAGGTGCTTGTTGCAAGAAGTAGTTCGGGGTTGAGCAATGGCATCAAACAGTTGATTTGCTACTATTTTTGCTGGCTAGCAGTAGAGAAAGAGAGCATAAGATGGTCGATCACCCTCTCCCTAGCTCGACAAGTGCTTCCGAAAAGCAACTGAAGGGTGGGCAGCTTGGATTCAACCTTCGAGTAGCAAGAAAGCAGGCAAAGCAGCTCCAAAAAATAAGCAACCTGCTGTAGGTGGCCGACCATCTCCTCTTTCCCTGAAGCTCAGCAAAGCACAAACTAACGCTCACTAACATGTTAGTTTTATTAAGGGACTCTTGAATGAAATAGGGTTGTCACCCATGATGGATCCTAGAAGGATAGGCGCTGCAATCGCCGTAGCTGCAATTGGCCAATGGAATTGCTTGAGGTTACATAGATATCATACATGTTGATCTAAGCTATGTATCTCTGAACCTATTTGATTGCTCTTGGTTGACTAATCCATCATACACACTCAAACCACTCGGTAGCTCTTGGTGGTGCCATGATCGTAGCAGTAATGGGTCTTGTAAGAGAAGCAATCGCACAAGGAAAAGAAAGGGACATGAAGCTGCGATTGTATAAGGGAAAGCAATTATGAAAGCAATTGAGCATCTATCTTCTACACAAACTTGCCAAATCTATCCTCTGGTGTTGGGAACTCGCTCTTGAGGAGTAGCATGGGAGTTCACACTTCGCCTCATGATTCGAGTCGTTGCTACCGCCAGTTTGCATGGGCTTCAGATTAAGAACACCCTTCTTTGTGGACGGGAGATGGGAAGGGGTAACATAAAATTGCTCATTTGCACGACATATGTAAAGGTAGGAGTGGGTGCTACTTGGCAGCATGTTGACCCAAGTCCGCTCCCCGAAGAAGGTGAGGGCAAGCTTTTGAAACTTGACAGCAAGAAATTATCAGCCAACATGGATGAGATCGATCACAGTCTCGATGGTGAGGGTATGTTTGGTGAGTTTGTCAATGTAGAGGAACTCAAGTGTGGAAAGCAAGGTGGAAGCAGTGACGGTGGGCAAGGGCACCTCTCTAACACAGGAGTCGGTCATGCTTCTCTCCCTGAGCTTGATGACCTGCAAAAAACCTCTCTTTTGACGCATGTTATTGACACGAGGGAGCAAGGAAATCCAAGCACGATGCAAGATCGAAAGATATCGACACCGTTGTAGTCCATGTGACAATATTGTATCGATTGCAAGGAGGGTCAGTTATTGCATCGCCTTATTCATGTATTTGTTGGACTTCAGCTTCCAAACTGTGGATATGATGAACTCAATAATATATCACCAACCCTGACGTTTGCAGGGAGGATTGGGTCCTAACAGACCTTGTGCCACGTCTCATTTCACAATTTTACTCATTCGCTTTTATCCTTTAAAAATTTGATAAATTACTAGGATTCAGGTTCAATTTTGAGTTAGTAGTTACATGCTCGATAACGGAAAGACTACCCATCGCAACCTAGTTTCACTTTCTACGGGAAATGTGCAAGGAATTTAGGATAATGATGGTTGTGTCTTACAAAATTGGGATGATGCTAGGGTGTGGTGAGGCTAGGGGTGGTTAGGTAAGGCTAGGGGCGATGAGATGATGTTACTTAGAATAGGGTTTTGCATTGGAGGCCCTTGATCATCCTGTCTAGTCCATCATTTTGTTGCCCCCTTGACAATGGTTGTCGTGTGGTTGCAAAGGCAAGCACAATCTATAGTGACTATGAAGACTGCCTTGTACATAGCTTCACAACTCGAAGTAGCAAATGTAGGTTGAACCAAGAAATTCATGAAGAGCCAAGCCACTATGAGACAGTCTCACGTTGTAACAACCTACCCAATCATTGTCTATGAATGCATGCAAATTTAGAAGACTAATCACCATAGAAGAGTTCCAAATGTTGTGTGGCCTTCAAGTAATGGTAGAACCGCTTCACTACCTGTCAATGATGTGTGCTAGGATTGTGCATGTACTTGCTTATTTGTTAAACAACATACTGCGAATTTGGCCATGTATGATAAATAAGCTAGCCTATAGCCTACTGATAAAGAGTGGCATCAAATGAGGCAATCCCATCTTCAAAGGAGAAATGGAAACCAAGTTCCAATGGAGTAGAAAATGGCTTACAATCATCGAATTGGAAACGTTGCAAGAGCTGTCCAAGATATTTGGATTGAATCATTATTATGTTCCCCTCAAACATTAGCAATCAAGATGCGCAAATAGTAGTGCAACCTGCCCATATCTGGCATTGCAAATGATTTTTACAAATCTACATTAAAATATGCAATTTTTTTGCGTGCTTAGACCGGTGATAAGCATGCCATCTACATAACGAATTAAAATAAAAAAATTTGATTCACTCTTCTGGACATAAAGAATGGCCTTAGTAGGGTTGTTCTGACAAGCAAGGCATAACAAAAAAAAAAGTATCTTGGCATACAATGCCCATGGTGCTTGCTTCAAACCACAGAGGGCCTTTTTTAGCCAGCATACTTGAGTTTCAAGACTTGCAACCTTGCATCATAGAGGCTGAGTGACATAGACCTCTTCCAATAAATCCCCATGAAGGAAGCAGCCTTAATGTCCAACTAGTGGACCTCCCAATGCCTGTGATATGTAAGAGAAATAACACACCAAATCGTCATAATGCATGAGGTGGAAGCGAATGTCTTCTAAGAGTCAATGCCATGTTGTTGGGCATAGCCTTTTGCAATAAGGCGGGCTTTGTAATATTCAACACTACCATCACCTTTTCACTTCAATTTGGTAGACCCACTTGATATTGCTATGGCCCGCATGCCTCACAACTTCCATGTGCCATTTGCATGAATGGAACCAAGTATAGCTCTCATGGCATCCATCCATTCTGTGCCATCAAATGCATCCTTATCTAGAGATGTTCCACATTACAAGAAAAAGAAATCAAAGAAACACGAAGCAAATTGCCACACATTTGTTTTTGTGCACCTCTGGTATGGCAGCCAAGGGCTTAGCTTGCTAACTCATAGAGTAGCCAAGGCCCACCTCGGAACTCTTTCTTACTGTCTAAGGACAACTTGCTTCTCATCAAGTACTTGATCAATTGCATGATCATTAAGTGGTTGCAAATCGGACAGAACATTGGCAATAGGAGGAGGCTATGAATTGCCAGAAGCATTTGGAGTTGTACCTCGCAAGCATGATCTAAATCTCACTATAATTTTACAAATATGATTGCAATGTGCCACCAATTATACTTAAATGTTGCAAAATTTGGGTCAAATTGGTACAATCATTGTAATTAGTGCAAATGTGACACAAAGAGCATGAAAAATCCCTAAGAGTGTCTACAATTGTCCCTGCAATAGACTCAAATCCCAAATTTTGAGGCAAAATCTATCCCAAATAGCTTGAATCTGCATCAAGTGGGTGCAATCCACAACAAAAATGCGTCAACTCTAGGAAACCCTAAATTTGGTGAATCCAAAGATGATTGTACTAAGATTATTGCAAGCTGCAAAAGCAAGCACCCTTGTACAACAAGTGAAAGATTGTACGAGTGACAGGTGTAGTACGGACGAAAGGTGTTGTATGAGCAAATTTCTAGCTACTATATGAATGACTTTCCAACAGTTGTATGGACATCTTGTAGTAACGTATGGATGTGTTGCAATACCTGTATGTATAGTTGATGATGTGTGTACAGAGATGATGATGATGTATGGATGACAACATACAATTTACAGTGCACAACTATACAAATGATTGACAAGTGCTGTAAGGACATTGCACAACCAATCATTATGATTATTTGGTTACATGCAAAAGATGTTGTATGAGGTTGTGCAAGCACGTGTGAATGTATGGATGCCCTTTATAGGAACCTAACAAAGATGTTGAGTTTATTACTATAGGTACAAATGAAGATACAGATCTATTGGCATAGACTGTAAGGAAGCATCACCATACAATGGTGTTGGGCTAAAGCTAACAACTGCTATAGTGAATGGTCCTCCACCAAGGCACCATAAGAACTATAGTGACAAACTATGAGCTAGGAGGTGGAGCAGCAGAAGTGCAAGTTAGGGGGTTGGGATCAATCTGAAGTAAGAACCTGCTTTGATACCATTGTTGGGGTGCGGGAAGCAATGGCACACGTTGGAATGAGGAAATGAAGAGTACTTGCAAATGGATGGTGAAGAATATACAAGTGTGGGCACTATATGTAACCGATTGACTAGGATTCCAATCCTCCTCTCTCTATTAATAAAAAACCCTTTTTATCATTCTTAACTCAGTTAAAATGTTCTAGTGGTTTTAGGGTTGATTGATTTTTCTTATAGAATCCAAAAGGTTAGATCAAGTTCTTAGGTTAAGCAATAACAAGCCAGGGAATACAAGTATTACCTGGCTACCCAAATTCAACCATATTGTTCTAACAAATAAATGGTTTGGATGGTGGCAGGTAAGTAGACCCTCACCTCAGAGCCTGGTCTACCTGACGATTTCGACACTTTTGTACTAATTCTTTGCTTTAAGTTTGCAAACTCAATACAAAGAAAAAATATTTTGCCATTCCTCCTAATTTCTAAAAAAAATAAATTGGATTGCAATATTGTCAAAGGTTACTTCAATTTAGTTTTCAAAATTATTTTCCCCTATAATTTCTTTTTCTAAATATCCAAATGATTGAATTAATTATATGGTTCATTTATTGATGGGATTATTAAATCTAAACACACACACACACACAAAATATAAATTTGATTAGTAAATGTATCTCACACACCGAGACACTTATTTCTTTACACACACACAAACACACACACACACACACACACACACACACACACACACACATGAATACTTCCCTAACGACAAATTATTCTTTTATGTACCCCCTTGAAATCTTTCCTTTACACTTTCTTTTCAACCACCCCACATACCAAGCCCACTAATCGTCCCATACCTCCTCTAATCCCTTCTTAACCCATGCACTCATTCGCTCCTAACTCCACTTGTGACTTAAACTTCACTTGTGGCTAAATTATAATTTTTAATTATCTAAGAATCCATATGGTTGTCTATATTCCTAGATAAAGCGATAACAAGCCAGGGAAAATATGAATTACTTATCTACCCAAATGTAACTATGATGTTCTAACACCTAGTTTGTTTGGATGGTGGCAGGTAAGTGGACCCCGACCTCAAAACCTGGACTGCCTGAGGATTCAACATCTTTTTTCAATATTATGTTTGTCAAATTCAATTTTATTAAAAATTCTTAATTTGATTTAAATTTTGCAAACTCTAGTTGCATTTTTCAACTTGGATGTCTTAAACATTTTTGGGATTCGACATCTTTTTTCAATATTATGTTTGTCAAACTCAATATTATTAAAAATTCTTGATTTTAATCGAAATTTTTGCAAATTCTAGTTGCATTTTTCAGCTTAGATGTCTCAAACATTTTTTTCTTATATGTTTCTCTTTTTAACTTTTTATCCAATTGATGGAATTAATTGTATGGCTCAATTATTGATGGGACTTTTTAATCTAAACACACACACACACACACACACATTCTAATACACAATAATTTAATTCCCCCCCACCCCCTCTTTTAATTTTTACACGTTCGGTCTTTTCTTTTGCCCACTTTTTATCTTGGTTTTTTAAAATTTTTACAAAGAAAATGGTACTTGTAGGTGTAGCTTCTTAAGTTATTACCTTTTTTCTCACTTCAAACCTAATGATAACTATTCCACAAATCCCTAAGCCTCAACCAAACCCCTAAGACTTTAACTATGCTAAAATCACCCCAATTAAACTCTAACGCCCTCACCTCACCTTTTCCACCGCCCCACGTTGTAGTATGGGGTGTTTCTTGTTTAACGACTTCTCTCCCTCGCTTGCTCTATATATTTCGCTTCTTCTACGTGATGGTTGGATGCAGCTGAGATAGTAACAGAGGATAACACTCCTTTTATGCCGCTTCCTACTGCGATGGTGTTATCAAGCTCCCAGGTCGTAGAGTCTTCCTTTCTTGCTTTTTTGGTGTTGATTCGATTCCCTCTAGATTTACGAACCTTGCGGCCTACTGTGATAGCTCTGCCTTCATTTCCCCCCTCCTTTTATGCCGCTTCCTACTGCGATGGTGTTATCAAGCTCCCAGGTCGTAGAGTCTTCCTTTCTTGCTTTTCTGGTGTTGATTCGATTCCCTCAAGATTTACGAACCTTGCGGCCTACTGTGATAGCTCTGCCTTTATTTCCCCCCTGCACTTCAGCTAGTGCTACTTGGACAAGGTTCTCTGCAGCAGCAGTAACACGGCTTGTTGGTGTCGTCACAATTCACAGCGTCGTGCTCTTATAATTTAACTCTCAAGCTATTACGGCCGCTACATTTCTTTCTTGCGGCCTACTGTGATAGGTCTGCCTTCATTTCCCCCCTGCACTTCAGCTAGTGCTACTTGTACAAGGTCGTCTGCAGCAGTAACACGGCTTGTTGGTGTGGTCGCAATTCACAGCATCGTGCTCTTATGGTTAACTCTCAAGCTATTACAGCTGATTGATTTTACTTCTTTCGCACACTCTCGTCACCCCCTCGGTCCCTATAGTGCAACTATCAAGCTATTACAGACACTTGATTTTACTTCATTCTCTGCCGAAACTTATTTTGAGCTTATTTTGACCTAGTCCTATTGCTTCGACTTCGCCTCTTCATCACCCACAACCTCCCTCCATGCTTCCATGCCTCCGCGGTCGTCCGTTGATAACCCTCCATGCCTCCGCAGTCGTCCGTTGATTGACTCTTGACCTCTTGTAGACTGTCGTGTGATGCGCCACTCTTGCCTCGCCATTGTGGGTCTTGGTTTGTTGGTCTTGGCGAACTGCTCACGGGCAAGTTGAGAGCTTGCAGTTTGCATAATATGTCTAGACGCAAAACCATTTGCGCCCTGTCTCCTTCATCACCCTTGCTTCTACAAGTTCACGACCTTGCTTGTTCACCCACGTGAGCTGTTTCGGGCTTTACTTCCTTACGTGGCCTTGACTCATGGTTTTCTTCCAGTTATATATATACTTTCATTAGCCTTTAATTTACTTGGGTGTGTCTCTTTTTCCAATTATATAGATTTATATATATTCAATTTGCTTTATTTCCTTAAAGTTGGCTTTATATATTCTCTTTGAGCCTTTAATTTTAGTCACTCATTTTGTTAGGTGCTTGAACTTTTTTGTCGATTCTTTTATTTTAGACGTTTTCCTTTTCTTTTTGTTAGGTACTCTTATATGGTTGTGTCCCCTTTTTAAGTAATAGTACCTTTTTTCCTTTAGACTCTTTTAATTTTAGTTAAAAATAAATTTGCTTGCTTGTTTCTTTTAACGTGTCCATTAAATACTTACGATAAATAAATGACTCAATGGATTTTTTCTTTTATGCAAGGATATGTGGCTTACAAATTAAAAAAGTTAAAAGACATTAAATAGGCCTATGAGTAAGGTCTTCTTTCTTTATTAGTATTTTTAAGAATTCTTTTTAGGCTTGTATGTCTGACCTTTTTCGTTTTTATTTTTTATAGGCAATTGAATTATACTCTACGTTTTGTTTTGGTCCATTCATTAACTGCAGTGGGCTTATTTCTTTATTGTGCTATTAATGGAATTTTGTTTTTTTCACTTTCTTAAATTAATTTTAGTTCCTTCAAAGAAGGGTGTGGACTCCCCCCATTTATAAGTCTTTTGATTAGTTAGATCATGATGGTGTGGACCACCCCCCTCATCGCTTCTTGATGTGGGTGTAGATTACCCCCCTTATACAATAACTTCTAGTAAGCTATGATAATTTTCATTTACAAGAGTGTGGAATACCCCTTTATATGATTAATTACTTTTTCTAGAGTAATTATTTCATTAACTTTTTGCTTTCATATATAGCTAGTTTTATTTTCATTAGATCCTTTTTTAACATGATTTTCTACCTACTTAAGTATCACTTAATTTATTTCTATTTTTTTCAAACATTTAATATGTTTTTGCTTATGTATTGCCTTGAAAGTTTTTCTTTAATTGATCTTTTCCCAAGCATTTTTTGTACATTTTATTTAATTAATCTAACTTCTTTCTACCCTTTTCCTCCTCTCTCTATGAACAAAGAAACCCTTTTTATTGATCTTAGCTCCTTGTATTTTTTTCGATGGTCTAGGAATTGATTCATTTTTCTTCTAGAATCCAAAGGTGTTTCAAGTTCTTAGGTAAAGTGATAACAAGCCAAGGAATATAAGCATTACTTGTCTACCCAAATTCAACTATATTGTTCTAACAAATGGTTGGTTTGGATGGTGGCAGGTAAGTGGACCTTGACCTCGGAGCTTGGACTACTTGCTGGATTCAACAATTTTGTACTAATTCTTTGCTTAAGTTTGCAAACTCAATTTAATGAAACATTATATTGCCAATTCTCTTACTCAGATCCTTACCAAATGTTTGGATTGCAATATTGTCAAATGTTACTTCAATTTAGTTTTCTTAATTTTCAATCCATTCCTCATATGCAGCTTTTAATAATTATCCAAATGATTGAATTAATTGTATGGTTCATTTATTGATGGGATTATTAAATCTAAACAGACACACTGATCTCCCAACTAGTCTTTGGTCGGGGGCTTGTACCATACAATTAATTCATTATCATAGGATAATTTTAAGCTGGGTTAAATCTTTGTCATTAGAAATATTTTGAGTCCCTTTCCTTTGTTTACTAATTGATTACTTTTTATGTACAAAAACATTAGCTCCATAAATGGATTTATACATCTACTAATGGGATCACTTTTATATCACTTTTTGACACTTATCAAATAGATTCCTTTTTTGGCATTTATTATTTGCTGGTGGGGAGTCAGCTCCACATGGTGGGCTTACTCTCCACCATGTCGTCTAACCTCTAGGTTGTTGGTGGGCCACACACACACACACACACACACACACACACACACACACACACATTCTAATACACAATAATTTAAATCCCCCCCCTTCCACCCCTTCCTTTAATTTTTACATGTAGAAACTTTGTGACTCTTTTTGCTAGTACTTCAAGGTTTGGGTCATAGACATCGCCCTCATTGTCAGTTGGTTGCCAAAATGAAGATTCTTCATCATGAAGGTGGCTTTTGATGGTCATTCATTTGTGCATCGTATAGAATTTTGTGCAAGTCATAACTATTAACACACACACACACACACACACACACACACACACTCACTTCCTAACCCTTCCTCCATTTTTAAACCGTGGCTCCCTTATATTCCCACTTTTCCCTTAAAAGTATCCCAATCTCCATTTATTCTCCATTTTTTCGTAATTATTTAGTATTGCTACTTTTCTTTATTCTTTCCAAATGGTCCCTTTATTTTTATTAATTTTGTACTTATCTCCCCCTTTTTTTCCCCTCTTTTTCCTACTACCTTTTTTACTATCCTATTGTTTGTTCCCTTAATGTTTTCTTTTTGCCCTTAATTTCTTCCTTTTTATTTTTTTCTAATTTTCATTACTTTAATTCTCTTTATTCTTTTAATCTTTTTTTGCCTTACTTTAATTTAACCCATTTTATATACATTTTTTCATTTTTTCAAATTTGTTTTCCTTTTCCTATCTTCACTTATTTTAATTTCTCCCCCCTTATTTTTCCCTTTATTTTCACATTTTATTACTTCTTAAGTCTCTTTTTTCTTCTCTCTTAAATTTAATTCTTTCATTTCTCCTCTTGATTTATTTTCTCCATAATTTTGCCATAATTTTCCCTCTTTTCCTACTCTCTCTCTCTCTCTCTCTCTCTCTCTCTCTCTCTCTCCAGCCTCCTCCTCTCTACATTTATCTCTCTCTACCCTCTTCCTATCTCTCTTTACAAACCCCTCCCCAGCCTTTTTCCTTTTTTCCAAAACTCTAAACAAACTCCCTTAACCAACTAACCCCCCCCCCCCCAACCACTCCCTGCGCCCTGCCACAACAACCCCTTTTTCAAAAAACGTCTTTGTCTACCTTATATTTTTTCCACCCTCCTTGCTTTGTCTTCCTCGCTAATCTACATTCATGACTGAATCCCGCCTAATTGACTTCACGCCTCCCCACCCCTTATTAGTACCTCTCTATGTCCTTATCGCTCTGGTACCCGACTGTCAACCTCCCTTAAACTGTATGCCTTCCTTTCTTCCTTTTCCCGACTACTCACCTCCCCCCCTCACCTATTTAAACGGGCTCACTACCTCTACCCAATCCCCAAAGCCCTTACCTTTCATTACTCCTTGGCTAGTACCTACCTCTACTTTGTTCCTCCTAGCTATTCTCGCAGCAATTCCTCATTGCACCGTTACGACGTTGTTCTTACAGCCATTCCTTTTCCCGCGTGCCTCTATGCTTGCCTCCTACCCATGTGTGCGTAGTTTAGGACATAACCCTCTTCATCAATATTGCCACATACGCCATGGACTGTCATGTATTGCTTGCATCAGATGTTGTCATTACTTCATGTTTAAGTGTACCATAATATCTCCTACTCTAGCTCCTCCCCCTTCATAATCCTTACTATCCTTCTTCTACTCTCGTACAAGGTGGGATGCCCTGCACTTCCCCGCCCCCCTCTATGTTTGTTCTATACATTTATCTTCTATTAACCCCCTTTCTTATCTCATTATGTCCCCCCTCCCCCCTTTTCTCCGAATTTACAATCCCCCCCTTAGTATGTGTCAAAGTACATTGAACAACCTCATGATGATCACAAAAGAAATAACCACTTAGAAACACTTACGATATAATCCCTTTTGCAAATACTTATAAAGAGGCTTCTTCTTTTTGGGTGCGGGGTAGGACACCACTTGATGGGTGTCCTGCCCCTATCATGTGGTGTCCCCTTGGGTTAGGGTGGGTACACACTGTTATGGATAAATTTGTCTGAGGAAAAAGGCATTAATATGTGTGTGTTTTTGTATGTGTGGTAATAGTATAATAAAATATGGTGTGCATAGGGCCCAGGGTTGAGGTGGTAGGGCATGACCATGTGCCACCCTTCCACGTAAGAGGACCCATAAGGTGTGATCCATGGTAGTAATATTATAAAATGTAAGGTGGCATGGCTCCTCCATGTGCCACCCCTCCACCTAGGCTGCATTTAGTGAGATATGGTTCAAAGTCCATGGGAGAAGTAATATAAAATAGGTGGAGAGGGATATTATATTGGGTTATTCCCTCCATATAGGATAGGCCCATGTGGGGGAGGTATAGATAGTCCAAGGATGTAAGTTAAATAATGGGGAAAGTAGGATGAGGTGGCGAGATTCCTTGTGCCAACCCTCCACTTGTCCTCCTAGATGTTTGAACGTATTATAAAATTGGGAAGAGACCAAGGGAGTATCATAGACTTGGGATATGGGAGTTGATATATGTGGAAAAATGTGGCCAAGCGTTATCGCACACAATTGAGAGTGCGTAACCGCCCAGCCCACATGGGAGACTCTTCCACACACACCATGCATGTGGGAGGATGCATTTATTGGGAGAGACCATCTCTCTTGGCTATAAAAGGAGGGGGCTATTCCTTGATGGGACATGCTCATTCTTGTAAAGCCACCTAGCTAGTACTTTGATTTCTTCCTTCACTTACTTTCAAAATAAAGCATGGTCCTCTTCCCTTGATGTCTCCATCTTTACATTCCTCCTCCCATCATGTACATGCTTCTCTTCCCCCTCTCCCTTTCCCCTTGTGTCATAGTCTCCCTCTTCATTCCCTCCCCTTCTAATTCCTTCTCCCCTCCCATGATAACGTTTTGCCCTCACGTTCTCCTTTTCTCTATGGCCCTCGAGCGTCGCCATGCTTAGCCTCTAGCCTCTGGTCTTGATTTCTTTTCCAGTAATAGAAATGGTGTGGCTGCTGGGATCCAAATCTCCACGGCTAGTGGTATACAATTTGTTACTCCTACGACTGGGTGCGGCACTATGGCCTCTTTTGTGCACAGTTCTCTTCTTTTGCACCTCCAAACTGCGTGCCTTCCCTGTCTCTACGGCTGCAAAACCGCCCTGCTTCTATGCTTCTAGTCGGCCTACTTTCTGCTTGCAGTTCCCATGTGTATTCTGGCTGGCAAATCTCTTGCTCGTACCGATCGCAGCTGCAAAACTACAACATCTGTGCTCCCGCGCATGCATTCACACATCCGCTGTGCACACCTGTGCGCATTGCGGACAGATCACGATGTTTTTTTGGGCTCCTGTGTCTTCTGGTCGTGGACTGTTTTTCAGGGTTTCTACAAAACTGTAACGGATCCCATGCCTCCCTCTCTTCTCTTCTTCTCTTTCTCTTTCTCTTCTCCTTCTCCTCTCCTCTCCTCTCTTTTTATTAAAGGGTGGGATTTGAACCCAAGACCTCCCCCTTCACAAAAGGGAGACTTACCATTGGGCCAGTAGATAAGAAGTGATGAAAATGTAATGATTCTTGCTAATATATTGAAATCTCGGAAACTATAACTCTCTAACCGTAGGGAGTTTCACATGATGTAAAAAGCAAAAGTACTTCACTTCACGTGCTCTACTCATATCTCCTACTAGATCGCAGATTTTGAACTTTTTCAAGTTCACTTCACGGACGCACACCACACGAAGAGGGTGGATATTTATGTCACTTCTCGATGAGTTCAAGGATTTGGTGCCTGGTCCTCCGTGCCTTACGGCTACCAATGGGCGAGATCTCTTTCTTGATCTTCATGTTGATCTGCAACAACTGATTGTACAGTGCATTGCTCAAGGAGACGATGGGTGGGATGATACACTGTGGATGATTCAAGGTGAAGAACTACTGATATGCTAGGAGAACTTTGATTTCAATTCTACTCATTGTACGGTGATTGAGCTACTTGCTGCATGGGGGGAGATTTGGCACATCTACTTATTAATTCTTGTGGATAAGCTCATCTTGAATTGTTTATTCTCAATCTCACTACAAAGGATTCTAGGCCTTGGCTATGGTTGGTAATGTTTCGACCAAGGAATCCACTTGTACCTAATCAACCCTTTGTGCCTCATTTTGAGCTTCAAGTTGTAATTCTTTTTGGTCTAAAGATAAACTATCAACAAAGGATTGCTAATTTATTTGGTGCTGAACGTTTGGCTCAAGTATTGAATTCTCCCCACCCTCTCCTTCTACCTATCTTGGACTACCGAGAAACTTGGGATGTTCGGATTTTAGTCTTGGTGTGATGACATCTTGGATCCTTCAATTTGATGGAGCTTACAAACCTTCGACCAAGGCTGCTAGCATCGGTGTGAAGCTCACTTCACCGGTGGTGAGGAGTATTGTTATAGCAAGTCTGCACCTGCAAGTATATGCAACCAAGCTGAGTACTCGGCACTCATTTTTGGGCTACAAAAAGCACAAGAGCATCGCATCAAGAAACTTGAGGTGCAAGGAGATTCTCAACTAGTGTGTGAATAAGTTAGTGGAAGGTGGAAGGTGCGAAGCAAAGGCTTGGTTCCATGATATCAACAAGCATTGAAACTATGGAAAGCACCGTGCGTCGCGTCGGGTTTCGGTTTTAACCCACAGCATCGCTATATAGCGACGCTTTTTCGTCACTATATAGCGATGTTTTTAATTAAAAGCATCGCTATATAGTGATGTAACAGAGCAAAACATCGCTATATAGTGACTCTTTAAGACACTTTTTGTTCTAAGTTGAAGGGAAGCTCATAGATGCTATTTTATAACTATCAATATATTTTCTTGCAACTTATGTTGTGATTTTATAAGTGTAGATGGAAGGGACGAGTGGAAGCTTGTCCGATGATGCACCAATGCCTGAGAGCACAAAGTGACTTACGGAGAAGTTATACTGTCATTGCACTCATTGCAAGCGAGAAGTATGACATCAATGTCGTATTATCATGCGCCACTTGCGAATGTATGGGGAGGAGCCCGAACTAGTACCCACCATTGGTGTTGCAGGTGTTGATGGACTATCGGTAAGTCAAAGCTATTTAAGTTCACAGTCTTATTGGATACCAGGAAATAAAAGATCTTATATTTACACGAGATCTTAAAACAGGATGAGGAGGCTGACGAGGGTACACATATACCTTCACACTTTGAGCAAGACTATAGTCTCTCGGATGATGACGAGGGTATGGTCGACATGATGGATTCTATTTTTAGGGGCACTACATCCCATGTATACGTGATGTCAGAGTCTGAGGTCAAAATGCGAGAGTTGCAATCAACACAATTGTACGAGGGTGCTAGGATGTCTAAACTACGTGCTTGTCTCTCAATCTTGAATCTGCAAGTAAAGTATGGGTGGTCGGCGGATACAAGTGTGTCGGCCTTAATGAGGTTAGCTCTTGCATTAATTTGACTCATTATTTGGATATTGTTTGTTTTGAGAATCATCATGATTGTTTTGAGAATCATCATTTAAATAGTGTATACCAAATCATCATTGTTAATAGGTTGCTCCAGAAGATGTTTCCTGCACCAAATACCATGCCCGCATCAAGAGATGAAGCGAAAAATATGCTAACAATAGTGGGTATGGATTATGATACCATCCATGCTTGCCGTAATGATTGTATTCTCTTTCGTCGTGAGCATGGAGATTTGGCTAGTTGTCCAAAGTGTGGGGAAGAACGATATAGAGACGACTTGCAGGGTGAGCGGATACTGGTAAAGGTCTTGAGACACTTTCCCATCATTGCAAGAATACAACACATGTTCCGATGCAAATCCATAGTGGAGTTGATGACATGGCATGCATCTCATTGGTCCACTGATGACACATTGAGGATTCCCATAGATTGTGTAGCTTGGAAGCACATAGATAATCAATGGCCGGACTTTGCGAGGGAGCCACGCAACTTACATCTTGGGCTCGCCATGGACGGCGTGAATCCTTTCGGGTTACGCTCGACATCTTGGTCAACATGGCCCATAGTCATGGTGAATTACAATATCCCACCATGGCTAACAATAAAAAAGAGACACCTCATGCTTACACTACTTGTGCCAGGAAAATACAAGGCAAAAAATATGGACATGTACATGGCACCTTTGATAGAGGAGTTACAGATATTATGGAGAGGAGTGCAGGTCTTTGATATTTCCAGAGCTCCTAGACATACCAATGATATTTTGGTTAGGGGTATCTTGATGTGGACCATGCATGACTACCCAGGGTATGGAGAGTGCGCAGGTATGTGGTTGTGTCTCTACATGTATAATGAGGGATTATGCTTTTATGACTCTCTTTTGCACGCATGTCTTATACTAACACATTCATGCACGCGTGCAGGACTTGTTACAAGTGGGTACCATGCTTGTCCTATTTGTGGACCAGGTTTGAAATCGCTTGCATGCTACTCCAAACATATGAGGAAAAATGTTTATGAAGGTCATGCTCGATACCTTCCGCTCGACCGTCTCACATGTGGAGGTCAGCTTGATCCACCACCATCATATTTGAAGGCAAGTGACTGGATTCAAGCTTGGAGGACAAATGGAGAGGAACCTCCTCCTGGTATGAAGAGGCTATCGATCTTTCACGAGCTTCCTTATTGGGGTCAGTTACAAATCAATCATCTCTTGGATCCCATGCATATCTTCAAGAATGTGGGGGCTACTATTTGGGCACACTTGGTTGTAGGTTCCAAAGACTCGAGAGGAGTGCGTGAAGACTTGCGTGCTATGAATAGGATGTCTCATTTGTGGCCCCAAGTGCATGCTTCGGGAAAAGTTGTCCTCCTGAAAGCAACGTGGATCCTCTCTATGAGGGAGGAGGCAGTGGTCAAGGCAAACATTGCAGCATTTTCAAAGGATAATAAGCTTAGTGGGCTCAAGTCCCATGATTGGCACAAGGTCTTATAGGTATTCTAAGTAGAATTAGTGTACCGATAATCGTGATGCATTAGCGTAATTATGATTATGTTATATTGTTGACATGACTTCTTTGTTGCTTTGATAGTTCATCATCCCAATTACAATAAAAGGGTGCTTACAAGAAGATGTTAGAAATGCTATATTAAAAATCTGTGGTATTGTAAGGTATGCTTACTATCAAATTGCATTGATTGCATTTTCTTCAATTTAAGCTGATTAATTTGTAGACTGATTATGAAAATATCTTACGTGGACATGTGAAATAGGTGGATATCTCAAAAAGAGATCTCCATATCAAGCATCGAGAAGGCTAGGGTGGAATCCATCGAAGCCATATGCTTGTTTGAGAAGCACTTTCCCTCGAGCATTATGACAACTTAAGTCCAGTTGCTTGTGCACATAGTTGATGAGGTGGCTATTGTAGGTACCGTTCATAGTCGATGGATGTTTTTTCTTGAGCGGTTTATGAAAACTTTAAAGGGATTTGTAAGACAAAGAGCAATACCAAAAGCAAGCATGGTAGAGGGATGGCTTGTGCAAGAGTCATTAGTATATATCACAGAGTTTCTTGCATCCACGGATCCCGATATGCCGCAAGCTTGGCATAACAAGGATGATGATCCCATCGTTGGTGAGGTTCCCCTAGGAAAAGGGATTGAAAGAAAGATGAGCGAAGAGCAAATGGAGAAATTCAATAAGTTTTGTATCCTCAATAGCCCTGAGATGCAGAAGTGGATTGAGAGATATGAAGTGGCCAAAGCAGAAAGAATAAATGCAAGGACGAGATTCAAAGTAATGTACAGGTGATCGCAACCATATCCACGGGATCTGGCTCTTCTCCCCACTTGAACATGTCACTTGATTGGCTACAACTGGCTCTACATAAAGCTGAATGCGATGGAGAGACAATAAACAAGCACGAGCGAGAGTTATCATCTGGATGTATGGTGCATGTAAGTTTCTTACCTCTTGACGTAATTAAGTAATTATTTGTGGCAATATACGCTATAAAATAGATGCATCTTCATTGTTTTAATGATGCTCTTTTACAGTACAAAAAGTATAGTGCATTATGATCATATGGACAACATTTTCGTGTGGAACGCATTGATTCAAAGAGAGTCACATATGATTGTGGAGTCATGGCTAACTTCACACAAGATAGCTGAGCAAGTGCTTCAGATACCAATCTTCTCTCCTCACAGTTGGATTATTGTGTCCAAAACGATACGCGACATCTATGAAGTTGATTTCAGACGATTTAGTATTTTCATTCTTGATGTAAAATGGTTTAGAACTATTTACAACGGTCCCCATGCGACAGTGAGAAAAGATAGTAGCAGTTTCTTTGCAATAAACTCCACCAAACATTGGACCGATGAAAGTGATACTTTTGTTCTTCCCGAGCACTGTGAGCAGGTGCATACTAATGATTTAATTAATCGAAGCTTTCGTTTTTAAAGATTCATTGATACATGTACTTGAGCATAATTTCATATATATAAATGATGACATTTGGCACCCATCTTCAATATAGGTGGTTTTTCATCCGGATCGTTCTGATCCAAGATGGTGGTACGTGATCCAAGTTGCACCACAAAGTAAGCAAATTTTTAAAGATAGAGATGTGGATATGGAGATGCCACTACTAATGCCGGATCCAATTGATGAATCTAGTGAAGAAGATGAAGATCACAATATGAGCCAAGAGGAAGATGCGCATAATGACATCACACGGCAGGAAGATGGAGATCACGATATTGAGGAAGAAGACAACGATCATCAAGAATCACCACACTTTATTGAAGAAGATGATCAAGTACTTTTAGGTGAACGTACGATGCTAGAGTACGATGATGATATAGGAGATCAACTCGGTATAGAGTTGGAGATCGACTTATCTGGTACCTTAGACTTGGCTCAAGATGAAACAGTTGATGTAAATGCTCTTAATTGATTTTTTTCATCTCAAACTTGGACATGAATATATGAGCTTCAAAGGCTTGATGTACATGCTCTCATATTTTTATTCTCTATGAGATCAAACATGTATGAAAATTTAAAAAAATTTATCATTGGAAAAAACTAACTTTTAAGGCCTATATGAGTAAAAAACCTCTTTGGAAAATGTCGTAATAAAATAGTATATCAGTGTCGCTATATAGCAACACTGATAAGTCACTATATAGCGACCTTTGTAATAGTCGCTATATGTGACGTTTGCCTAACGTCGCTATATAGCGATGCTTTATGGGACACAGTTTTTATACCAACGATTAGCGCCCCACGCACGCAATAGGATCCGTGTGTAGTAGTGTTTGTATGCTTGTTTCTAGTATGAACTCTATATTATCTCCATGCACTTCACCACACAGATGTAGAATACAATATTGAAATTTAATTTTAAAGTACAATGTTGGGCATTTAATATTGCTAATGTTTGGCACAAAATGGATTGCATCTTATCATGTCTTTTCTACATTTCTCCAATTTACACTACGAATTGAATGACACTATCTTTACATGTAACTTGCAAAATGCATAATTTGCCATAACTTCATCTATGTATATAATCTAAAAAACAACAACCTATCTATTTAAACTTGGTCTTGATCAATAGATTCTCAAATATTCTCCTCTTGAAAGATCTATGCTTCCTTGGAACTTAAGGATAAGAATGAATTATAAAAGGAAATATGGGTCTTAGGTTCATAGATTCTATTAAATAAATATTATGTCCTTGCATGACTATTTTTTATCTTTTAAAAGAAAAAAAGTAGTCTGTATTGTTGATATCCTTTAAAGCTTCCCCACCTTCTACATGCAAAGTTAAATAAAACTATTCCAATCATACCATTTTTCCAAATTTGAGCATTTGCTCTTTTTTCCTCCCACAATTCTTTAACAAGTCATCATTATCTCCAGGTCCCTTCCTTGTAGCTCTCTTCATATTGTGATGAAATTTTTATCCATATGTCATGCACAGGTATAACAAAACTGGATAACATGACTTTGATATCTTTAAGTATTATAAGATGCTTAGCCAAATAGAATAAAAATAATACATGAAAACATTCTTAGATTTTTTCAAAGAATATACAATTCGTATTCTCAAATTTTGTGTTATATGACCTTTTACTACATGTTTGATGTTAGTGCCTTTTTATTAGTGTGTAGGTATCATCTCAAAAATCCATTATCACGGTTTCAAGCATGTGTGATTGGACAAAATACCCTGCATTTTGTCATTAAAAATACACCTATTTACTAAAAGGAGATCTACCATCAATATGTCATTAGATTTATTTATTCTTTTGAAATCATTATATATTCCTTCTAGCTAAGAGAGAATCTAAATATACTAGCCCATAAGGCTGCATCATCCAAAGCCAAGTGTTTAGCTATCCTTCCTTAAGAGCACATATTTATAGGATGCAAAGTGGCTAATTATACTAATCGACCAACAAACATTTGAATATTGCATCTTGGAACAAATATGCAAATTATTAAATATTGTTGTTCTATTATATAATATCTAGATTTATGAAATTTTCATGCTTTTTGCTACATTCGCTTTATATAAGCCTATCTTGAATTAGATGACTTAGAAGCCCCTGGTCTAATGTATTATCTCCTTGCTCATATCTTCATATAGATAAACTCTAGATCCAACAATGTGGCACATGATTTTGCCAAAAAGGTTATATCCATGAAGGCATCAATAATAAATCTACATGTAGCTTTGTGGCATATTAGATAGCAGAGGAATGATATCCAGAAAAAAACTTGGTCATGAAAACAAAATCATAACCTTCCCTTAAAGAGAAAAATTTCTTTTATGTTAAGGGTTTTCTTTTTCTTTTTAAACTTGATCTTTCTCCTCTTCTCATATAAATATTTTACAGAAAAACCAAAAGACATTGTAGAGAGGCATGATTTACATGGCTACGTGATACCTTTTGTGACAATTATGAAGTACCAATTTTTTCCTTAAGACAAAAGGCATTAAAGGGTACATGCTTCATGGCAAACATCCTGTCCATGAACTCTATCCCTCGTTTAGCTAGTTTTCATCTACTTTTAGAATGCAACACTCTTCCAATACGTTTAGTACCTCATCCCTTAGACCTTAGTCACTTTAGAAGAAAAAAAAAGCTATAAATCATTGTCAATGATTGGCAAGGGATTTAAAGTAGGGATTTGAGTTGATTTAAACTAGGGATTTGAGTTGATTTTTTTAAAAACAATATTGCTCAAAAAATTATCCAATGACTGCTTTTTCTTTTTTGGTGATTGGATTAATAGGTACATGCCTAACAATACATGTCTTTTTCTACTATTTGATGCTAAATTTACTTATGTAGGTATATGATATGATGAAATGGGATACGAAGTGTTATATTCTCGACACTTGTACATGGTATACCATGAAGTGTGCTGAGATACCAAGTTTTATATTCTCAATCAAGTCAATTCCACATGTTTGCTATAAAAGTAGGTATTGTTAAATATTCAAGTCATATAATTAGACTAAACTCCACTAGGAATATATTTCTTGATAGAAGTCTATTTAGTGTTTCTTGATGAAAAGATAAAATAGATTGAAATCCACCTAAAAAATATTCTTAATAGAAAATGTTTTATAAAAATCCTTGTTAGGTGTTTTTCTTAAAATCTCTACCCCAACTAGTGCTCTTTTTTATGATTTCTCACAAGGCAGGATCTACAAAATTTTTTCTATCATAGTTTTTCTTTATTATATAATTATGTGGATCCTTTTCTTATACCCTATTCTCCCTTTTTGAACAAAAGAAACTATTTCATTTACTCAAAAAGACTCGTATTCAATGTACTCTTGTAACTATTTAACTAAAAAAGAAAATTCTAGGGAATTTAGCTATGAACAAGTCTATAAATTTCATTTTTATGGTATTAAGTAATATATCTTTCAAGATCATGGAGTTAAACATTCAATTTACTCTGCCATGGATTAATTTCTAAGAATTAGGTAGGAAATATGCTTTTCATACAAGTTTTTGTCTGAATTTTAGCACAATTGATGACAAAAGGGTGCATGAAACACATAACATATAATATTAGGCTATCCTATATAGTGGCCAACCCTCTT
The DNA here is from genome assembly GCF_047967505.1 of Dipteris shenzhenensis. Lineage (NCBI taxonomy): Eukaryota > Viridiplantae > Streptophyta > Polypodiopsida > Gleicheniales > Dipteridaceae > Dipteris > Dipteris shenzhenensis. The sequence goes on along the minus strand of NC_141620.1, from coordinate 43,100,346 downwards.
GTAAAAAGTAACCAAAATTTGGTGTTCCTATTGGCATAGAGGGTAGTTTGTTTTTTATGAGGTCCTACCTATATATGTGTGTGTATATATACATACATACATACATACATGCATATAGATATGTGTGTCTGTGTGTGTGTGCACGCATGTGCGTGTGTGTGTGTGCGTGCACACATGCATGTGCGTGTGCATGTGCGTGTGCGTGTGCATGTGCATGTGCACACACACACACACATAGACGCTTACACGCATGAACATGCACACACACATGCATGCATGCACACATGCATGCATGCACACACACACACATGCACATGCACACGCATGTACGCGTGCACACACACACACACACACACACACACACACATGGACACCTATATCCCATTAGTTACAATGGATATGAAGTCAGGCTGAATTTTTAATGCATGGTAATGCTACCATTTTGTTCCTTGATACAATATGTGAAATTAAAAATGATATATTTACCTCCACCTCCTCTCTTACCATCACCACTTCCTTCATCTCCATCTCTACCTCCACGTCTACCAATTCCTCTTCCTTTCCTACATGCCTTCTCCCTCTCCTTAAGACACTACATTTCCCTTCACCCCCTCTTGACTGTTTGAACCCCCTCCTTCACCTCTTCCTTTTGCATTTGGTGTCTTCCTTTGTATTCTCCTCTCTGTCCTACGTCTATATGGACATCCTTCTTCACAATTGTCCCATGTCCACTACCACAGAAATTCATTTTTCACATATATCCATATAGTTCTAGATGCACAAATGCATGCATGCACATATGCACCCATGCACCCATGCAAGAACACACACATGTGTGCATGCACGTGTACACACACACACACATGTGCACATGTAGGTGAATGCAGACAAGTGTATGTGTGCGCGCACACACACATGCACTTATGTGCACATGTAGGTGCATCCACACACACACACATGTGTGTGTGTGTGTGTGTGTGCGCATGCATGCTCGTCAACACACACACACACACACACACACACACACACGTGCACATGTACATGCACATGCACATGCACGTGTGCATGTGCACACACACAGACACAAAAGCATGTACATACACACATGCATGCATGCACATGCACACACACATACATACACACAATTCTTGCATATGCCCACACATACATAAGTGTGCATGCATGTATGTTGCCTACATAAAGACACACACACGTGCACATGTGCACACAAAAGTTCACAGGCACACTCACGTGCACACATACATACACAAATGCACACACACACGCGTGCACACACACACGCATGCATGCATGCACAGATGGATAGATAGATAGAAAGGTAGAGAGAGAGAGCGAGAGAGAGAGAGCGAGAGAGAGCGAGAGAGAGAGAGAGAGAGAGAGAGAGAGAGAAATAATAATATAAAGTAGTGAATTAATTTTAAAACTAGGATGATATCCAATCAAATGAGTGTCCACCTGATTCCCTTTAGCCATCAAAATTCAACCATAAGAATCTTCTTGTACTTGAAATGGAAGCCAACTAAATTCGTTATTCTTGTCCTATCTAGGCTTCCTTTTCATAATTATCATGAAAGGGTGATCGGATGCCATCTTGTTTTCTCTCACTTGCCCACCTCATGACTTGACTAACAATTAGGTGGCTTAAAAGGAAACCTACTTTTTTGCAATTCCTTTCCAAACATTCTCTTTTAGTGGTTTTGGATTGGTTAATTTTGTTGTGGGATTTTAAAATTAAATTGACACTTTCTTTAACCAGTTTCATGTCAAATAGAAATAGAAAACTTCAAGCAAGAAAGTTTGGTGGTGCACGCACATTAATGCATATAATGTATAAAACATATGTAGAATATATAGCTAAAGCATGGTTTGGAAAATGCTTAATTGACTTAGATACTAGGTTCAATGTATGGAGCTTAATGTTTTTGAAATAATTGCTATGTGAAAGCTAGATTTGATAGGAGAAAAAAAACCCTAGTAAAGGGATTTAGTGGCCTCTTTTTTAGTGTTTTCCTCATCCCAAAAAATTAACAAAGGTCTTTTTCCTCGCAAAACTTTACTTTTTAATTTAATTTTACATTTATTATTTATACATATAATTTTTTATTATTATCTCTTATACAAATGATAAGTGAATATCCCACTAGACAATGGCCAGGCATTAATAACTTTGCTTTGTGTGCAAGTGACCAAGAGAAAATATTCAAGAAGAAAGAATCATTAGCTATAGGAGATACTAAAATATCCAAGAAGCAAGAATCATCAGCTATAGGAGATATTAAAATCTTAAAAGGTCTCTTACTACCTAGTTTAGATCTAGCTTTACTAGTCTTAAGTTTCTTGAATCTTCATATCTTCTTTATAATTTAGTCTCCTAAAACTATAGATAAGATATTAATTACCCCCTTGCAAAAATTGAATCATTTAAACACCTTTATTTGTATTATCATTTCATGCTTACAGCTCCTAATCCCATCGTGGGTCTGTGCTTGTAATCCAAAGATTCTTGATGTTGTTTCGTTTGTCCAATCTTGGTTCACACATCAAGGAGAGGATCCCCAAATGAAGGAGAGGGTCACCACATTAAGGAGAGGGTCACCACATCAAGGAGTGGACCATGAAGATAGGTCTACCATGAGAATCCTTAGATATGAATAAGTTTATGTATGGTTGAGGGATATCTAAGCATCTTACTCCAACTATACATCATCCAACATAACTTGGGAAGCAAGAGGTGGGAATATAATCAAAATAAATATAGGACAAAACATGGATTTCTTTAAAACAATAAGTTGCAAAATAATTGCGCATGTTATATCTCTATCACGACTTTTGAGACCTTTAAAAAATTCCAAAGATCAAACATAAACCTTATACAATCTTGATATTGGCCTTTGAATGTGAGTGCATAGAATGTTTCCATTTAGCCAAACCATTTCTATATAATATACCAAAATCCGTCGTAGGAAATTATTTGGATGATTTTTCTATATAAGAACTTTCCATTCTCCATGGAAACTTTAGCAGCAATAATCTTTCCTTGAGGCATTTTGGCAAGGTCATAAAAGGTTCAGAAGATAGAGGCCAACAGAGATGAAAGCATATTGCTTTGTGTTAGTTTGACACATTGGTTTTTCTAGTTGCACTTATGGCACATTGAATGGCCATCTATCCTAGAGGAGCTGCAAAACATCAAGGAGTCAAATTTTTTAAGTTTTACCCTTCTAAATGAATATGCTAAAAATAGATTGAGTATAAGAATAAGTCTATCTCATATATCCAATTGTCCTCTAATTATTCAAAGAAGTAGATGACATTCCTTTTTAGTTGGATCAACAATGGTATATCCTAGAATAAGCTTCAAGCTAGATCTTCCCCTTGCCACAACTGATTCTTTCGATAACTTCTTGAGGTTTATGTAAAAATATAATTCTGGTTACAAAAGCTTGCTGTTGGCAATATTCCTCTCTAAACAATGTCTCAAAGTTGATATTTATATTTTGACCTTTCATTTTGATAAGTTATGATCACACATCCTCCTAATGGGATTAGTGTATGCCAATGAGCTTAGATACTCCTTTGGAGTTTGGTGATTTACACAAATTTGCTAAATTAAAGATTATTTTCACTTGGCATTTGTGCTTTAAAAGAAGGGGCGAGCAGGAAGGATTTGTAGTTACTTATAGACTCTCATGGTTTTGGGAATCAACTACCTAGCATTATTGAAGTTAGAATGTGCAAACATTAACTTTAATAAATTATGTCCACTTCAATTGATGTACATTACATTACTTTTCAAGTGGTCTTAGTAGAAACCTTTAGAGGTTTTTTCAACAAAAGATCTATACTAGTGCTACAAAGTCCCTTTTGCATGGCTAAAGTCACAATGAGTTATTCTATTCATAAGCTTTCACATGAGCATTGATGTTAAATAGTTTTGACTTATCTTAAAACCCTAAGATAGCCTTCACCATTGTTCTTGAAGCATTGATTTATTGCATTCTATTCACAAGCTTTCACATGAGCAGTGATGTTGGATAGTTTTGACTTCTAAGAGGATCTCAATAAGAATATTGCTTAATGCAGCATTCACCATTGTTCAAGCATTGATTTTTTTGCATTTTAGTTCGTTTCTCTGCATCCAAGTCCTTAAAGTACCTGTCTTAAGGTGGCTAAACATTTTGAATCACCTTACATTCTATTAATAGGGGGCACGAGGTGCTGGGAGAAATGCTCTTTTCTAAAAGAGAGTAGGTGTAAAAAGGGAGGCCTCGAGTCAAAAGCTAGAGTCTTGTAAAGCTAGATAGAAGACTCTAAGAAGCTAGGCACAACCTCTTAGTGGTAGAAATCAAAGGCAACACAAAAGGCATCCTCAATTAAGAAAACGTTGTGGGGCAAAGCTGGAGTCCGAAAGGGAAGACCGTAAAGAAACGGGTCCATCAAAGATGCCGTAAGGGAACTATGAACAAGGGGTCTTCTTTAGGGGTCCCTTATGGGAGATATAAAGGAGAGGAGGTGGCGGGTATGACACGAGGCAATGGGCCTTTGAAATATTAAGGTGAAGGTGAAGGTTTGTCTTTGAAATATTAGTGAAGGTGAAGGTTTGCCCATGCACGCGACGTACTTCACGAAGGTCAGCAGCTCGGCTTTTGATCCAACCCGGCTATGGCTTCTCACCAGCTCGATCATCTCCTCTCCTGCCTCCTCGACCCCGTCGCCTTCTCCAACTACAGCCTCGGCCTCCCCGCTCCCCTCCTATCGTCTTCACCGCCTCCTTCCCCTTCCCCTCAATTCCCGCATCATCCCATTGATTCCTTTACCCTTCCGCCTTCTCTTCCCCCCTCGCCTCCCAATATTTCCTCCTTGCACCCTCCCTCGGCCTCTCCCGACGACCTCTACATCTTTCTGAATCAGAATTTCCAGCACTCAGAGCGGCCTGAGTCCTTATTGCCGGACTTCCATCTTTCTCCCGAGAGTTTGGAGAATTCTGACTATATAGATGATAGCTGGCTCCTGTCGTTGCCTCTCTCTTCGCCTGGAACTTCATCCCCATCAGATCATTCAGGAACAATCGATTACCCCTGCACAACTTCTTCTCTTTCTTTGTCCTGTTCCGGAGGTGATGATGGGATTTGTAGAGAGCAGCAACTCTTTGAAAAGAATCTTAATTCTGGTTCAACTACTTCGCATGTTCGCCCTTCAAGTCCCTATGCTACCAATAAAGAGCAACAAAGATTATCGGCATGTTCGTCCGATTACTCGTCTCGGTATGCATGATGCCTTGGATCACCGATTGCCGGCTATAACCAGTTTTGCTGCAGGGGAAGCAAGTAAAATGCCATCAATCATCGTCACGACGACCCACACATTCTCTGATTTATTTCATGTCCCGGATGTCTGCAGGGAAAGGGAAAGAAGTAGAGACGATATTCAAGATGAAACCAGGTACATGTTCGTGACGAGAAGCGATGAGGACGTTTTGGATGATGGATTCCGATGGAGAAAGTATGGTCAAAAGACTGTTAAGAACAGCATTCATCCAAGGCAAGTTCTCCTAAGTCCTAACGCAATCCGCTTATCGGGACTGGAGCATGTGAGTGAAGCTATCGAGTCTGTGCTTGTTTTGTCATGCACTACACGTGAGTCCGATGAGCTATTTTCTGTGATGCTCGTAGGAAGGTATACAGTGTATGCTTGTTTCGTCATGTATATAGGAATGACTTGGTGCAACGTTATTATAAAACGCATTATTACGGACTAGTGATAACTCAATTTCGAGATGTCATGAGTGAAGCAATCGAGTTTGCGTTACACTTTGATTGAAACAAGCATTGAAATTTGAAAGACTTAGTTTTCTCTTGCAGAAGCTATTTCAAGTGCTGCTATGGAAAGTGTCCTGCACGGAAGCAAGTCCAACGATCCATTCAGGATCCTGCTTTTGTATTGACTACTTATGAAGGCAGACATTCCCACTGGGCTCCTGTTTTATAAACGTCACAGGGAACTGTGTGCTTTTATACTAAGACTCGTGCATACGTGCAATAGCCTTAGCCTCACGTCGTTCTGGAGTCCTCTCTGTCCATAATTTGAGAGAGCAGATGGCTATCTCAACGACCGTAACACTTCCCACATTCTATGGTGTACAAACTGCTGTGATGTACAAACTCCTGTGATATACAAACTGTAAACTGGTGAACCAAGGTCCAAGACAGTTAGCAGCGTAATCTTGGTGAAACATTCAGGCAGATATTGCCGATAATTTGTACAAAACAACGCAATGTAAAAAGAACATTTAATTTCGATTTGATATGAAATCTTGCATCACGATACCTAAAGGTGCTACGTGTGAACAAAATTCATATCCAACTGTGCATAATGGGAACTGTAATGCAACCAAATTGCTCACACTCCTATTTATGAAGAAAAATTCCTAGTCCCCAACATAGAACAACAAACACTAGCCCCAACACAGGATGCGCCCCTCTCACCCTCCTCCCCCAACACGCACACAACCTTACCCACAAACCTAACCTAAGCCTAACCTTCCAACCCTCCATGCAAACATTCATACACATAGTGCCTCAGGGACAGATGGGTCACTCATAAATATGTAAGCATAGCACATGAGTTCAACAGAACGAGTTTTTAAATTCCCTTTTAATAGATTTTCCACGTACAACAAGGTATCATATAAAGGGGGTATTAAGAGATTGAATAGAAAAAGGGTGTGTTTTATTCAAAATAAATTTATAGAGAAGGGATTTTACAAAATAGGCCCTGATTGCACGTGATATATAGGGTTTATACATAGTGGCCTCCCCAAGCATAGTGCAGAGAAAGGTTGAAGGACCACACACAAACACAGATACACACACACAGAGCTCGAAGCAATGATGGTGAGAGTAGGAATAGTGAGTAGGGGTAGTTAAGAAGGGGTGGCAAGATTAGTGAGGAGGGTATTACAAGGGTGAAGGGCAACATTCAAGGTAGAAGAGAGGGTAGTCAAGCAAAAAACTTTGGGGTAAGCAAAAGCATGGGGTATGGAAAGTGAGCAATAGGGGCATAGTGCATAAGAGAGAGACAGAGAGAGAGAGAGAGAGAGAGAGAGAGAGATGTGCCCTCCCCTTTCTTGTCACTAACCTCCCCTCTTCTCGATCCTATGTTAATCATCCTTTTCTTGTTCTTTTTCACCCATGAGAGAGAGAGAGAGGGAGGGAGGGAGGGAGGGAGGCTGGGAGAGAGAGAGAGAGAGATCTAGAGAGAGAGAGAGAGAGAGAGAGGGAGGGAGAGATGTGCCCTCCCTTTTCTTGTCACCACCCTCCCCTCTTCTGTACCTTATGTTAATCATCTTTCACCTCTTCCTTTTCACCCATCCAAGAGAGAGAGAGAGAAAGAGAGAGAGAGAGAGAGAGAGAGAGAGAGAGAGAGAGAGAGAGAGAGAGAGATGTTCCCTCGCCTTTCTTGTCACCAACCTCCCCTCTTCTCCACCTTATGTTAATCATCCTTTGCTTGTTCCTTTTCACCCGTGGGAGAGAGAGACAGAGAGAGAGAGAGATGCCCTCCCCTCTTCTCCACCTTATGTTAATCATTTGTTGCTTCTTCTTTTTCACATGTCCCCACTTCACTCATACATGCAAATACTAGTGGGAATTTTGATTTTTCAATGAGTAGGAGAAAATTACCTATGAGTGTTCCAAATTTTGGGGAGGAATAGGAAGAGTGACATTTAAACAAGACTTATTGAATCACCCAAATGAAACAAAAGTACAACCTACAAAAGGCTACCTTGCATATATACATTGCATATATACATAAGAGCACATGCCTAAACTAGAAATTATTTATGAAACAATTGGGATCTACACATTATGAGCATAGTACAGGCTCAGGTATAGATAGTTTTAGAGTCAATGCAAGCTTGGGTATAGCTACGTTTAGGGCATTTCCTGTATATAGCTAATTTTTTGACCCATAACTTATGCATTGCCCATCAAAATTTGACAAAATTGGTCTCCAAGCAATACATACATTCTAAACTTGAATATGAGACCATGTTAATATATAATTAACATTTTTAATGAGATACTTTAATCATTAGAAGTACTATGTTACATGAGAAGCATGTATTCTAAATAGACGTTGGATGGACAAAAGCAACCATCACAGCCACCCTCATCCACGTTTAAATCAACTGAACAACACCATCAAAAGGCAAAAGAAATTCATTGAAACTCCTTGTCTCTACACATTCAATTCATACACTGGCCACATTTCCTCCAGAAGCCTAACAACCTCAAAAAGAAAACTAGTGAACTACATAGCCCAACATGATGCTCCTACCAACTGAGCTCAAGCTCACAAAGCATTCAAATTCATAATCCATCCAATCCCACAACTCACCGGACAACCACCCACAAAGTGGCCACGGTCAAAATCTTATCATGTCTTTCCAAGATCAACATCAAGTACTAGAAATGATGTAGCCCGCCATCTCTGCTCTTACAGAACCACTTCACTATTTATTTCCTTCTCTTGCTCATAGAATACTCCAAGCTCATGACTTCATGTTGCTAGCAGTCCATCCAACACAAAATCATACCATAGCTATTCCTCAAGCTTTTACTAAGCAATAGCTCATAATCAACCACGTACAAGCCCACACAAAAGACACCTCAAGCAAAGACTTCGGCCTCCTCAATCCCATGCAAGCCCACATCCCCCTAGCAAGCATTCCCAACCAAATCTCCTAAGTCTTTATCAATAGCAAAGCTGGTAACAAGGTGGATGATCGAAATCCCATCATAACCTCTCTCGCTCTGACTGGTCCTTTTGTTTCTTAGAAACCCAATGGACTCATGCATAGCTCCCTCCGTTGGCATGATGATCCCCAGTGCTGTAGTAGCTTCTCCAACCCAAAACTCACAACCACAGCAATCACCCTGTCTAGTCGTTTTTCTCGGTTGCTCTCACAACATCCTAGAGCTCACGGTACTCATGATCTCCTCTGTCTAAAAAACTTCATGGTACGCAATACACACACTGACTAAGTAGCTCCTTGCCTATATACATTGCATGCGCCATCTGCTTGCCACAGATAGTTGGCTCCTCCATTAGCTCACAGTCTTGTGATCTCATCTACTAGTAGCCAAGGAGCTCTCCTGCAACGTAGTCCTTCAGCAAGCCTCCCTCCATGCTTTAGCCAACGCGATTGCCGCTTCTGGTCCTCCTTCCTTAGAATTCCACCAGCGAACTCTCACGTCTCCTCAACTCGGCATCTATCCAAAGCAACTCTTGACATTCTAGTCTTCTAGCTTGCTCCTGTTTTTGAGTTCACACCGCCAGCCACTTTTCTATTGTCATTACGCACCTCCAGCTCTCTGTCTTGCATTCGCTATTCTTTATGCTAGGTACTGGAAGGCAGCAGCTCCGTGTTGTTGCTCACGCTCCATCCCTTGCTGCTGTAAAACAATGCCAGCCAGCCCTTTCCTTCCAAGATCCTCTGTAGTAGTGTTGCCTCCCCCTCCTGAGCTTTTTTCCACCGCCACACAGCTCCTTTGTGAGCTCCCTGAACCACCGAGCTCTCACTCCTCCTCCTGAAGCTCATCCTTTTTGCGCAATGATCCTCCAGGTGCCCACGATCTCTGTCGTGAATCTTCTTGCAAGCTGTCATCTCCATCTACGTCCAGCTCATCAACTAGAAGCCTCCCTTCATCCTCACGTAGCCACATTTGCCTGCATGCCTTTTTGATTATAGCCACGTCATCACCTTATTTTCCACCACTCTTGCACCTTGCCTCAAAAACATTACACCAAGACCATTGATGCCCCAAATCCATCCTTTTAACACACCAATGCATGCCAAAAGCACTTAGCACCATATTGCCCACCGACTATCTGCATATGATGAACACCATCCTGACACAATGGATTTTCAAGACAACCACGACAAAAAAACGCTCATGCCCTCATACAAAAAGGATTCGAGACAACCATGAAGAGTGCATACCATCCCTCAACAAAACACCATCACCCTTTGGATACCATGCTCTAGAGTGACTCGTGCACCCACATTGCAACTCATCATCTCCCAAGAGTCCCTACAAGAGTATCTACATCTCAAGAAAATATATCATCAGTGTGGAGTCCGTTATGAGGGTGTACATAACTCAAAGCCACCACCAATGTGCTATGTACTTAGCTATGCACCTGCCTATCAACATGCAACAAGTGAAAAACATTTTTTCATTTTTATCCACACAACGTAAAGGATACATCAATTTATTTAAAGACATCAATAATTTATTCTACACATACATGCAACCATTAGACATTTAAAACTACATGGTGGTCTTAGAATATTTAGCGTTGACCATATTGGTGTCCTGATTCAACCTAGAATGGTCAAATTGTTAGAAAATATTCAATTTATGAACGTGTAGAGATCTTTGAATAGATCCATAACTATTCACAATTTTAAATTACTTCTTTTTCCATGCATTTTCTTCCTATAAAGCCCATGATCATGTCAAAGTTGATTGCATTTCATAATCCATAGCATCAAACATGCTAATGTGCCCTTTGGCCTATTTTATTTTTTAACATTTTAGGCCACATTGCACTTGCTCTGGGGGAATCGGTATATTCATTTTGTTGATTTGTTTGCTAGAGGGGGGAAACCATTGCAGCCAAAACTTCACATCTCCCATGTGTGGCTTTCAATTTCTCATGCCTCTTGCTCTAGCAGATATTGAATAAGGTACATGAAAAGTCAGGTCTCCCTACAAGCAGGTATGGTGCAGTGTACTTCCTTCCAACACATATTTTAGTTGGCATTAACTCCCTCATTTATTTGGGTAAGTTGGACTCATAGTCTTTCTTTATTTGCTCACTTTAGAAGCTAGTTGATCTCTATTCTAGTGGTTCACTCATTGTCATTGCAAGGTGCATCTTATCATGGCTTGCAATAAAACTAGATAGAGGTTGAAAGGTAGGACAACTAGAAAACTTCATCAACTTGGCACAAGGACAAGATTGTGGGGTAAGAAAAAAAAAGGCACAGGCTCAAAACGTCAACACTAGAAGATACATTTGCAATGTTTGTTGAGGGAGAAAAAATGTGAAGAAAAGAGACTTAACACCATATTAGTATGTTTGGGAAAATCTAGATATTTTGGGGAAATGAAATATAGAGAGAGAGAACCTTATAGTCTCGAGGGGTGCACTATTACAAAACACTAGATACGATGTGCATTCAAGGGGTATTAGAAAAACCCCTTATCTATAAATTTTGCATGGATAAAAAGACCCCTTTTTTAAATACAAATTTACATATTTTCTTCAAATTTCAATTAAAATCCCCCATATGTAAATATATTTGCGTACATTTATCTTCAATTTTGGAATTAAAAATGCCCTTCATTTGAACTCACATGGTATACTTACATATTTTTGGGTGGACCCCCAAGGCTTATAGTTTCCCATTTTATGATCCCAGCCTCGTATCCTTCTCATCTATCTAGCCCATCTTCATCTTGGTTTAACGCCCTATTTTTCTATACCTACACTAGGCAATTGAGGTAAAGCATTTTCATGTATGAAGTCTTGCAAAATTGCTGCTGCCCTGACAGTTGAGATTCTTGATTTGGACCTTCCTCTATTATCATGAATGCTAAATTTTTTGCCACCCTTTGCCTTAGTGACTAAATCCCAATATGTACCATGGGATAATCTAGTAATATTGCGATATGCCTTATTGCAAATCTTTTTTCCATTTACGAGAGGTTTTCCCTTTTGTCTTAAACTTAGCCTTTTATTGCCATTCTAAAGAAAGCAAGATAGACTTGTGAGAAGGTATTCATTTCTTTCGCTTCCTCTTCTTTGCCACACGTGTCCTCTACATTCCCTAATGTCTGCAAGTTCAATGAAGCGCATACATCTTCGCTTGCAACATAGATATCCCAATGCATTTAACAAGTTCTCCTCCTCCATTATTCTCTTCCTCTTTGGTTGCTTTTGTGGATCTTCTTGGACTCACTTTCTCTTCATGCATTTGTATGACTGTTTTTGTTCCTCGTGCACGTTGTTATCTGTATTTATGCACTTCTTCTCCTCACATTTGTTTGTAACCAAGCATCCATGATTGGTCATTGCATCCTTGGCCATATCACAATCAAAGATAAATACTGAATAATCCTCTATTGATCTCATCCTCATTTTTAACATACTCTTAGGACCATTCAATGAATTCAATATTCTATGAGAGGATTGAGAACCATGAAACTTTTCCACTCCAGAGAGAACATCACTCATTGGGACATCTTGCATGGCTTTCACAAATCCACAAGCTTGATTGGAACCAGGTTTGTTAATATGCATGAACTCATTCACACCTGACAAGACATCACTATTGAAACCTTTGCCTTTCTCACTATGCAAGAATTCATCCACCCCAGATAAGGCTTCGCTTCTAAAATCTTTTTGTTTCTTGGAACCAATGAACTCATCCACTCCAGATAAGATGTCACTTCTATAATTGAGTACATTGAAATCATCCATGTTTGAAGTGATAGAGCTTGGCACATGGGCACGCTTTTTAGGTCCTTTGATATTGTAGTATACCTTGTCTTTATCATTGAAAACCATGTGCCTCTTACTCATGTTTAAAAATTGCATGCTCCATCTCATATTCTTGCCTACCTCATAGTAGGGATCACATAAGGATGTTATGTTATCAACCATACCATCATCAGTGACTTTTAGAATCCTCATCTGTGCAAATGACCATTGCTCCACTTGTTCAAATCCCAATACTTCACCTTCTACTACATTCTTATTTGCAAATGATCTCATTTGTAAAATGTCCCCTATAGTAAAATCCAAGGTGGTGCACTTTGTATTCTTGATAATGTCTATTGCATAAGTCTCGTCTCTGTCCCATGCTATATATGATTTGTTGGATGTATTGTAGGGCATAACATCTCCAAGTGTTTCCATATCTCCACATTTATACTTGAGCTCAACATGCGCACTAAGAATCTTTGATACAGTAACTGCCACCTTATCTTCGCCAAGTCTTTGAAAGTGGCAAATTGAATTGGGATCACTATCATGGATTGTAGCAAATGCAACTACTTCTCTTTTGCTACATAAAATCACATCCATCCCTGGAACAAAATCTATAGCCATCCCCTTTGTGAGAGTCCTTTGCAAGCAAGCTGCAGCATCAACAATTACATAAAGATTAGTCTCTTTTTAATAATCTACTCATTTATTATAATTTTTAATAGTACTTAATTTATTGGTGGGAGAAGTTATCCGATCAAGTACTCATCAGATGGATATGCAACTTTGCATGCAACTCAATAACGCCTAGTTGAGGTGCATGCAAAGTATTGTGCCCATCGGCTATTCTTTGCATGGTATATCACGCATTAGTGTGATGCATAACCATAAAAAAACACGCTTTTAGTTGTGTTATCCAACCAAGTGCTTATTGGATGGGTGTACCACTTTGCATGCAACTCAATACCACTGATCTTGAGGCACATGCAAAGTATTCTACCCATCAGATATGCTTGTCATGGTCGAGGGAGCATTGAATACCATTTTTACCTTAGTGTCATGCACAACTGTAAAAAAACACGGTCCTAGGTGTGTTATTCGAATAAGTGCTTATCGAATGGGGGAACCTCTTTGCACACAAGTCAATACCACCTAGGTTGAGGTTCATGCAAAGTATTGTGCCCATCAGATATGATTTGCATTGTGAATCACGCATTATACACCATTTTTATCCTTATGATATGCACTACCATCAAAAAACACGCTCCTAGGTATGTTATTCGAACAAGTACTTATGGTATGGGCACATCACTTTGCATAAAAGCCAACACCACATAAGTTGAGTCATATGCAAAGTATTGTTTCCATCAGATATGCTTTGCATAGGCAATCATGCATTATACACCGTTTTCGCCTTAGTGTCATGCACAACCATCAAAAAACATGGTCCTATGTGTATTATTCGAACAAGGGGTGGTAGCAAGCTAAGGGTGTCCACTTCCGGACCACTTTCGGGTGAGTGTGACACCCGCTCGAGTGAAAATACAAAGGTTTTGCTTCGGTCTCGAATACCTCGATCGAGGTATAAGCTCCAATGAAAATCACACATGAGCACAACCGAGCCTAGCCAATACCTCGATCGAGGTACGTAGCTTTTTCACCGGACCGAGCCTCCACCTCGATCGAGGCTTGCTGGCAAGCCAGCTATACATGCCACATCTACCTCGTTCGAGGTATTGTGGCAATCCAGCTCAACCTCGATCGAGGTCAGGTGGCATGTCCAGCATACCTCGATCGAGGTATGTGCCATCCGACAGGGCAGCCAACAGGGCGGATGACATACCTCGATCGAGGTATGCTGGACACATGACTTGGCATCCCGCTTCTGCCAACACACCACGATCGAGGTATCGTGGCATGTCAAAACCTCCATCGACGTGGATGTACCGAGATGTATGGGCATGTCACAATACCTCGATTGAGGTATCGTGGCATGGCAATACCTCGATCGAGGTAGATGTACAGAGATGTATGGGCATGTCAAGAATACCTCGATCGAGGTATCGTGGCATGCCAACGAGATGTATGGTTATGTCAAGAATACCTCGATCGAGGTATATGTGCCGAGATGTATGGGCATGGAAAGAATACCTCGATCGAGGTAGCTAAACCCTAATTTTTCTTATAAAAGGAGAGCAACCCCCCTCATTTCGCATACCTCGATCGAGCTCTGCCTCATCCACCGATTTCGGATTTGCCGGACTTCGACGGAAAAGCGCGAGCGACAGAGAGCCACAAACGGACATCGACGGAGATGGACGGAGCAGGAGCGGGAGAGTCCAGGTAGGGTTTTTTTTAATGTAGCATTTTCTTTTATGTAGCATTTTCTTTTATGTAGAATTTGATTAAATTTTAGTTTAAAAGAAAAATTATAAAATGCATTTTAATGTTTTTCTGAAATTTATGAATTACGGGATTTTTTATTTAAAATGTGAAAATTAAAATTTTTTTTAAATAGAGCTTTTTTTAGTAAATAAAAAAACGTTCATATTATTAATTATAAAATATTTATAAATTTGAAATGTATTTGTAAATTTTTTTTTTAAAATTTTAAATTAGGACATTTATAATTTGAAATGTAAAAATTTTAATTTTAAAAAACGTAATTTAAAATTTTAGTTTATAAGAAAAATTATAAAATGCATTTTAATGTTTTTCTTAAATTTATGAATTATGAGATTTTTTATTTAAAATGTGAAAATTATTATTATTTTTTAAATAGAGCTTTTTTTAGTAAATAAAAAAAGTTCATATTAATAATTATAAAATATTTATAAATTTGAAATGCATTTGTAAATTTTTTTTTTTAATTTTTAAATTACGACATTTATAATTTAAAATGTGAAAATTTTAAATTTAAAAAACGTTTAATGAGGCATTTTTTATTAAAAATGTGAAAATGTTAAATATTTCTGTTTTTTTTATGTAGCATTTTCTTTTTGGTAGAATTTAAAAGAGAAATAATAAAAAATTTTAGGTTAAAAGAGAAATAATAAAAAATTTCTAAATTTGAAATGCAATATAATGTTTTTTTGAAATTTATGAATTACGACATTTTTTATTTAAAATGTGAAAATGAAATTTTATTTTCAAAATAGAGCTTTTTTAGTAAATAAAAAAACGTTCATATTAATAATTATAAAATATTTATAAATTTGAAATGCATTTGTAAATTTTTTTTAAATTTTTGAATTAGGACATTTATAATTTAAAATGTGAAAATTTTAAATTTAAAAAACGTTTAATGAGGCATTTTTTATTCAAAATGTAAAGATGTTCTATATTTCTGTTTTTTTTATGTAGCATTTTCTTTTTGGTAGAATTTAATTAAATTTTAGTTTATAAGGAAAATTATAAAAAATTTCTAAATTTATAATGCATTTTAATGTTTTTTTGAAATTTGTAAATTACGACATTTTTTATTTAAAATGTGAAAATGAGATTTTTTTTTGTTAAATAGAGCTATTTTTATTAAATAAAAAAACGTTCATAGGAATAATTATAAAGTATTTATAAATTTGAAATGCATTTGTAAAATTTTTTTTAATTTTTGAATTACGACATTTAAAATTTAAAATGTGAAAATTTTAAATTTAAAAAATGTTTAATGAGGCACAAGACTCGCTCGACTTATCAAATTAATAAGACATTTTGTATAAGACTCGCTCGACTTATCAAATTAATACACAAACATAAACCTACTAGTCAACTATTGGAGTTGGACATTAAAGATTGACTAGTGACATGGTTGGTGACCAAAGCTTGAAGTTGACTAGACACTTTGGGACAAGCAAGTTCTTTAGAAGGAAACTAGGTTTAAGCTTGGGTAATCATCCCTAATATATTGGGAAATTACTAATGATAAATCATCCTTTAACTATTTGGCAATTAGTAAGGATCGATTCTACTAGGAAATATGTTGAAGGCATATGTCCCCTATTAGTCAATAGATTGATTAGACTAAGCATGCATGATAAGGCTATAGCTTGGAAATGCCTAGATAGTGGCTTAGTCCAAATCTTCAATATCCCTTAAGAAGACATGAAATAGTGGCTTAGACCTTAAGAAGACATGGAATAGTTTGCAAATGTCTAATTCTTCTAAGTTATGCATAGACTCTAGCATAACTGAAAAAAGAATATTACAAGATTGAGAATATTTGGATGGGTCTTCAAGAACTCGAATATTACGGTCTATGCCTATAAGCTGTTTGAGATTCTTATGCTATCACTATGGCATGCTTTAGATCTAGCACTTTGATCATGTTTGTTGTCTAGTTCCATAATTCATCTACTTCTCTTATATGTATAAGAAGAAAGAAATACGCCATAGAGAAACTGAAAGTTTAACTAGAATACCTAACATTCATTGCACATGGGACTCTAGTGGATCTATATTCATTCCACATTCATGCTAATATATGCAAGTGTTTTGATCAACTATAGACCTAAGTTCAAATAGAGCCTGTTAATGACTGAATCTCTCCTAATCATCCCTTAATGATCATAGATAAGAGACTTAAGAGAGAGAGAACTCCATAACCTTCAAGAGTCGACATTTGAAGCATCCCATTCCATGTTGTTTGCTACATGGCAGCTCGCCATGTGGCACACATACATCCCTTTTTGCACCGTAGGGAAACCTATGACTAATGTTAACAACATTTATCTTGTCTTTTACAAATGACTAAGATGTTTTCCCAAAAAGACTTTGTATCAATAATCACGTGAACCACCTCATAACCAAAATAGTGCGGATGCTACATATCTCCTTTCCCTCATTGAAACTATGTCACACATGGAATGTCAACCACATGCTCAAGGAATTATATGCTAGTTTCATTGTAAGCAAGGGTGGTCTCTTTCTTGCTAGTCCAACCATAGGCAACGGTGATGCTTATTACTTGAGCTCAACCAAAATTAACATTAGTTATCGTATGCAACCCTCCCCATTGCATAGGGACATCCAAGGATTTAATTTTCAAAGTTTTTGAATCCTCTTCTAGGGATCTTGTGCCCTTTGTTGTTGCTACGTATGTGGATGATCTCATTCCAAAACTATTTTTACAACTAGAAGTCGAGTGAGTCTTATACAAAATGTCTTGAACCAAGTGATGATCTATAGGAATGGCCACTAGTTGAGGTGGATTGCCCAACCAAAATAGATAATATTGAAAAGGCTTAATTATTTTCTCAAAGTTCTCGCTTTAAAAGGTCTGTAGTGTGAACCCGCTCTCTTTTTTAATGTGTAGTCCGAGAAATACTAGATGCGCCTTGCTTGTGTATCGTTCAAAGTAATGTATTAGGTATCCTTCTATCTCCTCCATATCTATTGCAAACCCAAGGCAGTAAAGCATTCAAAGAAGGTCTTATTAACCAAACCTCTCCACTATCTGTCCTTAGTATAGGGGCCATTAGTGGACAATGTGGTCCTTACACCACATGTGGAAAAGTTTCATATTGGATAAAAAGTGAAAAAAGGGAAACATATAAGGAGAAAATATTTGAGACATCTAAGTTTTAAAATGCAACGACTAGAGTGAAAAAATTCTAATCAAATTTAAGAATTATTAATAATATTGATTAATATTGAGCCACACATTTGGCCCATCTACCGGTAGGTGCATAGGATCTACCTCATCAAGGAGTACGTACAAATAGTTTTCATTACGTAAATAGATTATAAGTCATATTAAATAGAATATTATTTTCATTACCCAAATAGAATATTAATTTCCATGTGTTTTTTTTGTGCATGCGCCAGCCACAGCGCACAGGTTCTAGCACCACTATTCGTATGCAGATAGAGATGCTGAGAGCTGAGATGAGGGCACTGCAGGATGCTAGGGCACCCCCTCACTTGGTTGCGAGCCTGGATTCAGTTATTGAGGCTCTGAGTCGATTGGAGACAGTTGAGGACGTTGTGGATAGCTTTCAGGCACAGGCCGAGGCGGAGATCACTGGTGGTGGCTTGGATTGGAGAGCGATTCGACAGTTGTTTGAGCGGGAGTCACATCACAGGGAGGCCTTGGACGACATGTTTTGGGATGGTCACACCGAGGGCCAGCGACCACGATCAGGGCTCCCCTTGCATATTTTACGGTGTAGGCACCCCATCATAGTAGCACACATTTATCCGAGATATCTTGCTGCGAATGGTGGTCGGTTGCCTCACAACCGCCAGATAGCCAGGTCGTTTGCCATGCAGCTTTATGCTGAGTTTGTCCTTGGTCATCGGGTGGACTACCTCAGTACCCGTCCAGGATCAGGAGTGGGACGTGGTAGGATGGGGCGTCAGGAGCGTCAGATTGTAGGTGTTCTCGGCGTCGACGCGAGGGACCAGAGTTGCACACCATCCCTGCACCGGCATTGCGAGCGGTGGGAGGACAGATTAGGGGGGATGTTCATTCAGTGGCATCATCCTTGCAGCACATGGTCTCGGCCCTATCGAGATCTATTGCGATTCCACCTCCCCCACCTCGATCATCGATGGAGCATCCCACATCTACACCACCTCCGACATCTACGGCGCCTTAGCACGAGTTGGAGGCTCGAGACAGACGGATTGCAGAGTTGGAGGCTGTGTTGGCCGAGTCTAGGGACGAGGTTAGTTATTTTGATTATGTTAGTTTATTTTTTTGTAGCGTGTTTTGAACTGAAGTTTTTTGGTTAATTCTCACCATGTACGCGACATGTTTGCATTGCAGGCACATCTATTGCGTCAGGAGATGGAGTCTCGTGTACGACTGTTGCAGACAGATTTGGAGGAGCAGAGGATTCGGACACGCATAGCATACCATCGCGCAGAGCACTATATCTTGCAGTTGAGGCATATTAGTCGTGATCCGTCGCGCCATAGGATCGACCCCAGTGTGGCCCTATACCCTGCTCCTCCTGTAGATGTGCCGACTAGGACACCGATAGATGCAGCAGTCGTAGCGAGGCTTCCTACTGCCACTTGTGTCCTCTGCCACGAGGACTTTGACACCGTAGGGTGGTTTGGACTAGGGTGCGGCCACATCGCACATCTCCACTGCATGACCCGCCACATGGTGGCACGTTCAGTGTGCCCTGTATGCTTTGCCGACAGTGATGTGGCGACATACAGAGGACTGGGCATGGATGCTCTATATCTTGGTCATCGTCAGGCTGTTGATCCATTCGCCCGTGTAGTCTTGATAGAGCACTACAGGGAGGAGGCACAGAGAGCATTGCTGATGCAGGAGGGTGCGGATACATCGGTGGTTGCATCATGCGTTCCACGACGCTTTTCGTACGATGATTTCATGCCAGGTGACGAGGCACGAGCGGAGGAGGCACGCCGGATTGAGCGAGAGGCAGAGCTGCAGACATCATTGCAGCAGTGGGTGGAGCAGCAGCTAGGGCGGGGCCGAGACCAGCGTATTTCACATGTAGAGACGATTACTCACGCTGGATTTGAGGCACGAGTATTCGCAGATGCACAGCTATGGGAGCTGAGACGCGCGTACATAGAGGAGGCGAGGGAGGCAGAGATGGCAGCAGTGGCGCGTGCAGCATGCCCTCCTCTTCATTAGGATGAGGCTGGCCCATCTCATGCAGGTGATGAGGCTGGCCCATCTGAGCCGGCATTGCCTGAGGGCACACAGCGGACGGTTGGGCAGCGAGTCATACAGGAGCCACGTCAGTGTTCCACTAGAGGATCATATGTAGAGTTATCAGATTCAGATTCAGATTGATTGTTTAGGCTTCACACGTTTCTTGTATAGGGATGCACTTTTGCAGCATGATGATGATGATGTATAGATTCATTTTGGTACTTTCATGATATTGTTCCCACTTTTATGATGTATGAGCATTTTCGTACTTTCATGATGTTCTTCACACTTTGTTTATCTCAGTTTATCTCAGTTTATAGTTTGTTTAATACATAAGGTATTTAAAAAAGAATGCCATGTGAAGTAATTGTAAACATTAAACATTAATTGCAAACATTAAACATTAAACATATCAAAATTCATCTTTTTTTGGATGAAAATTTTATTTTGCTGATAAAAGTTTTTCATTTTTTAAACAAAAATTTTATTCTATTCATGTTTGTCAATAAAGTGTGTTTCAAAATCCAAATTTTCATCAATTTTTCAAAAAGACAACTATTGTCATATTCATGCTTCCAAATCTAGCCTTCCGATCTTAATATCAAAATATGTTGAAATTCAACCATTTGATAAACTAATTTGTATAAAAAGAAAATTTCTTTTTTTAGACAATGCCATAGCCCAATGTAAAATTGTTTCATCAAATGAAATTAGATATTAAAGTAACATCAATTTTACCAACTTTCAATTTATGCTATTTACAAAAAGTATTCTAGAAATGTATATTGGTACAAAACTTATCCATGACTCCGAGGGCAATGTTGTTACCTATGTGTAAATCAATTGATAAAAAATTCTTTCAACACCAATGAACTTGAGGGAATGTGTGATCTAGAGATACTTAAACAACATGACAAAAGGAAAAAATTCGAGAAATCACCAATGTGTGGACATGCTTAGTTTGTAGGGTGTAGAAATTCTTTTATATGGATTTGATATGGGCAATTTCTTCTCCTTTGCAATTTGTCATGTTTTTTAAATTAAAGGAGAGAATACTTTTTGCAAATGGTAATACTAGACATTTTTAGGTTCTGCAATAAAATATAAGTAATATTTTATGCATTCTTTTTTCACAATTCTGGTTTTTTAATATTATTGACATGAAGCGTATATTTTGTCCCTACAATTTTTAAAAAATATAAATTTTTTGGGGATTTTTTTCAAAAATGGAGTTAGACTTGTCCTTTGCATGATTTTGCTGTTATTTATTATGACTCAGTGTTTAATTTGTCTCTTATTGTTAACAATACTTGTGCTAATTGGTGATAAAAAAAAACAAGACCTAATTATTTGTCATATTCGAACCACAATCACATGTGCCTTCCAAATCACAATCGCATATGCCTTCCAAGTTTCTAAGGACTATTTCAATTTCCTTAATATGACATTTGCCAATGCACCAATCTAATTATTATGCATGTATAAAAGATAATGAACATAAAGAAGAGAAATCAACACAATTGGCAATTAATGCATGTATACGGGAATACAAGGAAGGTGTAGCATGCTAGCCCACCATTTTATTTCACTATTTTCTTTTGCATTTAGTGGTTTATGTACAAGAGAAAGGATTGGCGGTTGGTATAAGGAAAAGTGTTGGTATTTGGTTTATGTAAAAAGAAAGGGTTGTTGTGGCTATGCACCAAAAAAATATACACATATTAACAATCCCACTTCTCCCTTTTAAACTCCACTCATGTATGGGAGTACAAGGAAGGTGTGACATGTTAGGCCACAATTTAATTTTACTATTTTCTTTTGACTTTGGTGGTACGCTAACGTGTAGTCGTGCTAGTAGGGATTGCTTCTACGTCGCGCAAACCAAATCAGTTGGAGACCAAATCTTGCGTGGATGTACGTCTAGGGTAGCCTAAGAGGCGTGTGAAGTTTCGTCCCCAACAGGGTTTAGGATTTAGGGTCCAGGGTTTAGGGTTTAGGGTTTAGGGTTTAGCCGTGCTAGTAGGGATTGCTTCTACGTGGCGCAAACCAAATCAGTTGGAGACCAAATCTTGCGTGGATGTATGTCTAGGGTAGCCTAAGAGGCATGTGAAGTTTCGTCCCCAACAGGGTTTAGGATTTAGGGTCCAGGGTTTAGGGTTTAGCCGTGCTAGTAGGGATTGCTTCTACGTGGCGCAAACCAAATCAGTTGGAGACCAAATCTTGCGTGGATGTACGTCTAGGGTAGCCTAAGAGGCGTGTGAAGTTTCGTCCCCAATAGGGTTTAGGATTTAGGGTCCAAGGTTTAGGGTTTAGGGTTTAGGGTTTAGCCGTGCTAGTAGGGATTGCTTCTACGTGGCGCAAACCAAATCAGTTGGAGACCAAATCTTGCGCGGATGTACGTCAAGGGTAGCCTAAGAGACGTGTGAAGTTTCGTCCCCAACAGGGTTTAGGATTTAGGGTCCAAGGTTTAGGGTTTAGGGTTTAGGGTTTAGCCGTGCTAGTAGGGATTGCTTCTACGTGGCGCAAACCAAATCAGTTGGAGACCAAATCTTGCGTCAATGTACGTCTAGGGTAGCCTAAGAGACGTGTGAAGTTTCGTCCCCAACAGGGTTTAGGATTTAGGGTCCAAGGTTTAGGGTTTAGGGTTTAGGGTTTAGCCGTGCTAGTAGGGATTGCTTCTACATGGCGCAAACAAAATCAGTTGGAGACCAAATCTTGCGTGGATGTACGTCTAGGGTAGCCTAAGAGGCGTGTGAAGTTTCGTGCCCAACAGGGTTTAGGATTTAGGGTCCAGGGTTTAGGGTTTAGGGTTTAGTCGTGCTAGTAGAAATTGTAAAAATGTATGCATACCAAATCAGTTGGAGACCAAATCTTGCATGGATGTACGTCTAGGGTAGCCTAAGAGGCGTGTGAAGTTTCGTGCCCAAGGTTTAGGATTTAGGGTCCAGGGTTTAGGGTTTAGGGTTTAGTCGTGCTAGTAGAAATTGTAAAAATGTATGCATATGTCCTTCCACGTGGTGCATACCAAATCAGTTGGAGACCAAATCTTGCGTGGATGTACGTCTAGGGTAGCTTAAGAGGCGTGTGAAGTTTTGTCCCCAACAGATAAGTCCACGTGCGTATTTCATTAGTACGTGCGCCATTTTTCATACGTAGTCACGAGTGCTAGTAGGGATTGTAAAAATGTACGCAACTGTCCTTCCATGTGGCGCACACCAAATCAGTTGGGCACCAAATCTTGCGTGGATGTACGTCTACGGTAGCCTAAGAGTCGTGCGAAGTTTCATTTCCAACAGATAAGTCCACACGCATATTTCGGTAGTACATGCGCCATAGCTCATACGTAGTCGTGCTAGTAGGGATTGCAAAAATGTACGCATTGTACCTTCCACGTGGCGCATACCAAATCAGTTGGGCACCAAATCTTGCGTGGATGTACGTCTACGGTAACCTAAGAGCCGTGCAAAGTTTAATCTCCAACAGATAAGTCCACATGCATATTTGGTTAGTACGTGCGCCATTTCTCACACGTAGTCGTGCTAGTAGGGATTGTAAAAATGTACGGATTATACCTTCCACGTGGCGCATACCAAATAAGTTGGAGACCAAATCTTGCATGGATGTATGTCTAGGGTGGCCTAAGAGTCGTGCGAAGTTTCATTCCCAACAGATAAGTCCACACGCGCATTTCGTTAGTACATGCGCCATAGATCATACGTAGTCACGAGTGCTAGTAGGGATTGTAAAAATGTACGCATTGTACCTTCCACGTGGCGCACACCAAATCAATTCAGACCAAATCTCGCATGGATGTATGTCTAGGGTGGCCTAAGAGTCGTGCGAAGTTTCATCCCCAACAAGCAAGTCCACACGCGTATTTCGTTAGTACGTGCGTGAATTTTCTTAGTCACGTTTTTAAAATGTCCTAATGCACAAAACAAATTACAACATTACTACTAATAAACAATTTTTTGTATTACAAACACAACAAATCCCATTGAGAAGACATCGGACATCATGTTAAAAATAGAATCTAATACAATGATGTGTATGAACATGTATACAGCCATCATAGTGAAATACAAAATATGAGTCCATGAAAATTACAATGGTACGGTCACACAGTGAGCCTATACATATCGAATACAAAAAAGTGTAATCAACTAGTGATACCCAATAAAAATCAATCTGATCAACTGATGATCCCAAAAAATATGATATGTAATGTGCTACTCCTCAGGATCAGCTCTCATGCCAATAGTTGCAAGTATGCTCTCGTGATCCGCCACTGCAAGGCGCCATCGTGGAGTGGACGTCGCCTTGCGAGTGCGAACACGACTCAAAGTAATCTTGATCCCAACAACAAGATGAGAATACATGTATGCCTCCCGATCCGCCATGTACTCCTAGAACTCAATATAGCGACCACGCCTCTGTATCTGCTGAAAATAGTGGCCACCGACGATCATGCTATGAGCATTGAAGTGCATCCCATGCCCATCCACTGTATCCTCATTCAGCACACTCTTCAGCATAGAGCATCGCAACAAGTAATAATCCACACCCTCCTCATTGCCCTCCGAAGCAATAACCGCGAAGATATCACCAATACGCAAAATATCTGTAAGCTGGTCATAATCTCTAGAGGAACTGAATCCCGCATCCTGATCATCATGTATCTCCTCCCAAGGCTGGAAGGGAGAAAGCACTCGCCGTACCCATGGATCGGCCCATGGTATCATGGAGCACCCTCCCCAATCATCATCAATGCATGCAGAGCAAAAACATGCAAACCGTCGAGAAAAGATCGCGGGGTGAGACTCACCTACGCTCCTGATGGAATGGAAATCAAGAGTGCCATGCATAGAACGACAATCAAAAGGCCTCGACCGATCAAGACTCCCAATGTCCACGCACCAAAAATACCGGCTCACCACCCTATCGTCACGCGACTGAAACGAGGACGTAGCACTAGTGGATAAGTGCTGGCTGCACCACCGCACCACATCATGTGCATCCTTGAAGCGATCGGCACTGTGACGCAACTGGTATCGACGCAAAGCACGCTTCACGCAAGCACCTGCACCATCGTGCTCTCCCTTACCGTGCCCTGTCTCGAAGTAGCTCCATGTGATCAGAATGCCTGTCTCACGGTGCCATCTGCAGAACCAATAAAACTGTCTAGCGGATTTGAACTGACCACCGCAACCGTCTAACCAGATCCAGTGCCGCTGCCATGTGACACCATGATCCCTCAAGAAACTATCATGCAAAGTGAAGCAATGCTGCACAAAATGGGCATCATGCGATCGATCATCACTAATGTAGAAGTGATACTCTCGCACAATGATGCGTGAGTCCATGGTGCTATCAATGCCATCCACATGAGCCTGTGCATGACGATAGCTAATGTGCACAAATATAGCAACCTGCAATATGGCATTGAAAAAAAAATATGACTATTGAAACAATTCAATATAATGAGGCGGGGAAAAAATCAATACTCAATCACACGTCACCTGTTCGGAGAAATAATACTCCGATTGGATCTCATGCTGTGGTGCAAAGGTGTAATTCTCCGCAAAGTCTACCACTGAGACAACCACCCCTATAGGAAATGTCCTCAAACATGCACGAAACTGACGATCCTCCCATTTCGCAGTGTGCGAGTGGCGTATGTAGCGGTACAGCTTCCCTCAAAAAGAGTCAATGAATACAACACGTGGTGTGTCCTTCCCCACAAGCTGCAACCTCCTCGACTGTGCACCACCATCTAATGTCAAGGTACAGTACTCATACTGCTGCCAACGAACCATCTGCACATCACAAGTATCTAGTGCAACTCGTGGCACTTTGGCAAAGTCACCACACAAAGTACACGTGCCTTCCACACAATCAAGGGAGTGGAATAAAGCATCACCATCTCGTGTACACAATATGGAATGAATGAAGTCGCGAGGGCTAGTAGGAACCACTCCCCTATGACCATCAAGGGAACGGAATACGTCATACATCAATCCAAAATCCACATGGTAGCGACAACAGCATGTGTCACGCTCCTGAGAGCATCGCACAAACCATGGCCTGCATCGCTCAAATGACCTCTGCCCAATCTTGAACTCCGGGTGCGCCTCTACAAACTGAGTGTACAACTCAGTCTGGGTACACTCCAAAAAACATGCACCATGCTCAATGTACACACCGCGTGACACCCTCTTCCGCAATGCCTTCTTGAACACCGGGGATGCTCTGCAATGCTCCTCCCAAAACTGTTGTATGAAGGACCTAGTGGAATCATCCAACAATCGATCGCTGCGAGGTGCACGACCACTCGAAGCCCAAAGAGCATCAGTCTCACTATCCTCTAGATTCTGCCTCCTAATGATGCCTGCTCGCAATGTGCGCGGTGCAATCTGAAGAAGACGTGAAGCGGTACTCACATGGCCTATCATATGAGGTCTACTAATGGCAGCCACAATAGCACGACGTGCTGCCAAGGCATCACTGGAGTTCCTATGCTTAATAGAAGCATAGGGACGTCGAACACTACTAAGGACCTCGCTAGATACAACCCTATCTCTACGTGCACCAAGACCAGCAAGCCTCCTACACTCTACCAAGTCAGGGTGATCAATCAGTGACGTAAGAAGAGAAGACTGCGAAGCTGGCGTGAGGTCACAAAAAAAAGACTGCACAATCTTGCTAGTACGACGACGGATAGTGGACTTCGGCAAGTCACGTCGTGAAGCAACACTGCTACTGCAAGGTGGGGCAACGGGATCAATGGGAGATGGTAGGGTGGACGAGGGAAGGGAGGCGCCAAGCGGAGCGGGGGGAGGGGGAGGGGGAGGGGGAGGGGGGAGGGTGGAGGGGGAAGAGGTAGAGGTGGAGGCCAAAATGTAGGTGGCTAGGGGAAGGGCGGAGGCTAGAGGTAGGGGAGCGGATGAGCATGGGGGGACAATGGAGGTGGGGGTGGGGGTGGAGGTGGGATGTAGAGGTAGAGCTGGAGGTGGATCAGTGGTGGCAGCGCGAGCTCGAGCTCTAGAGGCTCTCTTGCGCTCACGAGCCTTCCGCTTGCGCTCCTCGTCAATGAGATTTGGGGGGGGGTTCCTACATCTTTCACGTCTACTAGCTCTACGGCTTTGAGAACCCATTCTCAATGAAAGTAGGATGAAAGGTGTGACAAAGTGATGAGGAGGCAAGAATGGCTAAGAATGGGTGAAATGAACCAAAACGTGGTGTCTTATAGAGAGCCTCAACTCATCCACTAGATTGCTCTTAGATTGCTCTTCATTATTATTGGTGGAGAGGTGCTAAGATTGATACTAATTGGCTTAGTTTTGGTGGAGAGGTCTGCTATGCCCAGAGCCGCGATTAGACCTTATACCTCGATCGAGGTATTTAGTGCATTGCGCATGCATGTATGTATGAACCTCGATCGAGGTATCTCTATGTGTCCTCGGTCACATACCTCGAACGAGGTATTGTATGCCTCACCCATCATATGTACCTCGATCGAGGTATTGTATGCATCGAACATCGTCATGTGTATACATCTGGCTGATGTGGCACCATGCATGGTCATGATGTGGTAATATAGTCTCTTCCTGCATGGTCATGATGTGGTACTGGGCATGATGTGGCATGATGAGTTGGCATTCATGAGGTGGTAGATGACATGGCAAATTGAGGTGGAGGGATTGGTGACGTGGCCAGGAGAGGAGGTATGCCAAGGTGGCATTGTGTGATCACATGGCTGATGATGTGGAATGATGAGGTGGCACATGTGGCAGCACGTGTGGCAATGTAAGGTGACATGGCAAGGAGTGATGTCACATCTGCTTGATGAGATGGCACCACGTGGTCTAACAACGTGGCATGGTTTTGATGACTCAGCCTTCCACATGGGCAGCATGCGGACTCCAAAGGCTTGCCACTAGGATCGGTGCTGCTCCTAGCCTACCTCACCAAGCCTAATACCAAGCCTACCTTGTCTTGGTATTAGGCTTGGGTGGCCCTTTTTCCCCCACAAAAGGGAGATTTAACTGTTGGAGGCCATATCGTACGTTCCTCTTACTCAAATTTAACCAAAATTTTTTCCTCTTATTCATCATGCAGAGGACTAAAAATATTGACATTTTTGAAATGTTTGGTTATGTTTGAGAATTACTAGATTTATTTTTAATATTCTTTGCTGAGGAGTAAAAGTAAAAATTAAACTTCAATCTTCCTAAATCTAACCGTTGGATTTGGGATTTGATGATTCAACCACACACCCTTATGTGCCTACTAACCTTCCACCGAATTGGATTTGCTTAATTATTCAAAATACTAAAAAAATGTGGTGTGCTACTAAAATGCATGTATTTTATGACTTTATTTATTATAAATAATTATTTATAATTAGATAAATCATTCAAAAAATTACCAATAAATCAAGTTAAGCTCTACATAATGCAAAGAGACCACTTACAAAGTTTCAATAACATTTAATCTAAAATGAGTGAGAAATTTAGAATTTTATATGACACTCTTTGTTCGTGACAAACGTGTGACCACCCTGGAACCATGCCGTGTGACACAAAGAAATTTTTTGTGTGTGCATCGAATTTTCGATCAAACTATACGATTGTGTGCACAATAGCAAGTGTGATGTTGTGTCAGAAGACTTCAAAGACTAGATCCATAGGGAAGTAGGTGAGATTTGCATTTTTGTGTGCTAAAAAGCTTGTTTTTCCACCTCCTTAGGATTGGGGAGTGAACAAAAAGTGGACACCCTTAGCTTGCTACCACCCCAAGTGATTATGGGATGAGAGCGCCACTTTGCATGTAAGTCAATTCCACGTATTTAAAGGTGTGTGTAAAGTATTGTGCCCATTGGATATGCTTTGCATTGTTGATCAAGCATAAAACACCGTTTTTGCCTTAGTGTGATGCACAACCATAAAAAAACACAGTCCTAGGGGTGTTATTCAGACAAGTACTTATCAGATGGGGGATCAACTTTGCATGCAAGTCAAGTTCAACTAGGTTGAGGTGCGTGCAAAGTATTGTGCCCATCGGATATGCTTTCCATGGTTGATCACGCATTATACCCCATTTTTTCCCTAGTGTTATGCACGTTCATAAAAGTAACATGTTCTTAGGTGTGTTATCTGAACAAGTACTTAGTCAATACCACCTAGGTTGAGCTGCAGGTAAAGTATTGTGCCCATAAAATATGTATTGTATGGTTGATTGAGCATTAAATACCGTTTTTGCCTTAGTGTTAAGCACATCCATAAAAAAACACAGTCCTAGGTGTGTTATCCGATCAAGTACTTATTGGATGGACACGCCACTTTGCATGCAACTCAATAACACCTAGGTCGAGGTGTGTGCAAAGTATTGTGCCCATCGGATATGCTTTGCATGGTATATCATGCATTTAACACCGTTTGTGGCTCAGTGTCATGCACACATCGCTAGGTATGTTATTTGATCAAGTACTTATCGGATGGACATGCTAGTTTGCATGTAAGTAAATTCCACCTAGGTTGAGGCGCATGCAAAGTACTCTGTTCATTGCATATGCTCTACATGGTATATCACGCATAAAACACAGTTTGTGCCTCAGTGTCATGTACAACCAATAAGGGATGGAGGGGGGGATGGAGGGGTGGAGGGGGGAGAGAGAGGGAGGAGAGAGAGAGAGGGGTACGAGAGAGAGAGGTTCGAGTGTGAGGTGGGGGGATGAAGGGGAGGAAGCTGCTGGGGCGGGAGGGGGAGGCAGCGGCAGAGGGGGGGAATGGAGAAGGAGGTGAGGGGTGGCTGAGGCAAGGTGGAGAGTGAGGCAAGGCTGAGGCGAGGTGAGGCGGAGGGGTGGCTGAGGCTGAGACGTGGCAAAGGCAGAGAGTGAGAAGGAGGTGAGGGGTGGCTGAGGCGAGGCAGAGAGAGGGGGAAAGGAGCAGGTGAGGGATGGCTAAGGCGAGGCCGAGAGAGGCGGAGAGGAGCAGGTGAGGGGTGGCTGAGGCGGAGGGGCTAGCGGGAGGGGCTGAGCAGGGCTAGCAAGAGAGAGGCAAAGAGGAGCGGGTGAGGAGTGGCTGAGGCTGAGGGGCGAACGGGAGGGGCTTAGCGATAGGGGCTGAACGGGGCTGAGAGAGGGAGGGCGGTGTAAAGAGGGAGGGGAGACGGTAGGGGAGGGGAGGATAGGCATCGCTGGAGGCACTGCGCGGGTAGTGAGTGGAGTGAGGCGCGTAGGGGAGTGAGTGGACTAGAGGAGAGAATTCTTGGTGGTCGTGGCCCTAGGGTAAGAGGAGTGAGGGGAGGGACAGGAGAGATAGAGAGAAAGAGGAGTGGCGGCCGCGGCCCCCGGGGTGAGGAGTGAGGGGAGGGAGAGGAGAGATAGAGAGAAAGAGGAGTGAGAGTAGAGAGAATGATGAGAGAGAGTAGAGAGAGAAAGTAAGGGAAGAGAGAGGAGTGAGGAGAGAGAGGAGAGAGAGGAATGAGGGGAGGGAGGGGAGGGAGAGAGAGAGAGAGAGAGAGAGAGAGAGAGAGAGAGAGAGGAGCTAGAGGAGAGAGAAAGAAGGTGATGGCGGTTACGTCCCCCAGGGTGAGAGGAGTGAGGAAAGGGAGAGGAGAGAGAGAGAATGAGGGGAGGGAGAGGAGGGAGAGAGAAAGAAGAGTGAGGAGAGGGAGAGTAGAGAGAGAAAGTGAGGGAAGAGAGGGGAGTGAGGAGACAAAGGAGAGAGAAGAAGGAGACATAGCAGTCGCGGCCCCCAGGGGTGAGAGGAATGAGTGGAGGGAGGAGAGGATAGAGAGAGAAAGTGAGTGGACGGAGGGGAGTGAGGGAAAGGGGAGGGGAGGAGATAGGAGAGGAGAGAGAGACAGAGGAGTGAGGGGAGGGAGAGGAGAGAGAGAAATTGAGGGAAGAGAGAGGATAGAGAGGAGAGAGAAGGAGGAGCCTTGGCGGCCGCGGCCTCCACAAGTCAGAGAAGTGAGAGGAATGAGGGGAGGAGAGAGAGAGAGAGAGAGAGAGAGGGAGAGAGAGAGAAAGTGAGGGGAGGGTAGGTGAGAGAAGTGAGAGGAATGAGGGGAGGAGAGAGAGAGAGAGAGAGAGAGAGAGAGAGAGAGAGAGAGCGAGGGGAGGGTAGGAGAAGGGGAGGAGAGGAGAGAGAGATAGAAGGTGAGAGAAGTGAGAGGAATGAGGGGAGGAGAGACAGAGAAAGTGAGGGGAGGAGAGGAGAGAGATAGAAGCCCTGGTGGCTGCGGCCCCCAGGGATGAGAGGAGAATGAGAAGAGTAAGGGAGGAAGAGGAGTGAGAGAGAGGAGGGAAGGGGAGGGGAGGAGAGAGAGAGATGGAAGAGAGAGAGAGAGGACTCTTGGGGGCCGTGGCCCCCAGGTGAGAGAAGAGGGAAGGGAGTGAAGAGGACATAGAGAGAAAGAAGAGTGAGAGAGAGAGAGAGGAGAGGTGAGTTAGAGTGGAAGACATGCGAATAGAGAGAGAAGAGAGGTGAGAAGACGTGATGGAGAGGGGAAGGTACACGACTAGAGAGAGAGGAGAGATGAGAAGACTTTAGGGAGAGGGGAAGGTACACAACTAAAGAGAGAGAAGAGATGAGAAGACTTGAGGGAGAGGGGAAGGTATGCGAATAGAGAGGGAGATATGCGACTAGAGAGGGAGCTCCATTAGGGAGAGAGGGAGAGCGCACTACATAGAGAAGAGGAGAGG